>NC_056728.1:1325111287-1325478787 GCF_019279795.1 Protopterus annectens
TATACTAGATACCAACACCCAATAGTCAACTGTCAGGTGGACATCCAAAAAGTGTATAACTTGTTGTTGCAGTTGTGTGTGAACCTCAAAAAGCTCTGTGGTGCTGGGTAAATAATTTACAAATAAATCAATTTCTGAAGAGTCAGTTCTCCAAATGAAGAACATGTCATCCAGGTACCTAGCATAGAACGTCCAATTATACGTGAGATATGAGTTCAAAATAAACTTCTTCTCCCAAGTCAATGTGACTATGTTAGCAGAAATGGAAGCACATGCTGCTCCCATTGATACCCCACTCACTTGTTTATAATATTCCCCTTCGAAAAAGAGATAATTGTTCTTAAGCACAAGTTCCAGCAACTAAACTAAAAAAAAAATTGTCTCAGTCCTTCCAAGGGAGTGGTGTTCCAAAAGTATTTCTTGAAACCACTCAAGTCCTATGTCACGAGGGATACATGAAAAAAGATCAACCACATCTACAGTAAGAAAGCTGGTAAAATCTTTAATTAATTCATTATCTAATTTGACTAAAAGGTCCCAAGAGTCCTTTAAAATGAGAAGTTATGTACCTACCATAACATTCCATGTTAGTTGTCTTCTTCTCGCCTTCTTTCTTGCTGGATGGGTTCAGAGCTGATCCTCGGCTCCGACTCGGCCAATACTAAAGCTCGAGAGCTATTTCCACCAGCTCGAGGCTCCCCTATATCCCACAATGCTAGGCGGTAACTACTCAGATCTCATTTGATAGCTAAAACCAAGCAGTTCTAGTCTCCATAGTATGGAGAAGAGAGAAAAAACCCACCTCTATATAAACCTGTATGTAAGCTACCACAAACAGAAAAGGGAGAATAGAGGTGGCAGAGCATGTGGGAAGGAAGCCCCAATGGAAGATCCCAAAGATTCCTATCGGTCTGTCCAGGCTGGGGGGAAGGAGGGTGGGATGCAAGAAAGAAGGCGAGAAGAAGACAACTAACATGGAACGTTATGGTAGGTACATAACTTCTCAATGTTAAGTTGTCAATCTCGCCTTCATTCTTGCTGGATGGGACCGCGTCCCTAGCACCTTACCCCGGGTGGCTTATCGGAACAGACTCTTGAGAACAGTGGAACCAAAGTTGGCACAGTTTCTGGAGGCCATATCCAATTTGTAATGCGAGATAAAGGTATGAGGTGAAGCCCATGTGGCTGCTGCACAAATGGAATGTATTGGTAGCCTGTCCTGAAAAGCTACAGATGTAGCTAATGCCCTGGTTGAATGAGCTCTAGGTCTTGAAGGCAGCTTTTGATGTCTGATTTCATAGATGAAGGTAATTATAGAGGTAAGCCATCTTGAAAGGGACACTTTAGAAACTGGAAGGCCCATTTTCCCTTCCGCATAAGACAGGAAGAGCTGGTCATATTTCCTGAACTGTTTAGTCCTGTCTAAATAATATCGAAGTTGGCGATGAACATCTAGAAAATGTAACTTTTGTTCCAACCTGTTGGAATAATCAGGGAAGAAGACAGGGAGATCGATAGTCTGGTTTAGATTTGCCTCAGAGGAAACCTTAGGCAAGAAGGACGGATTAGTCCGGAGGGACACCCTGTCTTTATGGAAAACTAAGTAAGAGGATGACTGCAAAGAGCATGAAGGTCAGATACCCTTCTAGCTGATGTTATGGCTACTAGAAAAAGTGTTTTCCATGAGAGCAACTTGAGAGGGCATGAAGCCGCAGGTTCAAAGGGGGGGGAGAATCAAGGATGCTAGGACCAAATTCAAGTCCCACTGAGGTGGGGGATCTTTGATTGGGGGCTTGAGCAAAAAGATACCTATTAGAAAGGCTTTGCAAAGTTTATGGGACATGATACTGGAGTCCGAGACACCTACATGAAAGTTAGATATAGCAGCTAGTTGTACTCTAATGGTAGATGAGGAACAGCCTAAATGAAAGAGCTCTGTCAGGAAGTCTAGGATAGACTGGATAGGTGCGGTGAAGGGGCCTATATTTTTTGATGCTGCCCAGAAGGAAAAACATTTCCACTTACTATTGTAAATCCTTCTGGTAGAAGACTTGTGAGAGGCTATCAGGATGTTACGGACCGAATGAGAAATTAAAGGAAGCCTGGCTAGGGTAGGAATCGGAGAAACCACGCTGTGAGGTTGAGAGATTGGAGGGAGTGCTGCAGCTGGCCCGACTGTTGGGTCAAAAGATCTGGCACTGGGTCCAGATGCCAAGGCTGCTCCAAGAGGTAATGATGCAGGAACGGAAACCATATCTGTCAAGGCCAGTAAGGGGCAATGAGGATCATAGTGACTCTCAAGGTGATAGCTTTCTGAATTAATTGAGAGATCAGTGGAAAAGGGGGGAAAGCATACAGAAGTCCCCAGGGCCAATCGTGGACTAGAGCGTCTCTGGTGGGTTGGCCTGGTAGAGGGAAGAGGGTGAAGAAATCGTGACACTTGCTGTTTTGGGGAGTAGCAAAAAGATCGCAGCAAGGCCAGCCCCATCTTTGAAAGATTTCTTCCAGCACTGATTTTTTTAGAGACCACTCGTGAGGCATGAGAATAGCCCTGATCAACTTGTCCGCAATCACGTTGGACTTCCCGGGAATGTGCGTTGCTATCAGAAACTGCTGAGAAGAAATCGCCCACTGCCAAAGTCTGAGTGCCTCTCGACATAAGGGATAGGACTTGGTTCCACCCTGTTTGTTGATGTACCACACTACGGATGTGTTGTCCGTCTGAATTGCAATAGTCCCTGTGGGAAGAGAGTCCTGAAGGGCTTGCAACGCTAAAAGCACTGCTCTCATCTCTAAGACATTTATGTGCAAGTGGCACTCAAAAGATTGCCACGTGCCCTGGACTGTCCTGCCCTGATAATGCCCCCCCACCCGATCAGGGAGGCGTCCCTTGTCACCGTGGTGATTGGGGGGGGATGAAGGGTCTGCCCTGAAGAACTTGAGGTGATGTCATCCACCAAGACAGGTGATTCTTGCATGATTGGGTTAGCAGAATGATGTGAGACATTGGGAGCTGTTGGAAGGACCATTGAGAAAACAGCATCCACTGGAGGATCCGTATGTGAAACGAGCAAAGGGAAGAAGTGTAATAGTAGCTGCCATGAGTCCTAATACCTTCAAGACTACCCTGGCTTTGATCTTGTTGCATTGAAGCAGAAGGTAAACGTGTTTGCGGATATCTGATACTCTTTGCTCTGTCAGTCTGGCAGAAAGATGAACTGTGTCTAAGGTGGCGCCTATAAAGGTAATAGACTGACAAGGCGACAAGGCAGATTTTTCGAAATTTACTGAAATGCCTAGAGCTTGGCAAGTTTGAATGGTGAAGTCTCTGGATAGAAGAAGTTGACGCCTGGTGGTGGCGGTAAGGAGCCAGTCATCCAAATATGGAAACACCTGGAATCCTTGACGTCTTAAGTGAGCCGCAACCACTGCCATACATTTGGTGAACACTCGGGGGGCTGTAGTGAGACTAAAGGGCAGGGCTCTGAACTGGTAGTGACTGGCTCCCAGCCTGAAGCGGAGAAACCTCCTGGAGCGTCTATGCATTTTGATATGGTAGTACGCATCCTGAAGGTCTACTGAGCACATCCAATTGTCCTGACCCAAGAAGGGTAGAATGGACTGTAGCGTGACCATCTGGAATTTTGTTTTCTTCACATACTTGTTTAGCTTGCTGAGATCCAGTATTGGTCTCCAGTCCCCTGTCTTTTTTGGTACCAAAAAGAATTTGGAGTAGATTCCGGATCCTTGCTGGTCTGCTAGGACTGGCTGGATAGCTCTTTTTGACAGCAGCTTTGATATTTCTAATGCTGCTTGTTCCCTTAGACTGGGTGGAACGTCTGGAAGGGATCCTTTGGGTTGGAATGGGATATGAATAAAGGGGATTTTGTAACCCTCGGATATAATCGACTGTACCCATTTGTCTTGAGTGAGGGAAAGCCAGGCTTCTGGGTACAGTGATAATCTTCCCCTGACTGCCTCCAAAGGTGGACAGCCGGGCAGCTCCTCAGAGATGCTGAAAGGGTTTATCAGAGAAAGTCTCTCTGCTACCCTGGTTTTGCGGACCACCTCTGCCCCTAGGGCGGCGTCTATTGTTGTTCCCCCCTCTGCCTCTAGAGGGGAATCGACATTGTGCGTCAGATGAGACTCCTTGTGGTTTGCGGAACCACATTCCCCCCCCCCTCTGACCTTTGGGATAAGGTCTGGAAGGGGTAGAAAAACAGACTCCCACGGCAGACAGAGTCTTACCTTCCTGCTCGCACCTAGTCAATGTATCCTTCACCTGAGGTCCAAACAACGTTGAGCCATCAAAGGGGGAATTGGTGAAGGATGCCTTGAAAGGGTCCGCAAAATTGCAAAGCCGCATCCAGGCATGGCGTCGTAAAGCTACACCTGTGCCTGCGGCCCTACTCACCCCATCGGCCGCAAATGAGATAAGCCGCATGGAGGAGTTGACAATCGAATTCAGGGTTGCCAACTGGGAGTTCATTTTGTCTTGGAACCCCTCAGCTGTTGGATCCTGCATAGCATCACCCATATCCTTGAGTAAATCCCTCTGGAGACGGGTGAAGTGAAACAAGTAGTTCAGCGACCGCATGGCAAAGGTCGCTGAGGAAAACATCCACTTACCGTACCTGTCCATGGTCCTAGACTCTTTATTAGGAGGATGGACAGGTACCGAAGGATCGGCTAATTCCTTCTTAGTGGCTGCGGCCACCACCATGGCATCAACAGAGACACCTTTAGATAAGAACTGTTTCTCTTTCGGGGCAGTAATAAATTTTGACGGCCTCCTTGGGGTAGGTTCCACCGAATCAGGGGCCATCCACGCCTTCCTTGCCACCACTTCCATGAGGGGGTCAAAGGGAGGAGACACCCAGGAGGTAAAAGGGCGAGAGCCAAACACCTCAAGGTAGACCAACTCGTCCTCTGAAGGGTTAATGGCGGGCCAGTTCCCCCTCTGTTTAAGGATTTCAAGGATGTCAGCAAAAGAGACATCCTCAGAGGGGGACCGAGGGGAACCCTCAGATTCCTCCAAGTCGGTGTCCGAGGTGATAGACTCAGGGGAGTCAATGTGCTTCCTCTTGCACTGTCTCTTCCGAGGGTGTTCCCCTGCCGGATCAGGAGAAGCCTCGGAAGAAGAGGATATTCCCAATGGGGAAACCTGAGGGGCTGGCTCTCTACGGTCTGGTACGAGGGGGTGGGTAGAAACCACCGCAGGCACTGAAGAGGGAGGAGCTGACGGAGCTGACCGTGGGGTAGACACGGGGTCTAGCACGCTCTGCATGACCTCGAAGGCGCCCCGAATCAGCCAGGGCCAAAGGTCCCCGCTCCGAGGAGACAAGGACCCCCCCGGCACCGACAGGGACGGCTCCGAGGCCGATGTCGGAGCCGAACTCACCAGCGCCGACACTCCGAGAGGGAGAACGGGGTCGGACAAGGGTCCGATGCCACTCGCCCCCTTGGAGCCGACGAGGGAAGCCTGGCGCCAAGATCCCTCCAAAGAGGAAATTGGAGCAGATGACAGAGCCGAAAGGGAGGGTATCGGCTCCGACGCACCAACAGCCACGGCTCCGACGAGCCCCGGCTCCGAACTCAAAGGAGTCGGAGGAGGAACAGAAGCAGGGATGGGAATAGCCGCTGACTGTTGAGTAGGGCTATGCAGCATTTGGGCCAGTGCCTCGGACTTGAGAAGTCTACTAACCACCCTTTGTAAGTCATGGTTGGACAGCCTGGAGGACCGAGAGGAATGGGACCTGTGGCTCTGCTCCGACAGAAGAGGGGATCCCGGGGCTGAGTGGATGGAGCCGATGGAAGGGGACCTCGACCTCTTCTTAGAAGGTGGCTCCGATAAAACTATCGGAGCCGACTGAGTCTTAGCACCCTCGACTCCGGCCGGAGCCGAGGTAACGGTTTGAGTCTTCGAAACATCGACTCCAGCCGGAGCCGATGTTGAAGTAGTCTTAATGCTCCCAGCGGACGGCTCTGAAGCTGGAGCCGACGGACTGGAAGTCTTTGAAGGCTTCCCCGACGCAGACTGGGTCGGGGGGCCTTTAGGCTTTAATAAGCCTCGAAGAATAACTTTATTTTTGCGTTCCTGCAGGACTCTTGGGCTGAATGCATGGCAAACAGCACAGGAGTCCTGCAGGTGCAAAGGTCCCAGGCAATATACACAAGAAGTGTGACCGTCTGTCAGAGACATTTTCTGACAGCACGAGTCACACTTCTTGAAGCCTGAGACCATGGAGTCTTTCGACATCCCAAAAAAAGTGACTGTATACACAAAAAAGACACAGTCACAAAACACAGACACACCCTTTAACCAAAAAAGGAAAACCCAATCACACTGAATGACAAAGGGAAAAAAGGGAAGTGGGCCAAAGGCCTAGAACTTAAAAAGGGAATAAAAAAGGGAATAAAAACAAGGGAAGACCCGATTTAAACTAAAAGGATACCCTGTACTATAAACTTCACTAAATAAAAAGGATAGGGGTAGATATTTTAATTTTCTAACTAGAAAATCTCACTAACCTGCCAGAGCCGGTAGAAGAAAGCACCTCGCAGCTAAATGGCAAACGAGATCTGAGTAGTTACCGCCTAGCATTGTGGGATATAGGGAAGCCTCGAGCCGGTGGAAATAGCTCTCGAGCTTTAGTATTGGCCGAGTCGGAGCCGAGGATCGGCTCCGAACTCATCCAGCAAGAATGAAGGCGAGATTGACAACTTAACATTATTATGATAGCAATTAAATTTCAGTTTCCTATCAGTGCATAAGAGTCCTTTAAAATATTACAATAGTAATTAAGATTTCAGTTTCCTATCAAAGCAAACGGCTAAAGGGTAAGTCTTGGAACCCTGGGCCGCCACAATTAACCTATAGGGTGGATCCAGTACATCTTTGTGTACCTTCAGAATGCTTAGCACAGTAGGAATGTAGGGATCCTTGTTGTATAAAAAAAAACATAAATATCTGTTGTATTAGAACCTTGGAGGAGGGCTTCCTTCAGAAACAAGTCTGTTTCTGTATGCTATATTAATCTCGTTTCTGGAAACAACTGTGTAATGGGAATCATTCATCAACATATTATATATTTTGTTAGCATAATCCATCTGTAGGGCAATCATGACACCCCCACCCTAATCTAGTTTCATGGCTCAGACAGATTTGTCGCTAGATAGTTCCCCCAACAGTGCCCGGTCTTCTAGAGTCAAGTTGTCAGTATTCCAAGTTTTCTTTCCGTATAAAGAGTAGAGTTTTCTTTCACATATTTTCTCAAAAGTGTGTAATGTTTTATGTAAAGGCGGATTAAAAATACTTTTTTCTTTATACTAGGTGTAACCTCAAAAATTAACCTTGTCCCTATTCAGAAAGGATACAGTCAATTTCCTTGTAAACAATTTTAAATCCAAAACTGCTTCACTAATATTAACTTTATTTTTAGGAACAAATTTAAAATCTTTTTCAAACATTTGAAAATATGTAATGTCCAAACTTAGGTCAGTGTAATTGAAAATGTAAAAACCCTTGTGTTCAAGTACCTTACCACCATGTTCAACCATAACAGCCTTAGTTGAATTATTGTCTACCTGTTCTGGATTGCTCTGGATGTAAATCCTCTTCCCCTGGATTCATCATCCTTCCCTGTCCTCTGCCCTAGTTTGGGGGTACAATGGGACTCTCTCCCCCTCTGATTCCTGATTCTCTCTGATCTTCTGAGCTGTGGGGAGCTGGTCCCATGATGGGTCCCTAAAGGGATGACTACTGCATCTGAGGGTTCTCCATGATTTTCTGAATCTAAGTTACTGGGACTTACCTGTATCTCACCCCTACCTTCGTGAATAGTGATTTTACTTAACAGGGGGTAGGCCCTACCATCTTTGTATTCATTACTATCTCTAAGAAGTTTTTTTATCTTTTTTCTTTTTAACCTGGCCAGCACAGTCATCCACAAATTTGAAAATATTGTTGTAGTTATCCTGCTATTCAGTGAACAACAAGTAATTAGTAATAGCTTGTTCAATGGCAGTAATTTCACACATAAGTATCTCAATACATTCCACGTTGAACTCCAATTAATGAATTAATTAATGAATTCCAGTAACTCTATGCCATGCCTGTTACACATTTCTACTAAAGCAAAATATTCCTTAGAACCATTAACAACTCCAAAAGGAAATTTTAAAAGCCTCAGTCCTTTTGGAATATACCCTCACTTAATACACTCTTTTAAATAAGCATTATCTATTTGTAAAATTCTTAGTTTCTTCAGTTTCCTTTCAAAATCCTTAAGTCTCTGCTAAACACAAATCTATTTGTTACTAAGTGTGGTATGATCTGTAGAAAATACAAAGTCTTGCACTAACCAGTTGTTAAATTCCTCATGTCCAAAATGGGTCCTTTCAGCATGGCCACTGTGTGCATTGCTCCTACCACTGCTATGAAGATCAGGAGCATTGGTTGACCACCCTTCTCTTCCATAGTTATAACATCTGTTTCTGTTGGCCTCAGAGTGTAGCGGGGAAGCGTCCCTATCCGTATTAGTGATGTTATATTCCATCAGTAACTGAGAGCCCACTAAGGGCAATGATTGCAGGGGCGGCTCATGCTATTGGACTGCAGCCCTCCCAGCTGTAAAATAAGAAACATTAAACAAGTGCATTTTCTATATTAGGACTGTTGGTGAACCAGTCTGGAGCATGCGCACAGAATCCAGACTGTCTCCACCAGCAGTCCGGATTACGAAGACAATACGCATGTCTACATTTTTCTAGCAGTCTATGCAATCAGAACTGCATAGACTGGAAGGGGATCAGACTGCAACATCCACAGGCAGGGTGGTCTCGCAGGACAGATAGGATGAGCCTTAGATGCTCTCGCGGGAAGGGCTTGCCTATTGCATAGATTAACAGCTCAGCGATGATGGTGCAGGAATGGATTGCACAGCTTGGCGATGATGGAGCTTGCTGCTTTTGATGGACTTTGCAGGTAAGTGTGTATAGGAATGGATTGTACAGCTTGACAATGGTGTGTGTGTGTGTGTGTGTGTGTGTGTGTGTGTGTGTGTGTGTGTGTGTGTGTGTGTGTGTGTGTGTGCACGTGTGTGTGCACGTGTGTGCATGTGTGTGTGAGTGTGTGTGTGTGTGTGTGTGTGTGTGTAATGCCCCAGTCACTACATGGTGGTGGGTAGAGAATAAAGCTTGAACCCTGTGCCTTGGGCCCAAATGGTAAGAGCCTGAATTCCCTACCCACCACCATTTGTAAAAAAAATGCAGATTTTTGCCTCATATTTGTTCTGTTCCTCATAAAATCTGTGGTTTCTATATGTTTGTTTCTCAACACAGCCGGTTGTGCAGTGGTACCATTGTTGTCTAACAGCTACAGGTTGTCTGGTTTGATTCTTGGCTGGGGTGTCTTCTATGTGGAGTTTGCATGCCCTTCCTGTGTTTGTATGGGTTTGCTCTTGTGTCCTCTCATCTTTCAAAGACATGTCTGGAATGTTTCTTCCTCTGCCAAAAATTGCCTTTTGTTCCAAGTCAGACTTCCCTGGTTAACAAATGTTAAATAAATAAAAATGACAAGCATTGGAATTTCAGACTTCATATTCTTCAGAAAGTACATGGTAACACAAAACATATTCTTATAGCAGGTTTCTAAGTTTATAAGATGGATATTTGAAATTTGTCCCTATTTTATGGGACTGTATTCCCCCATTACTGGCTTCGTCCTGGTTTTTTATGCCAAGGTTGAGAGCTATGGTGATAACTGAACTCACTGAATATGTTTGGGGGCTGTATTCCCGCATTACTGGCTTTGTCTGTGTTTTTGCTAAGAGGTTGAGAGCTATGGTGAGAACTAAATTCACTGAATATGTTTGGGGGCTGTATTCTCCCATTATTGGCTTTGTTCATGTGTTTTGCACTAAGATGTTGACAGCTACGGTGAGAACTGAATTCACTGAATATAGCCATTTAAGTTTCAGTCTTCCTCTTTCATAAAACAGATGATTGATTTGGCATAGTGGTATGTTGCTCTGACTGTTTTGCACAGGGTCCTGGGTTCAATGCTTGGCAGTGAAATGTATGGTGGTAACACAGCATTTTATTCTAGCAACTTTCCAACATTATACAAGCAATGTTTAAAATGTGTCCCTGTTTTTTTGTCTTTTGCCCCCCCTCTCCCTAAATTTTGGCTTTTTCCAGATTTCTTGCACTGCAAAGTTCAGAGTTACAGCTGAGTGTCAAGTAGATTTTACAAGAAGCTGAGAGCTGCAGGGGAACAAACGTTTAGTGATGCTTATCGTGAGTTTGCTTGCATTGTTAATAGCACAACAGGTAGTATACTTGCTTTTGATGCAGAAGGCTGTGGGTTCTACTCCCACAGTAAGTAGATGCATTGCTGATACTGTACTGTATTGTAAAGTGGGTGGATGTTGCAGTCCTTTTTGGTGAAGATACCTAGTAACTCTGAACCTGTTATCAGTTTGCCATCCATTCCCTATTGCAATATTACTAGCTTATAATTTTTTAATGAAACATAGGCAATTTATTCCTCAAGGGCAACAGACACTTTATTTGTAGATGAAACAATGACATATAAAGTTGTTTGCTAGCAGCAACCTCTTCATTAGTTACAGATCTCTTTAATGTGGAATTATTTAGATGTCTTTTACTTCTTCAGAGATTGTGCATATTTACTGATACTGGTGGACTGTAGAAGTTTGAGTAGACTTTTATGATAGAAATGTTCTGAATTGGGCAGTTTTGTCGTTATTGGTGCATACATTTTTTTCATTGTTTACTGGAAAAATTTTCTGAATTGGGCAGTTTTGTCATTATTGGTGCATGCATTTTGTTTCATTGTTTACTGGAAAAATGTTCAAAACAAATATACAATGCCCTCTACAGCTGTGCTATATTGTACAAGGAATATAATTTAATAAAATCAAAAAGGTGTATCAAAGACCACGTGTATGTTTCATGTGCAAGGGGCCTATGATTTGAAAACAGCCCAAAGTTAATCTTTATCTGTCACTGGCAAAACATATTTTCTTTGAATGTGGGTTTCAATGCTGTTTCAATGAATGTGAGTTTCAAGGGCAGAGAAGTTTTAATACCAAGTCTGTTTTCATTGTGAGATTGCATTGCTTTGTTTAGCAGATGTCTTAGTGTTTGTGCTGTAAAATGCAAAATAAAACTTTCAAATGAAGCCCAAATCATTGTAGAAGTAAAGCAGTATGCACATTAGTGTTTATGGTAAATGGGGTGAAATAGCCAAGTAATGGTTAATTGGAATAGCTGAAGGGGGAGGATCCATTCGACCATGATTTTGTGAGGGGGAAGGGCGGCAAACTCAAAGACAGCCCCGGCTGAACTATACTTCTCAACTGTCCAGATTTTCACAGAATGAATAGATTTTTGCTTCTTATTTTTGGTTTGTTCCTCATTAAATGTGTGGTTTTCTGGCAAATAATTTAGGAATTAAGTCACTAAATAATGACACACTGAGTTTCAGACTTCATAACCTTCAGAAAAATGCATGCTAAAGCAAGACCTGCTATTCTATCAACTGTCTCAGTTTATACAACAATGTTTTGTATATATTTGGCCTTGTCCAGATTTCCTGCATTAACAGGTTGAGATGTATGTGCAAATAAATTGCTTTAAAGAATTAGGCCTATCCAAACCTCTGAACTGTACCCGATTTTGGCTCAAAATGTTGCTCTTCCCCTAATATTCCAGCTGCAAAATGGCAATTTTGGAAGAAAATGTGGAGGGTTTACAATTAAGAAATAACTGTAATAATCAGAGTTAAAGTGTCCCTTCTTTGACAGGTTCCTAGCTGTATTGTGTGGCTATTTTATATTTTTACATCACATTTTTGGTCCATTTTTCATAAAATTGTGTTTTCTTTGGCAAATTAGTAGCAAATCATTAAAGAGTGAAGTTAGAAAATAATGACAGACATTTGTGTTCCAGATTTCATACCCTTCAGAAATTCATACTAATGCAAAACCTACTACTCCGTTACCTTTCTAAGTTTACAAGAGCAATATTTAAAATTGTCCTTATTTTGGGGCCTTGTCCCACTTCTATGTATGGCTTTGTCCAGATTTCTTGCTCTGAGGTTGAGAGGTATGACAAATGTATCAGGGCCATCACAGTCAGTCAGAGACATTTCAAATTGTGACATACTTGTTGCACCCCACTGCCTCATGTAGTGTGACTCTGGATGTGTCCAAGCAAGGCAAGGAGCAGTTATGCAGTGTAAATGTGCAGAGTATCCCCCATCCAAGGTAGACACAAGTGCTACTTTTATTCTGTCCTTGATTTTGCAGAATGTTCTGGTTTGTCATATTTTTATACTGTTGATTTATGCTTATTATTACTCAGAAAGTGCATGTTGCTCTGTGTTTAAGTAGCAATGCTTTAATGACTATCAGGTAAGCTTGTCTGAGATTGTAAGATGCAAGTAAGCTTTAACAAGCATACAGTTAAAGAATTGGCAACAGTGAAAGCCTTTCTGTTGCCATGCAGAGAATACTTGCATATCTAGATAATGTATAAGCCTTGGGTATTGAAATGCATATGACAGTATTTGTAATAAAGGACAAGATTACATTATTATTTTAAGAAGCTCATTACATTTGTTGGAGACTTGCAGTCATCTTTGCAGGCTTTACCTGTAAACCAAACAGAATGCCAGTCTATCGTGTGTGGTCCATTACCTGTAGAGTAATCCTTTAAGCAATGTATCTTGAGCTTGTTTCTTGTTTGCTTTTCATTTTTTACTTTGATCATGTTTTCCCCATGAAACAAGTAGATGGTTGTTGTCAGGCAGCAGGTCTTTTTTGGATAAGAAACATTTTTACAAGTGGGGTATCACAGAGATTGCTACTTTCAGCATGTTACTTTGTAATTTAATAAATCTGAATATAAATTATAATTAGAACTGCAGTGCAAGGAGAAGTGGTTTGAGTTGAGTGCTGCTTGTTTTCCTTGTACTTGATTTTGACTGGCATTCCAGTACTGTATTTAAAAAAGTAATTTATTTTTTCATGCCTCACAGCCTTTTTGTTTCCATCTAGATATTAAGTAAGCTGTCATGCAGATAATACATTGAAACATTCTTCTACACTTCACATTGTCTTGACTGGGCTCTCATAATAACGGTTTGGCACCCAGGGCAGCATATTTAAATAAAGTTCCAGGTTTTCTGGTTTTGAGCATAGTTCCTCCCCTTTCTAGTTGACCATACCCCTTCCCATTGGCCCCACCCATTCAGCTGTCTCCTGCAGCCCTCCTTCGATTTGAACTCACCAGCCACCACTGAATGATTGTAAGGACATGTTAATTTGGTTGCCCTGTTGAGTCAACAAGTTCAAAAGCTGGGTTAATTAACCCACCAATCCCAACTGTGTTAGATGCTGAGACTCCCCCTCTATTTCTTGCAAGAATGCTGTAACCCAAAAGCGGAAAGGTGCAAAAAAATGTATTGGCAGAGACTTAGCAAATGGAAATAACAGTAAACACAATAATTGCCATATGGGGCAGTTGTAAATTTACCCACAAAAACTTCAGCAACTCCTGTGGCCAGAAGAATCTGACCAACACACTAGTGAGGTCAAGGAATAACACCAGTTCACAGAGTCAAAGGGCCAGTGTTAAAGTGCAGTCTGGTTTAACATCTTCCAAATGCCCCGAAGGTTGTCTCTGCCCTAGAGCTAGATGGACAGTAAAACTTTCGTTGGCGAGTTCTTTCTTCATAGCCGCAGCTATGACTATGGCATCAACTGGAACCCCTTTCCCCTAGAACTGCCTGTCCTCACATGGTGCCATTATCCTGTCTGGTCTCCGAGGTACGAGTTCTATGGAATCGGACTCCTTCCATGCCCATCAAGAGATCATATCACCGAGCTCATTGGTGGGCCGAGTCACCCAGGAGGTAGACGGTCGAGTACCAAAGGCCTCCAGGAGGAGAGATTCCACCGATGTAGGGATGGAGGCAGTCCAGCCAGCTCTCTGTTTAAAAATTTCCAGGATGTCGCCAAATGAGACATCTTCAGGTGGTGAGTGTGGGGACCCTTCGCCTTCATCGAAATCTGTCTCAGTGATGGACTCCTGTGGGGAGTCTATATGCTTCCTCTTACATGGCCTCTTCCTGGGCACCTCCTCAGTGGGAATCTCTGGGGAGGTATTGGAAGAGGAAATCAGAATTTCCTGAGAGGGAACCTGGGTCTTTGGTATTGGATGTCCATGTGGAGAGACATGGAGAGGCTCCTGACACTGTGATAAAAAAGGTAGAATATCTAGGATCCAATGGGGAAGGCTCCATCAGACCTGTGAGGCAGAGGAAACTCTCTTTACAGCCTTGAAGGCAGAGCTTGAAGGAGCAGAAGAGGGGTTCTGATCCGAGAAGGTGAGCTTCTGAATTGTCGCCCCCCTCCCTCCATTCCAATGGCACTACCCTTGAGGTGGAAGCAGAGCTGATCTGTCCAGTGCTGAGGCTCCAAGGCTTAGAGAAGGCTCCAAAAATTTCAGAGTTGAATGCAGCACCCCGGATCCGATGGGCAGACTTTAGCTCTGAGAGATCTCCAGATCCGAGTGAACCAGAAGGTCCCAGAGCGGATCTCGGATCCGATGATATGACAATTGTCATCTCTTAGCCAAACTGTTCTGGATGGCTAGGATCCTGGGACTCCAAAGCAGCAGAAGATGTCAGAGGAGGTATTAGCAAAGGGCGTGTTGTGGAAGAATGGATAACCTGACCCAGAGGGGTAGGCAAAGGAAAACTAATCTTCGCCTGCGCTATGGGAATCTTCCTTACAACTCTTGCCATATCTTCTTCTGTGAGGCTTCTGGAAGAACGAGTAGAGTGAATGGATGGAGATGTTGGTCTTTGCAAAAAGGGCGATGGAAGCCCGTCTGGAACCTGATCCACATACAAGGAGTATCTGGTGTGTGGAAGTATCTCGTTATGTTCTGTCGGTGTCAGATCTGATAGGGTTGAATACGATGGTTTAACATGTTTCTAATCTGATTTTGTCATGGTCAGATCCAGTAGTGTTGAGACTGTCTGCTCCAATGAGTCAGTATGCTGCTGTGCTTTTAATTTCTTCGGATCCGGGATTGAATCTGGGTCCTTCTGACTTTTCTTTCTAGAACAGGCAGAAGATGAAGATTTCGAAGAAGAAGGTCTAGGTTTAGGTGATTCAGATATGGCTTCTCCAAAGGCTGAAGTAATGAGACCTTTAAAAATCAACTTGTTCTTATGTTCCATGGGGATTGAAGTCATGGTAAATTGAGCAATCCTCTTTTAAATGAAGAGGGCCCAAGCAATAAATACAAAGTGTGTGGGCATCAGAAACTGGCAATTTATGTCCACACTTTTTTAAACCCAGCAGGTTAGTCAGCCATAACGAGCTATGAACAATTATAAAATCAACAACAGCAACAACTCAGTCAGAGAAAAATTAAGCATGATAGACACAGATTTTTTTTATGCAAGTAAGAAAAGAGGGTAAAGGAATGCCAGCAATGGTAAAGAAAGGCTACAACAGAGTCGTAAGGGGGGAGAGAAAAAGAGGGTAAGGGAATACCAACAATGGTAATGAAAGGCTGCAACAGAGTCATAATGAAAAAGAGATACTAACAATAGTATCTAAGAAGTACACAGTACTATAGAAAAAGAGAAATATCGTAATACAGTAAGGAGAGATTGAAGATAAAGATATTAATTAGTGGTTTGAGAGGAAAAAACAGTTAAATACAAAAAATGTAACTTATCTAAGTTGCACAGCTAAAGCGAAAGATGGTAAATTGTGTCGTTAGCTTGAAGTGGCAAATGAGATTTGAGGTATTTGGAGGAAGTGCATTGTGGATAACGGAGAGGCTCTAGAGATTTGATTTGCTTTAGAAATGACTGAGTCAAATCAAATGGTTCGGATCCAAACCCCATTTGCTAAGGATAGAATGGAAACTGACAACATCAGATCATCTTTTTCACAGCCAAAACTTTAAAAGAGTGGTATAAAACCACACCCTTTTCTAATTCAATGACCGCCTGTACTGACTTTTGCCCCATTTTGCAAAGCGGTCAGTAATTCATTTCCACACCTTACTTGTATGTAAGGCTTGAAGGCTGAAAACCAATAAGGCAAATTACTCTTCCTAAAGCAGGAAGCTTTATAACGGAAAGGCAAAATCAAAAAATCTTCCCTACTGACAACTAGCTTGTTCAATATGCCGTATAAAATTAACATCATCAGTCTTCCCATTTGTCTGTATTTCTCATTACATATACATACAAGTGTGTGTGTGTGTGTGTGTGTGTGTGTGTGTGTGTGTGTGTGTATGTATGTGTGTATATATATATATATATATATATATATATATATATATATATATATATATATATATATATATATATATATGTGTGTATATATATATATATATATATATATATATATATATATATATATATATGTGTGTATGTATTTTTATCAACTGGGTTAGTCCCGTTAAGTATGTTTCTTATTTTAAGGTTGGTACTTTACCAGGATACTAGAGAAATGTATCTGATTTTCTTTCTGATAAGTACTAAGAGATCTTTTAATATCCACTTGGACAGCTGTTGCTTAGGTTTAGCACTTCATCTGAAAGACAACATTTCTGGAGTGAACCAACCCCCTTAATACTGCACTGGAGTATTAGTACTGGAATATTACTCCAAATACCTGTTGTGAGAACAGAACCCACAGCCTTCAGATTTTCCATACATCAGGGGCTGAGTATGCAACCTGCTTAGCCACTGATAGTATTGTGAGAAATCCCAAGCAGTAAATTTGAACTCTCCTGGAAGGCTGGAGCCAAAAGAAAGCCTAAAGGTGATTGCTCAGAAAGTTGAATTTTGAAGCAACAAGTTACTGAAGGAGGTCCACCTCACATGATCTTAGTCCAGGTGATAATATTTGGTAAATGTGTGAAACAATGATTGTGATGGCAAAATGTTTGAAGCAAGCAAAAGAAGAAACCATACCCCATGAAGTGGCTTCTAATATCAGCATTTTTCAAAAAAGTTGTTGGTAAAATTCAATGAAATAGCAAACCATTTAGAAAGTTTTTGCTTATATGGTTACTATCTGCCTCTCTTTTCACAGGACACTCAAAAACATGAAAAATGACAAATGCCCAGAAATTCTGGGGCAAGAAATACTTTTCCAAGTTTCAACCAACAGTTGCATAAAAGACAATTTGTGTCTCAAACGTCAGTGTTATAGGAAATAACAGAACAACTCAACTTCTACAACAGTGAATGTTTATTTTGGCAAAAAACTGAAGTCTGATTTTTTGTAATGGTTGTGGGTATGGTTTGTCCTGCAAAAGTTTGCATTGTCATTACAAAATGCCTCACTTTGGAGATTTTGAAAGGTGGCAACGCTATTTGCTTAGGAAATCCATGCACATCTCTACAAGAGTAACAAAGGCAAGAAGAAAATGTTGCTAAACCTCTAAACTCTGGAACCTTCTTCAGATACAGAGTAAGAGGTTTCTGTCTGTTGTATGCAAAGCTCCTTCCATCCTGGATTCTGTTCTTGGAAAAAAAAAATGAGATGAAGACTGATTTAAGTGCAAGTACAACAAACACTTAACCTTTGATCAACTAGGATTCCCTACAGATGAGAACCTGAACACCAGAGATCCCATAAACAGAGCTGATAGTTACCAATAGCAGCATCTGCTAAAATATGAATGTCAAGAGTACCTAACCAGCTAGCTTGAATAGGAAAAAGGCAAGTCTGTGGATCATGGTAAATCATGAACTCCCAGTTCCAAGGGGAGGGGCTCTTCAAAGGCATGCAAACTGCACATTACCTCACAGAGACCAAAGATGCAGTCTAGTATCATTTTTCAAGGAATCTCTTTGTTTGCTTATTTAGTTAATTCACTTTATTATACTTACATTCATTAACTGGGTGGATAACTGGTCCAAGAACCCTTTTCAATCATGATCATACATCATGGTATGCTACTTGATATCTACTATATATTTAGCATAACCAAACCTTTGAATACAGGACTTTATTATGTAGTGCCTTAATACAGCCATTGCACTTTGTCCACCAGCAATATGGACATTTTCCTTTTAAATATCCCAACATTGCTTTAACACTTTATACTGTGTCAGTGATCCTTATATAAGCATTACAATTTCTGCCAAAAGTTTAGGTCTGCATGATTTCATTAGTTTACAACTACAGTATTCAATTCAATATGTAAATATTTGTAACTATGACATGACTCATGATGCTGTGCACTTGTCCCCTAAAATAAAATCAAAATAAAAACTAACTGTAAGTAAAATAAATAAACTTTTTGGCCAGCCAGGGTTGAGCCTCAGTTTTGCTTGCCTGAAGTAATACTACATAGAGATCCATGAAACATGTAGAATTACTGAGATCTAAATCATACATATATATGTATGATGTAAGCTAAGGCCACCTTCAGACTGACCAGATGAATCACTATTACATAACTCTTTGCCAAAATGGGCAACCTCTTCCACCTAACAGAATAAGAATAACAGAAGTAAGGCTACCTTGCAGTCTTCAATACAGACATACTGCCAAGGAATCTAAACAAGAACCCAGGCCCTGAGGTACTACTGGTTGTTGCCCCACCTGAACGTGACTTCCTTATCTACTAATGGGACAGTTTCCTACAATGCCAAGGACTTGACAGCTCGAAAATGCACCCTTCAGGATTACCATGGTGCAATGGGTAATTTCTGTTCTTTCTTCCTGAAATATGGAAACAGGCCAGGAGCCAGAAAGAATAGTAGTAAAATGGTGCACAAGCAGTCTTCCTTATACTAAGGAGAGAATACATCCACCATCAATGCACTCTTGCTCTGCTGAACCAAGAGGTAATACATCATTCTCCTTTTTCATAAATAGATCAATTTCTAGGAAACTTCAATGACTGAGGATTTTCACAAGATAAGACTCATGAATCATCATCTCCAATAAATGAATAGAACTGTAGTTCTAGGAGTATGGCACACACTCTTCTCTCAGGATGTGAAAAGCTGTTAAAGGTAATGCTTCTGTGTATGGTCCACTGATGTCTACTGACACACGTTTCTCCTCTCTGCTCATGAATTATTAGCTTTTATTATTTCTGCTTGTTTACATATGACTTGCCTGTCAGACCTTAGGAACAGGGCATCTGTTTTTTGTATACATTCCAGAATATTTACTGTCCCCATAGTGTCAGATGGTTAAGATGGGATCTACTTCTCCAGAATAGGATGAAGTTTCATTAGAGAGAGACAAAAGTGCTCAATCTTGGTAATAAAATCCTTGATTTTACCATTCTGGATCCCAAGTGGCATTTTTTCTGCATGGTTCTTAGCCCTACATACTTAACATAATCAAACATTTGAAAGGAGGATTTGTTTAAATATTGTCCAAATACAGCTAACTCATTTTGCCTACCTATCATTAGTACTCATTTTAGGAAAGTCAACCATTCCATCTTTTTTTTTAACATCTTTAATGAATTATCACTTAAGGCACAGGCAAACGTACATTTATATAAAAGAAAAAAAACATATTAACATGTTTAAAGTTACAAACGTTATACATCACATACATGCTTTTATACAATTATTGTCAAACCAACATTACATTAATTTCTCAAGTCCTGTTTTCCTTTAAACCTCACTCCTCCTCCAAAACATTATTTTGCATGTATTGTTCCCATGGTTTACTACTGAAATCCCGAAATGGATGCTGTTGAGTGATTACGTCATAAAAAAAAAAAAATACTGAAAATAAAAACATCGGACAGGCAGCAATAACAAAACTGTAATGTCGACCTGTCCTAATCGACAAAGTCAACATTACCCAACGTACCTTGCCTTCCAGTCACTCCCAAGTAACGTTTTGCAGGGGGGAGTAAGCCCCCTTGCATCTGCCATACCCCTTTCTAACTACATATACAAACGCCAAGATCGCACTACAGTGAAGAAATGGGTACATTTCCCAATCCCCACTGTACCGCGATCTCCAAATATAACATCCGCCTCACAACATTGAATGCACACTAGCATTCGCTGTTGTAGAGCCAACCATTTTCGGTTTAACCTTCCGTGAATTGGAAATTAGTCTTTTGACCATTCCCAGTTCACGTGAATGCCATCCGACATTTCAATAGTAAACAATTCCCACAATTTCCATTTTTTTAATGTAGTTTGCGCCTACCCTTTTCTAAAGATCCCACTTATATTTCTTTTATTTCTGTTACAATATTCACTATTTCAATTAGTTAGGTTAGACTGATTTCCACTTTCTAGTAATTGCTTTTCAGCAGCCACCAACCTAACAAGGTCTTACTATGTCCAGACAATTCAGATCCTGTATCCCAGCTCAAAAATAATTTCATTAATTGCACCCATTTGCTCAACCACACAGTTGGTTTAGACTTTGATTTCCATTTTCTAGTAACTGCTTTTTGGCAGCTGCCAACTTAACAAGGTCTTACTATGTTTAGGCAAATTAGATCCTGTATCCCTTCTCAAAAGTAATTTCATTAGTCACACCCATTTATTTCCATTTTCTAGTAATTGCTTTTTGGTAGCTGCCAACTTAACAAGGTCTTATGTTTAGGCAAATTGAATCCTATATCCCTTCTCTAAAATAATTTCAAAAGCAGGACATTTTTAAAGTCTGTCTACTCATTACACTCCCAAAACATATATTCCCATTTACTTCTTTCTTCCAAATCATACCTCCAACATTTGCTGTCTACCTGAGGAAAGAATCTGCTTGGGGCATAAAAATATTCCAGACTTTCTTGCATATTTCGGAGCCATACATAGGTCTTCTAATTGTTTCCTTGTGAATTTTTTATCCAATCTTTCTTCCCAAACTTTTCTACCATTCTCTGGGTGATTCCTATAGTTTACTGTGCAATATTTTATATGTCCTACTGACTATTCCTTTTTTAACTGTAGCTTCAGTTCTAGACTCAACTAGCAACTCTTCCTGAGTAGGTCTTTTACTTAGGATTCCCCTATCCCTTTCTCTTTGCCTCTACACTATCTGTCTCTAGACTACAGTCCACATGTCTTCACCGCTTCCCTTTTTATTACATTTCTTTTGGTTCCTTTGCAAGTTTTGCTCAGGAAATTCCAGCCCCCTCTTGCTATTCTTTATACCCCTAATTGCAGTCATCCCTACTGGCAGAATCTCATTTCTCCATTCTCATACTTTCTGCTACTTTATGAATATAATATTCTGCATTGCTGTTGTTATTCTCCTTATGGGTCTGCATCCAAGATCCCCCACTTCATCACCAACCCTTTCTACTTTGAACTAAAGATTTTGGCTTTTGTTATGTATATGACCCTTAACTGTGTAGCTTCAAATCAAGTAATCCTAAACCATCTTGTTCCACTGGAAAGATCAGTTTATCTCACTTGGGCCTTGCCCTCTTGCCCTCCCACATACAATCTTTCAACTCTTTAGTAATTACTGTCCACAACTTCTAGTTGATAAAAATATGCCTGAACTGTATACAAAACTAAGGGGACTAAACATTTCCAATGCTTGTATCTTACTATCCATATCCATAAACAAGAGGTTCCAGTTTCATATATTTTGTATTCTGCTTTGTTTAGTCTCTTCCCACAAATCCTTAGCTGCCATAAGAGAAACCGATACTCCTAAATGCTTAATTTTATAGTGTCCTCATAAATATGGGTATTGCTGAACCAATTCATGTGTGGGAACATAATTTACAGCTATAGCCTTTGTTTTGTATACACTAATTTTATACTCCAAAAAAACCCATGAAACTGTCTCAGAATGTAAGTAACACTGTGATGTCCTTTTCTGGATTTATCAGGTACAGACCAATACTGTATGCAACTAAAACCAACTTTTCTTGATTACCATATCAATTATATCCTTGCATTTCTGACTCACTTATTTTCTTTGCCAATGGCTCTAAATATAAAGCAAATAACAAAGGAGAAAGAGGACACCTCTGCCTGATTCCTCTGTTCAGACAGAACTTATCAGATAGGAACTATCCCACATTACCTATCCCTCATATATCCTATTTTACCTTATTACTGTATCATGGAATGCAAATTTGTCCATTGCCCTACTCATAAAATCCCAACTTACTCTGTTGAATGCTTCGCGTGTATCAAGACCCACCAACGACAGTCATTTTTTTACATTATTTTTTTTCTCAAAAATTTTTTTTTCAAATACATTTGAATGAATTCCATAGTATTTACACATAACATCTTAAATAACTATGTACACTATTTACATTAACTTGACACTATAACATATCTTAATGTATACAGTTACTTTATATGTATGTCCAATCCATTATCAGAGTGTCTGATCAATTATTGTAGAGTGTCAATCAACTATAAGACTTTTCCCCAAGGGTTGCTGAAAAATGGCTTTGGATAAATTATTAGTTCTTTAATTTTAATTTCCAATAATGCTGTGGTCTTCAGTAGGCTGTAGAAGTCTTCCAAAGCTGGTATTGTGTTTGTATTCCATCTTCTTGTTATACACTTCATTGAAATTGCAAGTATAGTCCATACTAGATATATGTTTGATCTATTCAAATGAGGACCTTCGTTCACATTTAATAATACAAGAATTTTCTTACATTCTGATTTCCTTTGGATCATTATTGTTCTATAAATGTTATCAAACATTTGCCTGCCCTTCACAAAACCACACTGAACTGTATCTATGAATTTTGGCAACACCTTTGCTATTCTTTTAGCTATTATAGACATAATTATAAACATGGCTAAAAGCTGAAATGGGCCTATATGAAACTAGGTCTGATGGGTCTTTACTGTTTTTAGACATTACAGCCACCACAGCTTTCTTCTAGAAAGTTGGTGCTTCCCCTCCTTTTAAAATACTCTTAAGCAGAGCACTCCAGATCTTTATCACTTTCTTCCATCCTAGCTTCCAAACTTTCACAGGAATACCATCTATTCCTGGACACTTTCCTAGAGCTTACTTACATTTCACCATTTTAATCTCTAGTCCTCCTGTCTTAACTGTCACATGGTGAGCCTCATCTTCCTGTAACCCTTGCATACTTAAGTCTTCCATAAATATTTCCAGTTATACTTTTTTCTTTTGATTTTCATATCCTCTGCTTTATACAAATGTTTATAAAATTTCCAAAATATCTCTAATACTTCTGGTTATTTTTATTATTATAGGCTCCATGCGCTTGGAAACAACCCTTTCTACTTATTATTGCCTAAGTTGTTATGCTAAGAATTTTTGTGTTCTTCGTTATTACCGAAACACAGTTGTGTAACGGCAGTCTTTCCATACTCATGCATATTCGCATATTATCCACATGCTGTTATTTTCTCTTTAGCATTCTGCAGCTGCACCTGTTCAAAGATACCCCTCTTATTCTGCAATACTTTAAACTTTGTCAGGCCCTCTAGATAACTATTACTTACCATATCGTTTTATTTTTAACCTGTTTTTAAACCACACTTTCATATTGTCCCACTCACTGGCTATAATTTCTGAAGAAATTTCACACTGAGTATTCATTTGCCAAAGGAAAACTTTTCATTTCATTCAGTGTTCTTTTACTTACTTGCTTACACAAAATAATATTAGATTAAGCCAAGGACGACCTTAACCCAAATATTCACCTATGCAAATATAAGAGAGAACATATCAACTTTACATACATTATCTGTGTACTTTTGCATTCTATCCCCTACCTCAGTAACTCAAGACTACAGAATATTAACTTAAGCATGCTTTTGTCCAGCCTTTCTCCCCTTTTTACATTATAATGTCTACATTTCTCAAAACTTAAAAAGAAGAAAAAGGCACTTGTTTACTTTAGTATTTTTATTACATACAGCAACAACTGAAAATACCTTACTATATAACATGGAATTTATATCAAGAAATGTTCCATACAAACATTAAGAACAAAAATTGTTCAATCTGCAGTTACTTTTTTCCCCTCCTGCTCTTCAGTGTCCTTCCAAATATTTATGACATGCAGTGGGGTATTTGCATTTTAGTCCCTCACAAATAACACAAAATCAACAAAGTGGGGCATTTGCATTTTAGTCCCTCACAAATTACACAAAATCAACAAAAGTCCAATCTTTCCACTTCTTCTTGTAAAGTCATATTTCACAAATGTGACTGATGCTTTATTCACTAATTTCAATTTTGCTAGTCATTTTCTTGTCAATCTCCATCTTCCACCTCCAAAGTCCATGTCCAAGATACTCCTGATTCTTCTAGTCAGCTCCTATGTTTTTTTTACTGTGTCTCAAATACTTCCATTGGAACACTGGAAAAGGTCACTGGCAAAGTCTCTCTATAAGCCTTATTATCAGAAGAATGAGAAGCAGAGTCCTTCTGTTTAACAGTTCACTTTTTGTTGGACTGACTTTTGTATTTCCTGCTTAGCCTGTTCTATATAAAAAAATGATTACTCCAGGGAAAAAATATTCTGAAGACAGCTGAGTATATCACTTGAATCTTACATCTGCCTCTTGACATTCCCTGCTTGCTGGGTTAAATTTGCTTCTCTTCTGCCTGCTATACAGTGGAATAATAATTTTTCACAAACACACTACTGTCTCCAATTGCTAAAACTTTGCCCTTTAGCCATACTTGTGTCAGGATCAATTATTTCTGCTAGTACGACTGCATCTCTCCTAATACAGATCTTGACTGTATTCTCATGGCCAGGCTTAGAGAATATACACAATATGTTCTTTCAGTTAACAAATCCTGCTGCAGAATACCAGTCTAGCTGCTTATTTGTGCTTTCACAAAATTCACACAGTCTGTTCCTTATCAGTTCATCTTAATAGCTGTTTAAAGTTTTTTTCCATTTTTTCAAGTCTTTTGTTATTTGAGTTGATATACTCATGAAATGTTTAGTTTACTTTAATCAGTTCTGAGTGCATTTGATTTATCTTTTCCTCTAGATTACTGGAAGCAATGTGATTCTTCCCAGTTAGTGTTTTCTCTTCACCTTTTCCAATTTATTTTCTTTCAGGCTAAGTTTCTTCCTTGCATACAGGCAGTGTATTTAATAGCCAGTAAGTGAGTTTAGTAAAAACTTGCATAGATTTTAGCCCTGATCTCTCAGTTTCTTTTTTCACCTCAGGACAGAGTACGGCCCTAATCCCTGACAAAGACACAACATCCTATTAATATTAATGGCAAAGTTTCTCTCTCCCTCTACTGGCCCTTACCTCCACCAATGATTGTTAAGTATATTTTTCCCACCAGTTGCATCTAGGTACTTTTTTGGCAGACCACTTACTTTTTCACTTTTTTAATAAGCCTATAATTTGGCCACCTTTTCCCACAGCAAAGAACCCACACTCTGCCCACTATCCTTCTACCCTATTAGATACTGCAGATATTTTCCCACCTAGAATTGCTTCTAATTGGTCAGGCAAGCCCCTAAGTCACCTACCACCCCCAGTGGCTGAAGGATTCCCTCAACAGCACTGTACCAATTAGTTACTGCTGATGCTTTCCTGTCCAAAAATCCCCTTTCTAATTGGTCAAGCACATCTCTAAATCACCACCCACCCCCTGTGGCTGAAGGATCCCCCCCAGCTTATGTAATACAGACATACCACCCTATCCACAAAGGTATTTGTTCTTGATGTTTTATTCCAGATCCCCATTGGCATTTTGATTGCAAACCTCCAAACATCAACCAGCTTCCAGCTTTTAGCAACAGACTTGTCATTGGTTAGGGTGCCCTTTCCAATCATTAACATGCCACAAGTTGCTATGGCGAAAAAGCTCATTCCCAGACCCTATCATATACCTCTCTTCTAAACCAATGATGAGAAGCCAGCGAGGGTTACAGATCAGTCAATTATCTCACCAGATTTTTCTTATTGTAAGAACATTTTAAAACAAAGAGTTAGAAGGTCACACTGAAAAACCAATCAGAAAAAACTAAATGAAAACTCCAGACAAGCTAGAACTTCCAAAGAGTTAGAAGGTCACACTGAAAAACCAATCAGAAAAAACTAAATGAAAACTCCAGACAAGCTAGAACTTCCAATGAGTGACCTCCCAAACCTCCTGTAACAGAGGCACATGGGATATATGCAAATGACCCTTATGAACATCAGGTGTTTCAGCTATATGGCGATTCTGATTGCCCATGACTTTTACATTTGAAGTCGTTTTAGTGGACAATTTCAGGCCAATAAAGCCAAACCTCACTAGCTATGGATATGCATATTTTGGCCTTTTTATGACCTCATCAGCATTGCATAAGCAGAGTGTTTGACTAAGCATAAGAAACACAGGGTTGTTATACCCAGCTGATGTCCATTATCATTAGGGTAACTGCAAAATATCCCAACTAACAAATTAAAACAAAGAGTTAGAAGGTCACATTGAAAAACCAATCAGAAAAAACTAAATGAAAACTGATAAGAATTGCCATATAGCTGAAACAGCTGATGTTCATAAGGGTCATTTGCATATATCCCATGTGCCTCTGTTACAGGAGGTTTGGGAGGTCACTCATTGGAAGTTCTAGCTTGGCTGGAGTTTTCATTTAGTTGTTTCTGATTGTAAGAACATTTGGAAACAACTGTTGGAGGAGATTTTACCCAATCAGTTTAAGAGTCCCACACAGACTGATCAATGGGTTGACGAGGTTTTCCGAGCCATAGAAGTTCTTCTTTTTCTAATTAAGTTTCTTATGTACTAATAATAAAAAAGTATATTACTGCACGAAGCACAAAGACCCCAAAAAAGTATATAAACACATGCAAGCACACTGACACACAGATCAAGTTGTAAAACAGCGCTCATCAGTCCTACATTTGTAGTTAATAAAGATTAGTTCAATTGGAATGGAAAACATTTTTATTTTCTGATTTTATTATGAAGTTAAAGTTGGTGTATTTGTAACACAGTTCAAATCTTTTCAAATGTTTTTCTTTACAGGAATAACAAGGAAAAACTAGGGAGATTAAAGATACCACTTTTATGCTTGGCACTGATACACTCAGTTATTTTCTTTTAATTTTGGAGGAGAAAGGAATATAAGGCTATTAACTTGCCGACATCAGTCATATAATTCAGCCACCATTCTTTATTAAGCCCAGTAGTACCTCTCTCTAATAAGAGGTTAATCTGTCATGGTAAACTGGTAGCAAAACACAGGTAAATCATGTCAGATTGCCAGCATTCACTGAAGTCTTACTTCAAAACAGATCCAGAACAAATTAAAAAAAAGTCCTGTAGATAAAGACACAAAGAGGGGTAGAAACAAAAAAATATCTTCTGGGATTCACTTAAGCAAAGCAGCTCCCTGTATTCTTAAAATAATGGCAAAATGAAGAACTATATATCTTTTGTTTCAGGACAATACCTAACATGAGACAGAGCCACTCTGTTCTTATAGAATATAGTATAGGGTTCACAGCACATTAAGAATGTGGCTCTGAAACATTCCTTGCTGAAGTAAACCAATGAGCACATGTTACAGTAAATATCAAGGACCCTCCTTAATGGGGTCTAAGGCTGGGTTGAATCCTAAGCGGAAAAAACACAAGTAAGACAGAAGGCAGAAAAACAAACCAGGACCAATTACAAAAATGAATACAAAGAAACACCTAGCCAGAAATCCCAACTCTGTGGCTATGAAAGGGAAAGTTGCCTACAAAGTGAGTTAAGGGGACTTCATGGGTTACAGTCACCCAGGATGCCAAACACAGATCAAGCAATGGATGCAGCTAATTCTAAAGAGGAACACACTAAATCATGACCAAGGTCATCAGACAAAACATACTAAGACACAGATAACTGAGGTGTAATTTAATTGAGATGATTGCCATTAACCTGACAAGTCTGCTATGCAAAGCTATGGAATGCATCATCATGGACCTAATAAACAAGAATATAGAAAATCTCCAAACTCTGTATCCCACACAGTTTGGTTTTGTGAAGGGTAGATCATGCCTGCTCAGCTTGGTCGACTTCTTTGAGTCAGTCACCAGAGCTGTGGATGAAGGGAAGGTGGTTCATACAGCCTACCTTGATCTAGCCAAGGCCTTGGATACCATTCCTTACTCAGGAATGACAGAAAAACTCACCAAGCTAGGCATCAATCCCAATATTGCTAGGTGGGTAGCAAACTGGCTCACAGGTAGAACCCACAGTGGGAAAGTAGCTGACACCAAGTCAGACCACCGACCAGTCCCGAGTAGAGTCCCACAGGGTTCGGTCCTGGGTCTCTCCTGTTTGGTATTTACTTTTCTGAAGTCCAGGCCAACACAAAGGGACTCTGGATGACAAAGTTCGCAGACGACTGCAAGTTGGGAGCTATTATTAACTCCCCGAGTGATGCTGACATCCTTCAGAAAGGCCTCACTGAGACCAAAGACTGGTGTCAGAACCATGGCCTTAAGCTCAATGCCAAAAAAATGTGTCGTCATCCTCTTTGGGAAAAACCCGGTTCCCATGAATTACCACATCGATGGTAGACCACTGAACACTTAAGGCGTTATAAGAGATCTGGGAATACAGGTTGACAGCAACCTCTCTTTTGACCACCACATTGCCACTGTGGTCAGAAAGTCCTTCTATGTGGCACATCTCATTACTAAGGGTTTTGCATCCAGGAAGAAAGAGGTCACTGTCTTCCTGTACTCTTCCCTCATTAGGCCAATCAGTGAGTACAATGCCCCAATTGGCATGTACCTCACTAGATACCTGCACCAACTGGAGAGGCTGCAAAAGTACCTCACAAAGAGGATCCTAGGCCTTAAACATTTGTACTATATGAACAGACTAAAAAAACTCCAACTATTCTGTCTCATATCGCCTAATTAGAGGCGATCTCTGCTTGACTTACAAAGCCATGCCTGACCCAGCACTGTTCGAAATGCTACATCTAAAGAAACAGACAAGCTCCACAAACTGAGAACCACAAAACCAAAAAGTAGAGTGGACCCGGACCACAGAAAGTCAACCAATCGAATTTAATGCCACAAAAATTCCAACAACCTCAACCTCATTACCACAATCAACAGAACATGCTGGAGGGACAGGTTCATAACTCAGAGACTGCCCATGCTATGGGACAGACTTCCCTTACATGTCAAGCAGAACACCTCACTGGCCCTCTTCACGAGAAATCTTGATGCATGGATGGGAAAGAGAAAATTCATCCCAGGGATCACTCCAGTGGCTTTACTCGATAGAGACACTGGGAACTAAGGTTGGGTGGCACGATGCCAGGGTAATCCTATGGGCTAGGCTTGTAAAGGCCCCAGGACCATTAGCCTAGTACACACCTATGAACCTATGTAATGCTCTTACAGTGTATCAAGAGATGAACTACCAAATTATCAATCTAGAATCAGATTTTTGGGGGTAAGCCCACCCTTAGAACATCACACCTCAAATGTGACTGACAGCCTAGTAAGTGGGACAAGTGACATCTGAAAAGGGGCACAATCTATCCTCAAATAAGCAGGAGAAAAACCGAAGGGATAACCCCCTTTATCTCGGTAGGCTCCAAAGAATCAGATCAGCTCAAGGATGGAGTGGTGAAAGGGAGATAAACTTCAGAAGAACTCTCATGTCACGCCACAAAAAAGACTAACATATCAACTGCAATAGAAGTTAAAATCCTCGACCGGAGCCTAAATGGCTTACTGAAAGCAGCATTATTTTACAGCACCATATAACTAGTTAAATAAGACAGGAAAAATATTCTTTTTTTTTTCCTTTAAAGTATAAAATCTTACAGATAAAGGACTAATTCACATGATTAGAAACTTTGGTGAAGTTTTACAAATAATTTCCTGTCAAAAAGCTTGGAGATATATTCACTTGTTAAAATGAGCAACTCAAGGAATTCTCACCAGGATGCTGCCTTAAAGAAGGAACTACAACAGATGACGTCTACCCTGCAAGAGTTGTCTTTGACGATGGATGATTTTAAAGAGAACCAAGAAAATCTTAAAACAAGCAGTCAAAAATAGGCCAACACCCTCAAGGAAATACACCACCACCAGACAAGAATAACAGGAATAGAGGTTTCTCTAAATGACTTAGAAAGCAGACTTAAGGAAGAGGAAACAGAAAGAACTGTTTCTTAAACAAAACACTTGATTTTTTAATAAAGTAGATGACTTGGAAAATAGGGAGAGGAGAAATAACATCAGGATTTTCAGATTACCTGAAAACACAGAAGGTAAGGATATTATTTCCTTTTTATCAAGCTGGATCCCTGACTTTTTAAATTTAAAAGAAGGACTTTCCTTTGGCATTGAAGCACAGAGCTCTTGGGAAACTTGCCACTAACTCAATCTCTCCTCCTAGGTCAACAATTATCAAATTTCTTTCATACTTGGACAAGGAATTGATTTTAAGATCTGCTTGGAGGAAGGCACCTCTAAAATATAAAGAGAGACTAAGATTTGATAACGACTATTCATCTAGAATAATGGAACAAAGGAAAAAAGCGTGGCCAATGATAACATTTCTGAAATAAAACAACATCAAGGCACAACTTGCATATCTAGCTAAGATAAGAATACTGTATGCCAACAAGATGATGACTTTCATTGACTTAGAGGAAGCCTCTTCATTTATTAAAACTAATAATGTGATTACTTTACCAGAAGATATGGATTGGATGTCACCTTCTCTCAAGAGAACAAAAGAAATAAATGTCTGGACAGACGTCAAAAAGAAGAAGCAAAAGACTGATACTGTTACAGCCAAATCTCTCAAAGCATCTACTATGATGCTGTTGTTGTTTTTCTTTCGGCTTTTCCCGGTTAGGGGTCGCCACAGTGGAACTCCGGTCTGCTAATGATTGGCAGTCGATTTTTACGGTGCCGAGGAGCCAGCCTGACGTCCAACCTTCAACGAAGGCATGCCCATTCATGCATGTCTTTTGAAAGCCACTCGACTGCGGGGAGGACATGCAGACTCCACACAGAAGGCGCTCCAGCTGAGAATCGAACAGGAGAACCTCTTGCTGTGAGGCGACAATGCTACCGTTGCACCACTGAGGCTTATAAAGCATCTACTATGATATGAATTGTTTTAACATTACTTTAAAGGACCAATTTTACTGCTTGGAATTTTAAAACAAAGGTAACTAACTACTGGAATCTTTATACTTTTTGAAAATAGATGACACATCAGAGTTTTCATATTACCTCAGGTATGTAAAACAGGGTACTTTTCTTTCACAGAAGGAGGTTATATAGCACATAAAATATTTATACTGTAAATCAACATACATAGTATATGTGTATTTTCTCTTAATTTTTTCTTTTCTTTCTCTCTTCTCTCATTATTTATTTTAACTGCATCTTGTCTCCCTTTCTAAATTCTCTCATATTTACTATACTAATATAGTCTGTATATATTTAATAACTCACTATCTATACATAGATAAATAATAGTCTAAAAATAATCTAGTTTTAAGGTAGACTAATTGGAAAAGTGAACTTAATTAATTATTACAATATTTATTAGATTAATGACAGTCACTATTATGCTTATTGGGATTGGGGACATGTTCGTGATTAACTCTGAAATGTTCCATTCATGTACATATGTCCTTTGAATTATTTCCTTTTAGTATTAACAAATATAAAAAAAAAAAAGAGGGAAAAATGTACTGTTGGTTAAGAGAAGTGGGTACTTACGTATTATCGCAACCAGATTTTCACGGTTGCGAAATGCGCATACCACCACAGACAGGAGTACATGCAGCAATTGAAACTGAGTTTGTAAATGTGTAGTAGTGCCCCAAAACGTTACATTTACTGTAAAGTGGTGTTCAGAGTGTATTTTGATGGGGAATAATTTCAGATTACCTTCGGGAACAGAGACAGTGGAGAAAACCATCTTCCTGATTTTTTTGCGTGCATTACACAGGCACGCTACACTTTTCATGGCAGCTATCATACTATCGTTTGTCTCAAAGTCTTTAGAGAAGTAAAACACAGACACTGAGAAATTGTTTAACCCACACTTACTTACTTTTAACCATTATTGTATTTACAAATTGTTAAAAAAATAAATGTCACTAAAACCATCACTACTATGTCTGTGCTTGCCTTCTCTGAAGGATTCCTTCCACACAGTGAATGCAATCCATCCATCACACCGACAGCAGACATGACAATGCAAGCATGCAAAAAACAGGAAGAGGGCTTTCTCCACTGTTTTTGTTCCCGAAGGTAATCCGAAATTATTCCCCAGCAATACACACTCTGAATGCCACTTTACACTGTTTCATGGCCTTGTTTCTACCGAAATAAGCGAAAGTCACAACCGCGAAAATCTGGTTGTGATAATACTTAAGTACCGAGAAGTGAAGCTTTCTTCACATTCTATTTCCGTTGCCATAGCAACAGTAAACAATTGCTGCAGTTACTAAGGACGCTGTGAACCTGTGAAGTGCATTTAGCCTCACAGATAACAAATAATAAGAATAAGTAATGTTTAGTTATTAAAACGAAAAATAACCTAAGCAAGGTAAAATAAATACATAATAGGACTATTTGTAAATATTTTATGATTTATCCTCATAGGATTACATATTCCTGGAAACACAACTGAAATGTTCCCAAACTACATGTGCACTTAAATGTAGCTGCTTGATTAAAAAGTATTACTCAGTTTAACATGCTGATTCCACAAGCTGTCTGCACTGTAAAAGTTACATTTTATATGTTACTTAAAATTGACAGTTTCTAGAGCACATAAAAAGATACATATTACTTTTTGCAACATGTTATCTTTGCAGTTACCTCACACTGTATAAACTCACTTGGCAACTGCTATTTATTTAAAATATCAGTTTAAATATTAAATGTGCCCTTGAAATGCTACTGACATTTTGACAAAATATAATCTGAACTGTAAAATTAATGACTTGAAAGAACTGAAGTAATGCATAGATTTCAAAGACAGTTCATGACACTACACTATAAGTAAAAATGTATATTCACAAGGAAGTATTGAAATGTTTTAGTCTTCCAGTTAAAATAGCTTACTGTCAACATTTTGCCATATCAGAAAGTTTGAAGAGCTACGAAATTACTATTAATTGTCTTTATAATGATTATTAGACAGATGTTAGACTCTGCTTTGTTTAATGAATTGTGACACATGTTTATGAGGGAAAGTGGACTCAATTAGATATTATTACAATAGTTATTAGATTAATGGTGGACACTGTTATGCTTAATGGGTTACGGGACATGTTAGCAATTAACTCTGAAATGTTTCGTTTCTATACATTCTGTCAGTTGAATTATTTCCTATAATATTAACATAATATATAAAAGGAGGGAAAAAATGTACTGTTGCTTGTGAGAAGTGAAGCTTTCTTTTCATTCGATTAGCTTCATGAACTATTTCAGTTTTTTTTAACACTTATTGATTAGGAACTGCTATATTTGAGTTGTCATGGCAACAGAAAACAACTGCGGCAGTTTCTATGGACTTTGTGAATCTGTGAAGTGCATTTAGCCTCGCAGATAACAAATAACAAAAAAGTAACGTTGTTTAGCTATTAAACTGAATTACAATCTAAGGAAGGGTAAATTAGATAACTTAATGGAACAACTTGTAAATACTTTATAAATTACTCACACTGGACTACACATTCCTGGAAACTCAACTGAAATGTCCCAAAATTACTTGTGAACTTAAATGAAACTGCCTGATTAATATGCATAACTTACTTTAACAACCTGAATCCATAAGCTATCTGCTCTATATATGTTACATTATATATGTCACTTTTATATAACAGGCTCTAGAGCACACAAAAAAATACATATCATTTTTGCAACATACTATATTTGCACTAACCATACTTTCTAAACTAACTCAATTGGCAACTGACAAGTTATTTATTTGAAACATCAGTCTAAATATTAATTGTGCCCTTGAAATATTGTTGCCGTTTTGACAAAACAAAATCTGAATTGAAAAAAGAACGATTTGAAGAAGTGAAGTATTGTACAGATTTCAAAGACAGCTATTGACACTACAATATAAGTAGTAATGTATACATGCAAGGAAAAATTGAAATGCTTTACACTTTTAAAATAGCTTATTGTTAACTTTTTGCTTTATCAGAAAATTTAAAGAGCTAAGAAAATATTTCTAATTTGTCTTTATAAAGTTTACTAAAGTGATGTTAGTCACTGACTTGTTTAATGGATTGCGAGTCATGTACAAGACGGACTAATGAATGTTATTTCTGTTTACCTATGTTTGCTGAATTTCTTTTATTAGTACTGATTTAAAACAAGGGAAAGAAAGGGAAGGGAAATCTCTGTTTTTGGTCAAGGGAGGAGAGGCTTAAGAGTATTCTAACTGCCCTGAGAACTCTCAACAAGATGCTCTAAACACTACTTGATTAATACTTACCTAAGTTAAGTCTTGATTACCATATGGGTACCTACACATTCATTCTAGACCTGATGTGATTACCCATTCTGGAAGCAGGAGGTGCCCTATGCAGGGTGGGAATTGTCAGGGTGATCATAGTTCATTCTTAGACTCTGCTTTGTAAATCTATAAATATGTAAAAGCACTGCACACTAGAATGCAGGGCGCCTCTACTCAGAGTCAGGATACCCATGATAAGCCATGTCTTTTCATAAATGTAAGTTGAAGTTGGTGAGATGAAGAGTCGGAAAGTAAAGGAAGACAGTACACCTACAGTAAATTCATATTTCATTGGTAATCACTCATTGTCTCCTAGAGTCCTTTTAGTCAAATTATTTTAGTAATAATCTATCTGTTGTTGGCTTATTTAGTGTATGCTCCTCTGTTGTATTTAATGTATCCAAAATGACATATCTGACATGTTTGGGATCTCTTAAGGGTTACTAAATATTGGATATTTTCTAAGTCAGCATAATAATTGTTTATACTACTAACATTCCATCCTGATATATAAAATACTATAGAATAATAATAGAATAATATAGAATTTCATATCTCTTTTAAGAAAATTATCCATATAATAATTTAACATACGGAGCTTAGTTGATATTGTTGGTTAAAGGTATGAGTGATAATCTAATAGATCTATCTTTATCTTTTGGATTAGGAATGACTTTCATTCCATGTTTAATGGGAAATTCATATTTACTTGTATTTGATACTTTAGAATTGTTTTACAGAAGTACTTTTTTAAAGTCTGACCAGAATTTTACCCTACTTGTATTTAAAGAAGAAAGAACATTAAATTACACTTCCAAGTTTACACACATAAAAATAACATTCAGTGTTATCAGAGAATATGGCACAACTAATATAATCAAAATAAAAAAAGAAAAAGAAAATGTTTCTTCCAACAATAACTTGAAATAGATTTAACATTCTTATCATTAAATACTAATGGCTTAAATAATGCAAATAAAAGATCAAACCTACTAAAATATTTAAATCTAAATAAGGCACAAGTAGTATTTCTCCAGGAAATGCATTTTAAGACTAATGATAGCTTTATTCGGAACCCTAAGGACTATACAGTCTTAGCTCAATCCTCCTATAGAACAAAGATAAAAGGAGTATCAATTCTCTGGAAGAAAAACACAATCACTCCAAAAGTTATTTATAAATATGAAGACAAAGAAGGTCTACTAGCATTTGTTATAATTAAATTTAATAACAGAATATGGACCTTAGCTAATCTATATTGGTTCCCAGGAATTGGAGCAGGAACAGTTAAAAAACACCTAGATTTTATTTCCAACAATTATAAAGGAAATTGCATACTGGGAGGAGACTTTAATTGTACCTTAGAAGCTTCTGAAACCACCAAGAAGTCTTTTTGTCGCATAGCAACTATTTCAAAATCCTTAAAAAGATGGACTGATTAATTTCATTTAATAGACACTTTTAAAGTAATAGATGATAAATCTTTATTATTTTCCCATAAAGACCATAGATTTGGAACACAAACCAGAATAGACAAATTATTCGTAGTTCAAGAATTACAAACAAAAATCCTCAACTTCTCAATAGTTCCACGCCCCTTCTCAGATCATGACTCTCTGATAATGAAGCTCCAAATAGAGTTTAAACCTTTAATGCTCTCAACTAGAATTCCATCATATATTACGAAAATTAAAGAATTCAGACCCTGGATGTTGTCAGAACTACAATTATTTCTTGAAATTAATAATACAACAGAAATCAGTAGAATCATGGTTTGGAACTCATTAAAAGCATATTTATTTGGTAACACCATTAACTGGTACAAAAACAAAGTTAGAGAGTGGGAATCTGAATCATTAGACTTGCAAACCAGACTCTTGACAGCAAAATCTAAAAAAAATCAGAATTGTCCAGAAGTCAAAAACGAAATAGAGGAATTAAATAAATAATATAATGACACACGAAACTTGTCTAGCCTTGGAAAAATTAAAAATAAACTCATTAGCCATCTCCCCCAGATATCTACATAACTTATCTACAAGAATTAAAATACAAGCTAAAGCAAATAACATTAGTAGTATGTATCATGAAAAGAAAGGGAAAAAGTATCAGATATAGGAGATATCCTTGAAGCATTTTGGTTCCATTATATGGAACACTTCAAAAAAGAAGATTTAGATACCAACCAAATAAACTTAGATGCAAACCTTATCAATATAAAAAAATTCCAGAAAACATAAAACTAGACCTACATAAATCTATATCCTACAAAGAAACTGTTGACAAGATAAAAGAAAGTAAATCTAACAAAGCTCCAGGGATAGATTGCATAATTATGGAAATTTCCAAACTCTTCCCTTTAAAAGTAATTTCCCTTTTTCATAAAACTTTGCTAGAATTCCAGTCAGAAGCAAAAATTCCACCCTCATGGAAATATTCTCTCATAACACCAATTCTAAACGATAATAAACCATCAGACCTTTGCATCTCATATAGACCTACATCATTACTGAATAATGACTGCAAAATATTCCTGTCAATCCTAGCTAACAGAATGAAAATCTGACTCTCAAAGACAATTAATAATGATCAAACTGGATTTTTATATAACAGGCACACACACATGATAATACTAAAAGGATACTTACTCTTATAGATTATGTGAATAAAGAAGATAGTGAAACACTTGTAATCAGATTAGACAAAGAAAAAGCCATTGATTCCCTCAACTGGGAATGTCTATTTAAAACTTTAGCATTATTTGAATTTCCTCCTCCCTTCATCTTACTACTAAAAAACATATATATTAATAACTTAGCCTACATTAATTTAGGTCTTTTCACCTCGGAATCTATGCATATAACGAACGATACTAAACAAAGATGCCCTCTTTCTCCTATTTTATTTGCTTCGACTATAGAAATACTTGCAGAAATACGCAATAATCCAAGAATAAAAGGAATAGAAGTCTACGACCAGTACATATCTAAAATAATGTTTTTTGCTGATGATATTTTATTAACCCTATCAAACTCCAGAGAGTCAACAGGAGAGCTAGAAGAAGTAATGGAGACATTTTATAAGATTTCAGGTCTATACTTTAATAGATCAAAATCAAAATTTCTATTTTTAAATAAGAAAAAAAGAACTACAAGTTACAGATAAACCCATCATAGGAAAACAAGAACTTACGCTAAATTATTTAGGAATAGTGTTATGCAAAAATATAAACAAAACAATGTAGTAGTAGTCTTCTTTCGGCTTTTCCCAGTTAGGGGTCGCCACAGCGGAACTCCGGTCCGCTAATGATTGGTAGTTGATTTTTACGTGCCGAGTTACCAGCCCTGACACATAACCTTCAATGAAAGTACGCCCATTCATGCATTAATAAATTATAAAAGCATTATTGAAAAAATAAAAATATATATAGAAAAGTGGAACAAAATTACATTAACTTTTGAAGACAGACTGCAATTAATAAAAATGGTCTTATTGCCAAAAATACTATATGTAGCATTAGCAATACAGTTATTCCTGAAAGATGCATTCTTAAAGAAATAAACTCATAATTAATAACATTTTTATGGTATCCCAAAAGGAACAGAGTAGCTCTAACTCATCACATTAGACCCTGGAAACAAGGAGGATTGAACTTCACCGTAATAGAAAAATATATAAAAGCATCTGTGCTTAAAACTACAATAGACTGGATAAACCCAAATTATTTTGCCAACTGGAAAGACTTAACAATGGCTATATTAACAAATGAATTTAATCTGTTAAAAAAAAAATTAATAGCAGACACATCAAACAAACCCTGGTACATACTATGCATAAGTATACAATATAATATAACAAAACCTTCTAAAACAACACTGATTAATCTTTACATCAATTCCTTTAGGAAACTTATCAATGCAAACGTAGATCTAAAACTTTGGTTTGACCTTTTAATCCCATTTACCATTACTAAGAACTTTCCTCACAAAATATATAGGGAAACAATAACCTCCTGGGAACAACATGGATTCTTATGCTGGTTTCAATGTATAAATAAATTAAATGTTTTAGGTATACATATGATAAAAACTGTTTACAATATTCCAACACAGGACTGGTTAATCTTACAAAGCATTCTAATGTACACTCAAGATTTATGCAGATTAATTAATAATTCCTCATTTAAAGATATTCCAAATCCAATACGTTTTCTATATGAATGTATATATAATAGTTGTGAAAAGAAAAATTCCATTTCAAATCTATATAAAGAGTTAATAATATATAAAACAATTCCCAAACTATCATACTGGCAGTTCTTAACAAAAGGTCAGTCAGTCATTGCAGATAACAGAAGAAATTAAAACTAACATCTTACTATCAGTTAATTACACCTCTAACACACAGCAGTACTGGAAAATATTTAACTGGAGCATTTGTAACACCAGACAGAGTTAAAAAGATCAGTACTACTACAAATATTTTTTGCTGGAGGTGTGAAAAGTCAAATAAAGCAGACTGGATTCATATTTTTTTATGAATGCAATAAAATGAAATCATACTGGAATGGAATCAATCATTTTTTTACAAACTTTATTTAATGAATCCTTTACGTTAACTAAAGCATTTATTATACTAAATGTAAATGAAGGTCCCTACCTGAATAAGACAAATATGTATTTGCTATGGACAATACTTGCTATATCTAGAAAATGCGTAACCAGAAGGTGGAATTCAAATACTTCCCCGACCTTGGAAGAATTCTACACTTTACTGAAGACAACTGCATCGATGGAAATAAAAATCAAAGAACTACGAATCTATCCCAGGCCATTGGTAAATAAACCTTGGAAGAAAGCTATATCTTTGTTGGACACTCTGCAATAATCAATATTGTATCTCTAACTGATCTGTTAATTCTATATTTAATAACATACAGTGTATATAATTGAAAGTCAGGCTAATGTAAATATTGTATATAGTTGTTTAAAATTATATTTAAAAATATTATGTAAAAGTTATTTTAATTGAAAATAAAAATTTTTTGAGGAAAAAAAAAGAAGTTAAAATCCTCAATGGAGAATGAACTCCATGAGGAAATGGAAGCAGCCGTCACTAGGAGGGCTGCCTAATAAGCCAAAGCTAATCCTTCAATTATGCCTTTCCCTCCAAAAATCAAGGACAAGACTTGCCCCTAAGAGTAGATGAGCTCCAGCAGAATGGACCCAGAAAAAAATCTAGGGCATCCAGGAGAAAAAAGTAGTTATGCGCTCACCATAACATTCCATCTGTGTTGTCCATTTTCATTCTTCCTCAACTGATGGGGTTCAGATCTGATCCCTCGCATCCAACACAGCTGTTGCTAAAGCTCGTAGCAACCAAAAACTCTCAATATTCTCCCTTACCCACAATGCACCAACCCCTATTACCTCAGATTTTGTTTGCTGCCTTAGTAGAGAGTAAAAGATGGAAATCAGCATGGAGAAACTATATCTGGAGTTTATGAAAATAATAATGACATATAGGTCCTCTAAGCACTCATTCTTCCAGAAGCCTTAAGGATGGGGGTTGGTGGAAGGAGAGTTGAGGAAGAATGAAAACGGCAACACAAATGGAACATTATGGTGACATAACCTCTTTTATCTGATGCTGTCAATTTTCATTCTGTCCTCAACTGATGGGACAGAGTCCCCAGATATCAAATTTCCAGGGCAGATTCAAGGAAGGATATTCCTCAGCACCGTAGAACCAAAAGATGCCCTTCCTCTGAGACCAGATCTAATTTGTAATGAGTAATATCGGTATGGGGTGTACCTCAAGTAGCTGCTGCACAAATATCATCCATGGACACTCTGGATTGAAAAGTTGAGGAAGCTGCCATGGATCTGGTGTAATGGGCTCAAACAGGTTTTGTCAAAGCAATAGTCAATTTGTTATACACAAAGGAAATGCAATTTGTTATCCATCTAGACAGAGTAACTTTGGTAACTGGTTTACTCAATTTTGGTTCTGCATACAAAATTAATAATTGGTCAGAATTTCTGATGTTTTAGTCCTATGTAAGTAAAAATGCAACTGTCTATCAACAGCTAGTAAATGTAACACATTTTCTCCTTTGTTAGAAATTTTAGGAAAGAATATTGGCAGATTAATAGATTGATTTATATTGGATTCTGACACCACCTTTGGAAGAAATGATGGACTGGTGCATAATGTAACCTCTGTCTTTATGAAAAATCAAGTATGGAGGCTTTGAGCACAAAGCTTGTATCTCAGAAATTCTTCTGACCGAGCTAATGGCTACTAAGAAAATTATTTTCCAAGAATTACCTGAGTTTGCATGTGCCTGAGGTTTCAAAAGGGGAATGTGTAAGAGACTGCAACACAAGAGTTAGGGGTGATAGGATCTTTGCATTTTAAAAAAAGTCTTGTTCATCTTATGAGATGCTACAGAAGAACCATATGTTCCAACATGAAAATAGCAAATCGCTGCTAATTGTACTTTAACAGTAAAAGAACTAGCTCCCTCTTCAAAAATTAGCACTTGGAATTCCAATATCTTATGAATGGGAGCTGAAAAAGGTTCAATATTATGTTTTTGAGCACAAAAAAACAATCTCTTCCATTTGCTGGAGTACAGTTTTCTGATGGAAGGTTTATGGGAGGACAAAAGAATATGATGGACTGGAGAAGATAGCATAGGCTGTCTGGCTATTAGTGGAACTGGAGGAACCAGGCAGCCAGACTGAGATTCACTATGTTTGGATGTATCATACCTGTTGGGTGAGACAGGAGGTCCGTAGATGGATCCAGAAACCACGGTGGTTGAATCAGATGAGGACAAAGGAAGGGAAAACAAATTTGCCAAGGCCAGTAAGAGACAATGAGGATGACCTTGCTCTTCAACCTTGCAGCTTTCTGAAGAAATTTGGGAATTAATGAAGTGGGAGGATACACATAACAGAGACCGGCGGGGGGGGTGAGTCATGAAGTAGAGTGTCCCTCGGGGATTCCCCCTATGGGGGGATTAGGACAAAGTAGCTTCTGCATTTGTTGTTTGGGGGGAAGCGAATAGATTGCAGCACGGCTGGCCCCATTGTCAGAAGACTGTATTCACAATCTTTTTGTTGAGGGACCATTCGTGAGGTAGAAGAATGCACCTGCTCAATTTATCTGCTATTACATTGGAGTTCCTTGGAATGTGCATTGCTAAAAGAAAGCAGTTGGAAGAAGTCACCTACTTTCACATGCCTGAACGTCATCAGAAACACCACCTGAGGTGATATTTGCTAACTCCTTCATCAAATCCCTTTAAAGCCTAGTAAAGTGCGCCAAAATGTTCAGAGACCTGAAAGCAAAGGTCGCTGAAGAATAGACACACTTCCCAAATCTGTCCATTGCCCGCAACTCCCTGTTGGGATGGACAGTGGAACTTTCCTCAGCTAGTTCCTTCTTGATGGCCACCACAATGACTATGGCATCAAAAGGAACTTGCTTCCTCCAAAATTGTCTATCTGCCGGTGGTGCCATTATCTTATCTCGTCTGTGAGAAATGGGCTTGATGGTGTCAGGTTCCTTTCAAGCCTGCCGTGAGATCAAGTCAATGAGCTCATCAGCAGGTGGAGTCACCCAGGAGGTAGATGGTCCAACACCAAAAGCACCCCGGAGAACAGATTCCTCAGATGTAGGGTTGTTGGATGTCCAGCCACCTCTCTGCTTAAAGATTTCTAGGATGTCTCCAAAGGAGACATATTCAAGAGGTGATCATGGGGACCCTTTGCCTTCATCGAAATGTGTCTTCAGTGATGGACTCCTCTGGGGAGTCTACGTGTTTCCTCTTACCCGTCCTCTTCTTAGGGACCTCCTCAGTCGGATGTTCTAGGGCGGTATCAGAAGTGGAGATTACAATTCTCTGGGCAGGATCCTGGAGTTTTGGTACTGGCTGCCCCTGTGGAAGGAGATGGTGAAGCTCTGAGCACCGAGACATCACGGCAGAGAACTTAGGATCCGAGAGCGAAGGATCCATCTGCACTGTCAAAGCAGAAAATACTCTCTTCGCAGCTTCAAAGGCAGAGTGGCTCAGAGAGAGAGAAAGAGAGAGACACTGCTGGATCTGAGAAGCTAAGCTTCTGAATCACAGTACCCCTGTTCAGAGAGCAAAACCCCCAAGAAGGAAGCCAGAGCTGAGCTATCCAGTGCTGAGGTTCCGAGGTGCAGAGATAGCTCCGAAAGCTTCAGAGTAGAATGGAACACCTCAGATCCAAAGCTCTCCAGATCTGATGGGACTACAGCCCTCAGAGAAGATGTCAGATCTAAGGATTAAGTTATCTTTTGATCAGAGTCAGATAGATCTGGACGACTCAGATGTAAAAACTTTGAAGTGACAGGAGTCAGAGGAAGAAGTTGTAATGGAGGAGTAGTAGATTTGCAGCTCTCCTGACCCAGAAGGGCAGAAGCCCAAGGAACACCAATCTGGCCCTGCTCCAAGAGAATCGTTTTCACCAGTCTCTCCACAACTTCTTCTGTAAGACTTCTGGAAGAGTGAGTGGAGTATATGGATGGACACCTGGGTCTTTCTAGGAACAGAGAAGGTACCCTGTCAGGAATCAGATCCAGTGAAAGAAAGTACCTAGTTCTGGGTAGAAATCTGTTAGTCGGAAGGTCAGATTCGGATAGCATTGGATCAAGCAGTGTCAGATCCGAGGGCTTTGACTTCATCATATCCGACTGCAAGGGTCTCAGATCTGATAATTTTTCTTTAGCAGAATCTTGAAGTTTTACCTTTTTTGGATCCGGGGTTGAGACTGGGTCCTTATGAGACCTCTTCCTAGAGGAGTCTGAAGCTGAGGAGGAGGAAGATGGCTTAGGAGAGTATGACTTTTTAATTTTAGCAGTTTTTGATTTAGAAGAAGAAGAACTCTCTGATACAGCTTCCCCAAAGGAAGAAGAAAGAAGACCTTTTAGAATAAGCTTATTTTTGCATTCCATCAACACATGAGGATTAAAACCATGACAAAATGAACTATCCTCTTGTAAATGGAGGGGACCCAAACAGTAGACACAAAGTGTGTGGGCATCAGAAACTGGCAGCTTGTGCCCACACTTCCTAAACTTGCTGGCTTATCTGCCATAGTTAACAAAATCCTAAAACAGAAAAGAAAAGCTTTTTTTTTTAAAGCAGGGAAATATGAGAAAAAGAGATACCAACAATGGTAACTAAACTATAACTGCATCACAGAGGGAAAGAAGATACTAACAGCAGTATCTAAGAGGTACAGAAAAACATTATACAACAGATAGAGAGACAGTAGGAAATTTATAAATGAAGTTAAGGGATAGTAATATAAAAAAGTTTTGAAGAAAAAATAGAAATATATAACACTTATCTCACTAAAGCTCGACACAGATGGAAGACCACGTCTTTTGCTTTAAGTGGCAAAAGAGATCTGGGGTAATTGGGTTGATACATTGTGGGTAAGGGAGAAGCTTGAGAGTTTTTGGTTGCCACAAGCTTTAGCAATGGCCAAGATGGATCTGAAGGACTGGATCCAAACCCATCAGTTGTGGAGAGAATGAAAATTGACATCATCAGATCTAACCTTTCTACTCACATGGCAAGCCTATTCTACTGTGGCAGAAACAGAAGCTTCCTAGCAGCTCTGAACTTCTCTAACAAGATCTCATCTGAGGCTGGTGAGGACTTAGAAGAAACAAGGCTAAGAAAAGTAGCAAAAGGGAAGCTGAACCACCCCTAACCACTATGGCCAGCTAAGGTGGGGTATCCCCAAGCAATCTAAACGAAACAGCCAATCAATGTCATTCTTTAGTATAAGGAAGGAGCTACAGGCCAGCAAAACAATGTTCTAAGGGCGGCACTACTGAGTCAGCTTAATTCCTGGGCTCTGGTTTGGAGCAGCATTTTGTATATGAAATACTGCGTCCTTACATCAAAAATTAAAGAAGGAAGTACAGTGGTGAAACTATGGATGCTAAATTGAACATAACTCTAGATACACTTGATTGAGTTACAGATAAACTTGACTGAGTCACTCTGTTTCTAATATGAGGAACAAAGAAAGGGACCTAAATGCTAAAGTGCAGGGAGTGAAAGACACCAAGACACAGTGGAAGCAAAAATAAATACTCTGCAGGAATATTAATAAAAGCATACCAGAAACACTGGACATACCTAGTATGAACTCAAAAAAGTGAAAGGCTGCAGGGCAAAGCAGGCCAATGCATGATTAAACAGACTGTCCAAAGGTCAGGAAGACAGGGACCCAATCCATTACTTGAAGACCAGTTGCAGCAGATTCCAGGATACCTTACATATATGAACCAAAAGACTCACTGTACTAGCAGGCATCAGGAAGAAATGGGAAATCTCAAGCAACTAATTCTTAAAGCACATTCCCAAAGAGTGAAATACTGGCTGATAAAGAAGGCAGAACAGTTTAGTATCACATCTACAGAAGGTGACAAGATGTTCTTATTGGAATACTATTATTCTGCAACAATTTATATGCGGAAGGTGCAGTTAATCCTTTGATATGAAATATGTGGGAGGCGGGAGCTACACTCGCTGGGTTCAGCAAGGCTAAGCAGTCCTATATCACTACCATGGAGTGAGGAGAAAAGTGGAGAAGGGAGCAGATGATGATGAAGCTGGCATAAAGCTCAGGCTCTGTGAAACAGATACAAACACAGTAGCCAGCAGGAGTACCTGGTTCCACCAGCAAGAGCAAGTGTTGCAAACAGCCCAGAGAAAAACAACCTGTAATATAGGCAGCAGTGACCTTGAGACATTAAGGGTCTACAGTACAGTGTAGCAAGAGTTAGAGAAATCTAGATAACCTCACAGGAAAGTCTTGCAGTGCTTAGTGAAGTCAAGTGCCCCTTGGTTATAGAGTAATATGAGCCCTTAAATCACTAACATCTACAGTAAAAGTTGCCAATTTTACACTGTTTTTTGGCACACAGAAAAATGAAGATGTCATTTTCCAGCTTATGATGGAAAAGCTTAGCAGAAAATGAGCAATTTGGCAAATGAACAAGTCGTGTTGGAACAGGGAAGCGTAACATTTTAAATCTTCCATTAGAGGTCTGAGGTGATATGACTGAATGTTTTTTGGTCATAAGAATTGAACTTTGAAATTTATAGGACATTTTATGTTACAGTTAAAGTGTTCAGAATTGACTGGAGTGAATGCAGAGTTTCTGTATGATCAGCAGAATGTTGTGAGACCTGCTAAATATCAAATATTTGAAATTTAGGAAAATACTACAAAGATGTTGAAACAAAGTGAGCAGGTAGAACAAAAAGTAAATGGAATGGTGGATAAGGCAAGGAAATTAAATCTGAAATTGTACAAATAATTGGAAAATGAGAGAGGCTTAGATTTGCTAAGCTATTACGTGAAAAACAATATGACGGATCATAAAAATTATATAAAAAATTCAATTAAATATACTGATCCCAAGGATATTGCCAATATCCTGGCAGATCGATTTAGTGCCAACTTCACCCCACTCTCACCCCATAAAGGGCCCATCTCAATACCAAAAGATTGCCAAATTCCGATAATCATGGCCACACAGGTAGAAACCGCACTCTCCAAAGCTAAGAATACAGCATCCATGGGACCAGATGACATCCCAGGCTGTGTACTACATGAACTACAAAATGAACTGGCACCTCACCTAAGTGTCATGTTTAATCATAGCCTCACCTCAGGCTTCGTGCCCACTGAGTGGCGCACAGCTACAGTTATCCCACTCCACAAGGGAGGATCCACCTTGGATCCTGGGAACTACCATCCCATCAGTCTGACAAGCCTGATTTGCAAGGGCATGGAACGCATTATCATGGAACTTATAAACAAAGACATTGGCAACCTTCAAACACAAGACCCCACCCAGTTTGGGTTTGTGAAGGGCTGATCTTGTCTCCTGAATCTGATTGACTTCTTCGAATCAGTCTCCAGAGCTGTGGACGTGGTTAAGGCAGTCCACACAGCCTATCTGGACCTCGCCAAGGCCTTTGACACCATCCCCCACTCTGGAATCATAGATAAACTTACTAAGCTGGGCATAAATCCCTACGTCACTCGATGGGTTGCTAACTGGCTTACTGACAGGACCCAGACAGTAAAAGTAGCTGACTCCAAATCCAGCTCCAGACAAGTGACAAGTGGAGTACCTCAGGGTTCAGTCCTGGGACCACTCTTGTTTGGCATCTACTTCTCTGAAGTACAGGCCAACACTAAGGGACTCTGGCTAACAAAGTCTTCAGATGACTGCAAACTGGGAGCCATTACTGAATCCCCAAATGACGTGGATTTTCTACAAAAGGGCCTTACAGAAACAGATGCCTGGTGCCAGAGCCATGGGCTCAAGCTTAATGCCAAGAAATGTATAGTTATCCCCTTTGGAAAAAAACATGTACCCATGAATTACCACATAGGTGGCAGGATACTAAACATTGAAAGTGTGATGAGAGACTTAGGGACACAGGTGGACAGTGGTCTCACTTTCGATAACCACATTGCCACAACAGTCAGGAAATCCTTCTATGTGGCACCCCTCATCAGTAAGGGCTTTTCATCCAGAAAAATGGAGGTCATTGTCCCACTGTACTCATCCCTCATTAGACCCATTATAGAGTATAATGCCCTGTTTGGCATGTACCTCACAAGACATCTGCAACAGTTTAAAAGGCCACAGAAATACCTCACTAAAAGAATCACAGGCCTAAAGCAGATGCCATATACTGACCGTCTAAAAAAACTCCAGCTATACTCTGTGGCATATCGTCTACTCAGAGGTGATCTCTGCTTAACATACATGGCCATGTCAAACCCTGAGCTGTTGGACATGCTCCACTTAAAGAAATCCCAATCTCTCAGAGCCACACGCTCCAGGGATCTAAACCTTGTCATCACAATGAACAAAACATGCTGGAGGGATAGGTTCCTGACCCAGAGACTCCCCATACTCTGGAATAGACTGCCCATACATATCAAGCAGAGCGCCTCTTTGGCCCTCTTCAAAAGGAACCTTGATGATTGGATGGGAGATAGGAAATTCACCCCAGGGATCATGTCAGTCGCCCTGCTAGCCAGGGGCCTGGAGAAGTAAATATTGTGGGAAGAAATATCTAGGGAATTGTTATGGCTAGGCTTGCATAGGCCCTAGGGCCGATAGCCAAGTACCAACCTATAAACCTATGTAGAGTGTGAGGGCGAAAGACTTGCCAACACTGGAGACAGGTGTTAAATGTGGGAAACTTAGACCTAAAGTAGATTGAGGTTGTGACATGACAAAAGAAAGAGAAGCTAATCTGGCAACTGCAACAACCTGGCTGAAAGCTATCAGCAGAAAAGTGACCTGTGTATATTGGCAACAAATTTATTTTATTTATGTATTTATATATTTGTTTACTTGCATTTGTTGAAGGGGAAGTCCCACTATGTAAAACTCTTTTTTTAGTAATGGCCTGGGAAGAAAACTCCAACAGACTTACATAAAATCACAACTTTCACAAAAGATATAACAGAGTACAAGACAATTGCAAATTGTAACCTAGTTAATGGAAGAACTGCTTTGTAGTTAAAACAACAGATCTTGTAAAAGTGCAGAACTACATAGAGGCATTTTTACAGAAACAGTGAGGAAGCACAAAGCAGGATAACTGAGTATAAGCATGTTCAAGATGAAAAAAATGCTGATAGACTGAGTCCAGGGATTTCAAAATACAGTCTGAGTGATTGAAAAGGAAGTGAAAACACTGGAAAAACTATATTATATTTTTAGAGATGACATAACTAGCTTGGGATACGGGTTGTTTGGCTTCTGCTACATACCTACAATCAACTGCATTACTAACTGAGTTAAGTACAAACTTGCAGTGTTAAAGATTGTACTGCATTTCACTTTTCTGTCTATTTAATTGTTTCATTGAATATTGTGTCTGTCTCGCTCTGTAGTTATTTATTTTTCTATTTAATTGTTTCATAGAATACTGTGGTCTCTCTCTGTCTCTGCAGTTATTTTCCTGCCCACCCTCCCTGTTCTTGTCTTGGTATTAATCTTGGTGGCTTTGGAATTGCCAGCCCCTCCTGTAAAATTGTGTTTGAACACTCTTCCTGGGTCTATCTCATTTGCTCACTCAACCGAGTACAATGAGATCATATTTTGACTTCTGACACTCCTACCAGTTCCATCTGTTTAGCTCTATCGCAGCTCTATTCCAGTCTAGTGTCGCTAGTTCACTCACTCTACCTAATACAGAGAGAACATTTGAAAAGGGCAAGCCACTTAGGTCCTTAATTTTGAATTATCTTCTGTTTCTCCTTTTCCACTTTCCAAAAAAAAATGTTTCTAAGCTTGTTTCCTGCCTTTCCTGTAACTAGTCTAGTCTAGATACAAATTTGCTGTAACTAGGACTGTTTGTAAGCTTCTGAGCTCCTAAAGCCTTTCTGTGTTGGAGGGAAGCTTCTAGCTTATCAGTGGGAGTGGTAAGCAGTAGGTAGCCTATCTACCACAAGAGTGGTTTCTGGTCCAGAAATTGTAGTTTATTGGCCATTTGAGCAGTTTTTCCATCTCTTTCAACTTTCTAGTTTAAAAGCCTGCATTTGCGCTTGTTTCCCACATTTCCTGTAACTATTCTAGTCCAGATACAGATTTGCTGTATCCAGGACTGTTTGTAAGCTTCTGAGCCCCCCCCCCAAGCCTTTCTGTGTTGGAGGGAAGCCTTCTAGCTTATCAGTGGGAGTGGTAAGCACTGGGTAGCCTATCTACCACAAGAGTGGTTTCTGGCCCTGAAATTTTAGTTTATTGGCCGTTTGGCAGTTTTTCCATTTCTTTCAACTTACTGGTTTAAAAGCTAGCGTTTGCACTTGTTTCCCATCTTTCCTGTAACTAGTCTAGTCCAGATACAGATTTGCTATATCCAGGACTGTATGTAAGCTTCTGAGCCCCCCAAGCCTTTCTGTGTTGGAGGGAAGCCTTCTAGTTATCAGTGGGAGTGGTAAGCACTAGGTAAGCTATCTACCACAAGAGTGGTTTCTGGCCCAGAAATTGTAGTTTATTGGCCGTTTGGGCAGTTTTTCCATCTCTTTCAACTTTCTGGTTTAAAAGCCCGCATTTGCGCTTGTTTCCCACCTTTCCTGTAACTAGTCTAGTCCAGAAACAGATTTGCTGTATCCAGGACTGTTTGTAAGCTTCTGAGCCCCCCAAGCCTTTCTGGGTAGGAGGGAAGCATTCTAGCTTATCAGTGGGAGTGATAAGCATTAGGTAGCTTATCTACCACAAGATCCAGGTAGATTCTTAGTTGTAGCACTTGAATTTGCTTATTCGTGCTCAGCACTTGTTCAGAACTTGTTGTCAGCACTAAATAAGCTACAAATTACTACAGCACTCAACCTTCCCCTTTACCTAGAGGAAAACAGTTTTTGTACTTACTTTCCTCACTTGCATAGAAAAAAAAAGAAGTTATGTCCTTACCATAACGTTCCATGTGAGTTGTTCATCTCGCCTTTTTGTTCTTACATGTGGGTTCAGATCCAGGGAGAGACAGGGTGTCTGATAGGTGGTCTGAGATGGTGGGTGCCTTTCAAAAAGGCCTTACATAGTCTGTGGGACATGATGTTAGACCCTTTAAATCCTACATGAAAGTTGGAAATGGCAGCCAATTGAACCCTTATGGTGGCAGCTGCTGCGCCATCATAGAACAAGGAAGACAAAAAATCTAATATGGTATGAATAGGCACAACATATGGGTCAACATCGTGGTGAGAAGCCCAGTGAACAAATCATTTCCATTTCTATTATATAGCTTCCTGGTTGACAGTTTATGAGAAGAAACTATAATATGTTGGACCGCGGGAGACAAATCTTGAGACCTGGCTAATATGGGAATTGAAGCAGCCAAGCTGTCAGTTTTAGGGAGAAGAGGGAGGGGTGAAAAACTCCCGATGAATGAGTCAGAAGGGCTGGCACTGGTTCCAGAATCCATGGTTCTTCCACTCGATACTTCTATAGGAAGGGGAACCAAATCTAACGAGGCCAAGATGGGGCGCTATCAGAATAACAGTCCTTACCAGACTTTTGGCTTTCTGAATGAATTTGGGAATTAGGGGAATAGGCGGGAAGGCATATAGGAGGCCCGGGGGCCAATCGTGTACAAGCGCGTCCCTCGGGTTGCTCCCCGGTGGGGGATAAAGGGCAAAGTAGTTGCTGCATTTGGCATTCATCGGAGATGAAAACAGATCACAGCAAGGCTGGTCCCATCTGTGGAAAATCTTGTCCGCCACCTGTTGTTTGAGGGACCACTCATGAGGCAACAGGATGGCCCTGCTCAATTTGTCCGCTATCACGTTGGATGACCCCGGGATGTGCATTGCTATTACAAAGCGCCTGGTGGATACAGCCCACTGCCAAATTCTTAGGGCCTCTCGGCATAAGGGATACGATCTGGTTCCCCCTTGCTTGTTGATGTACCAGACTACTGACATGTTGTCCATCTGAATTGCAATTGTCCCTGGAGGAAGACAGTCATGAAAGTGTTGCAACACCAGGAACACCACTCTCAGCTCCAGGACATTTATGTGCAAATGCGATTCCATGCTTGACCAAGTACCTTGGACAGTCTTTCCCTGAAATAGCCCCCCCCCCACCCTATCAGGGAAGCGTCCGTGGTCACTGTGACTGTGGGTTGGGGAAGAACAAGGGCACGTCCGACTACTATCTGGTCACTGTTCAGCCACCAACTGAGATCCTTCTTGCAAAGATTTGTTAACAGAATCTCGTGCGACATGGGCAGTTGTTGGTAAGACCATTGTGTGAAGAGTAACTACTGGAGTATCCACATGTGCATGCGTCCCAACGGGACTGCTATTAGCATGGCTGCCATTGTGCCTAATAGCTTCAGTATCTGGGATGCAGGGGCTTTGTTCTGGGTCAACAGACTGGACAACTGACTTCTTAGAGATAAGATTCTTGTTTGAGGCAACCTGATCCTTGAATCAATAGTGTCTAGTTCTGCTCCTATAAATGTAATACGCTGCAAGGGTGATAACGCAGATTTTTCAAAGTTTAGGGTTATGCCCAACTGGGAACACAGGTTGACAGTGTAGTCTCTTGCCTGGAGGTGGCGGTGAGGAGCCAGTCATCCAGATAGGGAAACACCCGGAATCCTAAACGTCTCAGGTGAGCCGTGACCACTGCCATACATTTGGTGAACACTCTGGGGGCTGTGGTGAGACCATAGGGCAGGGCTCTGAATTGGTAATGACTGGCCCCCAGCTGGAAACGCAAGTGATCTCTGGATGATCTGGCCATTTTGATGTGGTAGTAAGCATCCTTGAGATCTATAGAGCACATCCAATCGCCCGTTTCTAGGAACGGAAGTATTGATTGAAGCATGACCATCCGGAACTTTTCCTTCTTGCCGAAGGTGTTGAGTTTGCTGAGGTCTAATATGGGCCTCCAGTCCCCTGTTTTCTTTGGAACTAAAAAGAAGCTTGAGTAAGTTCCGGATCCTATCTGGTCCACCGGGACTGGCTGGATGACTCTTTTGTCTAGCAAGTTTTGAATCTGTATGGCTGCTAGTTTTTGCAGACTGGGTGGAACGTCTGGAATACTTGTACACATGGGAGGATGTTTTGAAAAGGGAATGTAGTAACCTCTGGAAATGATGCTTTTCACCCAAGAATCTGTTGTAATGTTTAGCCAGGCATTTGGGTATAAAGCCAAATGACCCCCGACCGCCTCCAGAGAAGGACAGCTGGGCTTCCTTTCAGGAACGCTGATAGGGTTTACCAGAAAACTGCTCTCTGTCACCCTGATTTTGCGGACGCCCTCTGCCGTTTGGACAGCATCTTCTGTTTTTTACCCCCTCCTCTGCCCCTAGAGGGGGTATCCACAGGTGTGTTTTGGAAAGCTCCTTGGGGCTTTCGAAACCACATTTTTCCACTTCGTTGTCCTTTGGGGTACGGTCTAGTTGGAGTGGAAAAACGGACTCCTACAGCAAACAGAGTCTTTCCTTCTTGTTCACACCTAGTAAGCGTCTCCTTAACTTTAGTTCCGAACAAGGTGGAAACATCGAATGGGGTACTGACGAAGGAAGATTTGAAGGCTTCCGCAAAGGAGCAAAGGCGCATCTAGGACTGTCTCGAAGAGCTATCGCTGAACCTGCCACCCTACTCGATCCATCGGCGGCATAAGAAATGAGCTGCATGGATGAGTTGACTACAGAATTGAGGGTGTTAAGTTGTGCAGTCACTTTCTCCGAAACTCCATCAGCTGTGTTTCCCTGTAGAGTATCTCCCAGTTCTTTGAGGAGATCTCGTTGAAGGCGGGTAAAATGGGTCAGGTAGTTGAGCGATCTCATGGAAAATGCTGCAGAACTAAATATGCATTTCCCATACCTGTCCATCGTCCTAGAATCCCTATTAGGAGGATGGACAGAAGAAGAGGTTTCCGACATCTCTCTCTTGGTGGCTGCCGCCACCACCATGGCATCAACCAGGACTCCCTTGGTAAGAAAGGCCTTATCAGTGAGCGGGGGAAGTAATGAACTTGTTGGGCCTCAGAGGGACCGGTTCCACTGAATCAGGGGACTCCCATGCCCTTCGAGCAACTAGATCCATTAGTTCATCGAAGGGAGGAGTAACCCAGGAGGTGGATAGTTGAGACCCAAAGGCCTTCAGGAGTACCGACTCGTCCTCAGTAGGGGCAAGGGACTGCCAATCACCCCTCTACCTTAAGATCTCCAATATGTCTGCAAATGAGACATCCTCAGAGAGGGATCGTGGGGACCCTTCTGACTCCTCCAAGTCGGTACCGATGTCAGGGATTCCTGTGGGGAATCCAAGTGCCTCCTCTTACACAGCCTCTTCCTAGGTACTTCATCGGTGGGAGCATCCGGTGAAGTCCCTGTAGAGGAGGGGCCGCCCAATGGGGATACCTGAGGCTCTGGGTCTCGACGCTTGGTAGGGACCTGTGGGGAAGAGACAGAACGAGGCCCTTTAGGGGGAGGGGAAGAGAGATCCGAGGAGGTAGTGGTCTTAGAAGATGTGACCTTCCTCATGGCATCGAAGGCACCAGAATCCCGGTCTGAGAAATCTGTCGGCTCCGAAGAGGCCGGCAGCCCTCCACGAGCTGAGACCCCGCGCTCCAATCCAGAGGACGGAGCCAAACCCACCTGCGCTGAAGCCCCGAGGGGGAGGGTCAGAACCGAAGTCTCGGTCCGACTATCCACCCCGGCGCCAGCGAGGGAGTGTCAGCTCCGAGACTCCCCGGTTGGGACCGAGGAGATCAAGGTCGATGGAGCCGAGGGAACTGGATCAAACCTCGGCTCTGAGGGCTCTACCACCATCGGTTCTGTCTGCCCTGGCTCCAAGAGTTCAATTGGCTTCGGAGGAGGAGAAGAAAGTAGGGCTGGAATTTCAGGCTTCGAAGCCGAGTGGGTCGAAGCAGAAAGCATTTTGGCCAGGGCCGGGTTCTCTAGCAATCTCTTAACCACGCGGTCCAGGTCCACATCAGATAACCTCGAAGAATGGGTCAAGGGATGGGTCGAAGGAGCCGAAGACGGCGCCGATTGAACAATCGGAGACTGAGGAGTCTCCAATATCGGATCCACAACTGGGCTCTGAGGTAGAGGATCGAGACACGGCTCCAAAGGCTGTGGAGCCGATGATCGAACCATACCAGAGGAGCTCAGAGCCGAGGACATGGGCTCAGAGGACCTCTTGGACGACTTTGACCCCTTCAAAGCCTTAGAAGAAAGGTCGGTCTTGTCCAGTGCAGCCTGAAAATCAAGCTTCAGGAGTCCCCCATCCACCAGCTTCCTGCACCTTTCCAGAAGAACCCTGGCGCTAAAGGAGTGGCAGATAGAGCACACTTCCTGTAAATGAACGGATCCCAAACAGTACATACAGGTGGAGTGGTTGTCCGTCACAGACATTTTCTGACCACACTCACACCTTTTAAAGCCAGACTTTTGCTTCTCAGACATTTTTTTAAGAGGAAAAGTATATAACTATATATATCTATAATAGTTCAGATCCCTGAACTCAAAAAACTTTAAGTATTAACAACAGTTATTAGACTATGTTTTATAAGTCTAACTCTCTACAAAATATCTAAATTTTAACTAATGTAACTAATTTTCACTAGTTTTAACTAATTCTAATTACCACTAATAAAGCACACACAAAGGAGCTGACAGAGCCCTGTCACGCCCAAAGCTAAGAAAGGCCTAGACAAACAGCAGAAGAAAAACACTCCAAAGTATTCTAAACTACACACTTATAACTAAACTCTATTTCTTTCTAAATATTATAACACTAGCTAACACTTCTGACAGAATTTTTTTTTTTAAATATCTCTAAATATTGAAAAAAAATAACACTGGCCCGAGCTTGCTCCGACGAGTCTTGCAGATCCGTTGCAGCGGCAAACTAGATCTGGGGTTTACAGTAGAGGATTATGTGATGTATACTTGGTCTCAAGCTTTCTGAGAGTTTGAGCTTGAAAAGCGGCCGACTTGGAGCCGGGGGATCGGCGCCGAACCCACGTGTAAGAACAAAATGGCGAGATAGAACAACTTCACATCAGCTCTTATACTCACTTTCCTCACTTGTCTAGAAGAAAGTAGTTTTTTATTCAGGCATGTCCAACGGTCAACTCCCAGTGTTCTCTCCTGTCTATCTGACGAATCTGGGCATCTTGGGGCAATGTAGCAATTGCCTCATGTACACAGACAACCCTCTCCTCCTACCACCCATCACCACAACCTGTGAGAGATACACTTATCTAGCCAAACTGGAGGTAAAGCTCTCTCCAGCCAAGACTGAACTTGACAGTCAAGAGGAGAAGGTAAACAGTTGCACCACACCACATTCATCACATAGTCCCACTAAACCCACACCACCAAAATCCACACATAGAAACAAAAAACATTTGCGGAGGCTCTCAATAATATTCTGCTCAATCAAGAGAGACCTCCAAAGTAGAAGCGCAAGCAACCTCCACCCCCCCAACACAACCCAAATGACACATAGCCCACAGACTCAGTGTGCCACTCAACCACAGCCCATAAGGCAAACAACGTACCCAACACACTAGTCATAGGTGACTCTATAGTCAGGCACACTGATGTCCTACTCACTAGGCTACACAAGGAGAAGGTTACTTTCAGCTGCCTGTCGGGTGCTAGGATCCACCACATAACCCATGCAATCAGGTCACTCCACAACAAGTACAAATATGACTCTCATTGTCCATGTTAGTGTGAATGACCTGAGATGTACCCCCTGGACTACATGAAAAGAGACATGTAAGAGCTTTCCTGATCTTGTAGCCCAGGCAGGTATGACCCTAGCCCTGAGTAGCATCCTGCCATCACCAGAATGATACCGCAGTACAAGGACAAAATGATCGACTTCAACAACTGGCTAAGCTTCTGGTGTCATTCTAAGGGGATCCAGTATCTGTCTGCCTGAACGACATGGTCGACAGACCATGATGCTTTGCCTGATATGGCATGCACCTGCCACCCCTGGGATTCCAGATACTGGCTAAGGCTCTTGCTGCCCCTATAGTGCCTTTTTTAGGCAAGCTTCAATTGACAAATTCACCACTGTAACAGAAACAGGCAAGCAAAAATTGAGGGTAATGCTACTCAATGCTAGAAGTCTAAATCTCAAAATGCACTCCCTCGAGGCACTCCTTAAAATGGAGAACATCAATATCTGTGCAGTGACTGAGACCTGGTTCAAGGCTCTAGAGAGCACCCCTGCATTACCAGGCTATAACTCATACCACACTTTTCGGCCACCTAACCTGGACCGGAACACCAAAGGCGGAGGTGTGTCCATATTCATTAAGGATATCCACACTTCCAGGCTAGTTGCTCAGTATAATGCATCCGAGGTTATCCAAGTGCAACTAACTATGGGAAAAACTGCAATCCAAATTGTAGCTTGCTACAGATACCCCACCATGCCCCAGGAATCCCACTCCTCTTTTCTTGATATACAGGAAAATATTAGGGTTCAACCAAACACCTTAATAATGGGCGATTTTAACTACCCCACCATTAACTGGGAAAACTACTCTTGTACCACCTCCTTCGCTCAACGCTTTCTGGAATTCATAAATTCCAATGCCCTGGATCAACTTATTCACACCCCCACCAGGGGCAACAATATCCTAGACCTAGTTATTAACAACATGAGTGACCGGTGTTCCACACCTGAAGTCAACTCCGCTTTGGTCAGATCCGACCATAAGCTAATCACCCTAGATATCCACATCCTGCCCCCACCCCCCCATTAAGGAAATCATGGTAAACAATTTCTCCAAAGCTAACTTCATGCTTCTTAAGACAGAAGTGGCGAACGTCATGACACCCATGCACATGGACAATACAGTTACGACTGCTGAATCCTACACAGATGCACTCTATAAGCACTTACACAAGTGTATGGATCGTGCTATCCCAAACAGAACCAAGAAGCTATCCTTCAAAAAAAGGACGCCAATCTGGTGGTCCCCTGCCATAAACAAACTCTACAACAGAAGGAAGAAACTATTGCAAAAGAGAGTAAAATCCCATGAGTGGATGAGTTCCCTGGTCAGCCTCAGTAAGAAGCTGATATCCCTTATAAGATCCTCCAAAGCTAGCTATGAAAACAAAATTGCCACTGATTCTAGGGACAACCACAAAGCATTCCATAGCTATGTCAATAATCTCAATGGCAACACCAAGATCTGCTCTGAGTTACAGCACAACGGCATGAAAATTACAGAGACAACTGATATTGCCAACATCCTAGCAGATAGGTTCAGTGCTAACTTTACCCCACCTCTCACCCATTAAAGGGCCCATATCTATACATGAAGAATGCAGAGTCCCTATAATCACAACTACTCAGGTAAAAGGTGCACTCTCTAAAGCCAAAAACACAGCATCCATGGGACCAGACAACATCCCAGGCTGCGTTTTACACAAACTTCAGAACGAACTGGCTCCCCACCTAAGCACCATGTTCATAGTCTCTCACATCAGGCTTTGTGCCCACTGAATTGTGCACAGCAACAATTATCCCACTCCACAAAGCGGTAGCCTCCACTGATCCCAGGAACTATCACCCTATTAGCCTGATGAGCCTGGTCTGTAAGACCATGGAATGTATCATCATGGAACTCATAAACAAAGACATTGGTAACCCCAACCTCTGGACCCCACCCAGCTCAGGTTTGTGAAAGGCAGATCATGCTTCCTGAACTTGATCGACTTCTCTGAGGCAGTCACCTAAGCTGTAGACGAGGGTAAGGTGGTTCACACAGCCCATCTTGACCACACCAAGGCTTTTGACACCATCCCCCATTCTGGAATTATAACTAAACTAGGTACGAATCCCTACATCACAAGATGGGTTGCCAATTGGCTCACTGACAGAACCCACACTGTAAAAGTTGCAGACTCCAAATCTGACTTCAAACCAGTGACAAGTGGAGTACCACAGGGTTCAGTCCTGGGACCTCTCCTGTTTAGTATCTACTTCTCTGAAGTACAGGCTAACACAGAAGGCCTTTGGCTAATGAAGTTTGCAGATGACTGCAAACTAGGAGCCATAACTGAGTCCCCAAATGATGTGGACATCCTACATAAGGGCCTCACTGAGACAGATGCCTGGTGTCAGAGCCATGGCCTCAAGCTCAGTGCCAAAAAGTGCATTGTCATCCCCTTTGGTAAAAATTCTGTACTCATGAACTACCACAAAGGCGGCAGTCTAAATGCCAAATGTGTAATAAGAGACCTGGGAACCCAGGTGGAAAGTAGTCTCTGCTTTGATAATCACATCGCCACAGTAGTCAGGAAATCCTTCTACGTGACACACCTCATCACAAAAGGGTTCTCATCTAGGAAAAAAGAGGTCATTGTTCCCCTCTACTCGACACTCATTAAACCCATTATAGAGTACAACACCCCTTTTGGAATGTACCTCACAAGACATCTGCAGCAGCTGGAAAGGCCACAGAAGTACCTCACAAAGAGGATTAGTGGCCTCAAACAGATGCCCTACACTGACAGTCTCAAAAAACTCCAGCTTTACTCCGTAGCAAATCGCCTACTCCGAAGTGATCTCTGCCTAAAATATAAAGCTATGTCAAACCCAGAACTGTTGGACATGCTACACCTAAATAAATCCCAATCCTCAGAGCTACACACTCTAGGGACCTAAACCTTGTCACCACAATAAACAGGACATGCTGGAGGGATAGAGTCCTGTCCCAGAGACTTTCCATACTCTGGAACAAGCTACTCATCTATGTCAAGCAAAGTTCCTCATTAGCACTCTTCAAGAAAAATCTTGATAAGTGGATGGGAAATAGGAAACATACCCGGGGATCACCTCTGCGGCTCTGCTCGACAGGAGCACAGGAAAATAACTTTCTTGGGTGGCGTAAGCCAAGGAACCTTGTTGGGTAGGCTTACTTAGGTTCTTTGGCCAATAGCCTAGTACCTACCTATGAACCTATGATGTCCTATATTTTTTAGATATTACATATAATAATGAAGTAGTAGTTTGGAGATAGGTGGAAAATGAAGAAAGATCAAAAGAGTTTGAAGTCATTTTGAAATATAACAGTGTGAACTATGAATGCAGTAAAAGAGTAAACAAAGAAAGTTAAAGTATAAAAAACAAGTTTGATCGAGTTTGCCAAGGAGTGGCAGTCAGATGTGAAAGGTCATGAATACATAATAGTTAGATTAACTGAGGCCAAATATGAGTGGTTAAAGGAAAGCTAGCCAAGGGCTGACTTTGGTGTAAGACTCTCAGGATGGGGGACGGAGTGTGGGGATGTCAAGGACTGGTGAAGATCGACAACACAGATGGAATGTTATAGTAAGACATAACTTCTTTATCTGATGTTGTCAATCTTTACTCAGTCCTTCACAGTGGGACAGAGTCCCCAGCTACTTTAGCCTTGGGAGGTCTCACGGAAGAATATTCCTAAATGCCATAGAGCCAAAGGATGCTCGTCCCCTTGAGACCTGATCCAATTTGTAATGAGTGATAAAGGTATGATGAGAAGACCAAGTGGCTGCTGCACAAATGTCGTCTAAAGAAGCTCTGGCATGAAAGACTGCAGAAGTAGCTACTGCTCTTGTAGAATGGGCTCAAACTGTTTTTGGGAGCTGGAGTCCTTTAAAATGATAAATGGATGTGATGCAGTCTCTAAGCCACTTGGCCAAGATAACGTTAGAAACCAGGTTACCTAGATGGAGAGTAGAAAACGCCACAAAAAGATGGTTTGATTTTATAAATACTTTAGTCCTGTGACTATAAAAACATAGTTATCTGTGCAAGTCAAGTAAATGGAGAGCATATTCTCCCTTGTTTGAAAAATTTGGGAAAAAGACTGGTAGCTGTAAAGTCTGATTAATATTAGTCTCAGAAACAACCTTGGGCAGAAAGGAAGGATTATTTCGAAGCGCAACTCTATCTTTATGAAAAATTAAATGTGGAGATTCACAAGTTCTGAGACTCTTCTGCCAGAAGTGATAGCCACCAAAAATAAGATTTTTCAAGACAGATATTTTAAATCACAAGTTGCTGATTGCTCAAAGGGGTTCCTAGACAGGGTCTGAAGAACCATAGTTAATTCCCAAGGGGGAAGAGGTTCCTTAAATGGAGGTCTTAGCATAAGAAGACCTTGATTGAGTACAATGCCCCATTCGGAATGTATCTGACCCGACACTTGCAGCAGCTGGAGAGGCCACAAAAGTTCCTCACCAAAAGGATAAAGGGTCTCAAACATCTGTCCTATGCTGCCCGACTGAAAGAACTCCAGCTCTATTCAGTCGCTTACCGCTTGCTCAGAGGTGACCTTTGCCTAACATACAAGGCCATGTCAAACCCAGATTTGATGAATATGCTTCACCTCAAAAATCTAGATCCTAGAGATGTACAGAGATGTGGAGACTTAAACTCGACACGCTATTAATAGGTGATGCCTGGAGGATAGATTCATCACCCAAAGACTCTATGCTGCGGAATAAAATCCGCGTATATGTGAGGCAGAGCACCTCGCTGGCCTTGTTCAAGAGAAATCTTGACCAATGGATGGGAGATCGCAGATATACCCCAGGGATTACCTCAACAGAGGCACAGCAAAATAATGGGTATAGTTCCCCATACTTTCCAGGAATGAAAGTATTGACTGAACCATGACCATTCGGAATTTGGTTTGTTGAACTGCCTTGTTGAACTAGCTGAGCAGATAGCCTAGTATGAACCTATGAACCTATTAAGTAAAATCTAGATCCTTTCTGGTCTGGTGGGACTTTTTGGATGACTCATTTGCTTAGCAGCTTTTGATTTTCTAGAACTGCTGCCTCCCTGAGACTGGGTGGTACGTCTGGGAGTTATTTTGGGAGTTTTGGAGGTTGCAATAGAGGAATTCAGTAACCTCTGGATATAATCCCTTGCACCCATTTGTCCAATAACATTGCCAGGCAGATTGGTGCACAGAAAGCCATTCCCCCTACTGCCTCCAGAGGCGGGCAATCAGGCACCCATTCAGGGATGCTGGTAGGAAGCTCCAGAGAATGTCTCTCTAGATCCCTGATTTTTCAGACCATTTCTGCCTCTAGGGCAGTGTCTTCCATTGCTTCCCCCTCTGCCCTGGGAGAATTCTTTGCCTCATGAATCCTGGAAAGGCCCTTTGGATTTTTTAAATTATAGTCTCCCACTCCTCTGGTTCCTACAGTATGGTCGCTGAGGAGTGGAGAAACATATGCCAATGGCAGAAAGGGTCTTACCATCCCTTTCACATCTGGCAAGGGTATCTTTTACCTTGGGACCAAACAGGGAAGATCCGTCAAATGGAGCATTGATGAAAAACGCTTTAAATGGCTCTGCAAATTCGCAAAAACACATCCAGGAATGCCTTCTAATGGCTATGCCTGAACCCGATGTCCTAGTCTTCCCTTCAGCTGCATGGGCAACAAGCCTCCTGGACAAGTCAGAAATTGCTTCTAGGGTTGCAGGCTGAAAAGTAACTTTATCTTGTACCCATTCAGCCATTGCTCCTTCGAGGGTATCCAAAAGCTCTTTGATCAAATCCCTCTGTAGTCTTATAAAGTGCGCCATATAATTCAAGGCCTTAGAGCAAAGGTTGATGAAGCATAAAACGTGCTTCCCAAATCTATCCAAAGTCTTAGACTCCTTGTTAGGAGGATGGATAGTAGGACTTTCTTCGGCAAGTTCATTTCTGGTGGCTGCCGCTACCACCATGGCGTCAATGGGAATTCCTTTGGCCTAATGATGTTCCTCTTTAGGGGCTGATAATACTCGATCAGGTCTTTTAGGGATTGGCTCTATGGCATTGGGCATCTTCCATCCCCGCTGAGCGATCAATTTAATGAGATCGTTAGCGGACGGAGGGATCCAAGAAGTAGGGTGTGAGCACAGAAAGCTTCCAGGTATACTGATCCCTCTGAGGAAGGTTGGGAGGCGGACCAGCCACCCCTCTGTTTCAGGATTTCTAGGATGTCCCCAAAGGAAACATCATCAGGGGGTGACCTAGGAGAACCTCTCACATCATCAAAATCAGTATCTTCAGTGGAAGACTACTCCAGGGAGTCTAAGTGCTTCCTCTTGCACTTTCTTTTTGCATTGACTTCGTCAGGGGGATGATCCAGCGAAGTATACGAAGAATAGACTACCAAGGTAGATGTTACCTGCGACTTTTGTGCCCTCTGTCCTGGAGATGAGATTGATGGTAGCTCAGGTGGAGTGGATACCGAAATCTGTCCCAACAGGGACGACATGGACTGTGAGTCTCCAATAGACAATACCCTCACCATAATCCAGAAAGCTGGCCCCCCTGTAGAGGGGTGGGAGCCCAGAACTGGGGTCACACCCTGCACCGAGCAGACCACCTCTGGAACAGAAGCCTGGGTTGACGCTGCAAAGGCCGAGTCACTGAGAGACATAGAAGGTTAGGAAGGAACTGAAAAGGTATCATGCATTTCGGACCTGACCAGAGAGTCTCGACACCGGGAAGTCTCCATTATCAAAAGCTCGGAGCTACTCAAGACAGTTCTCGGAACTAGAGTCGAAGCTGCTATAGGAACCGAGACAGTCAGAGCCAGGAGAGTCGGGATCAGGGGCTCCAAAGGCTCGGCAAGAGTTGGAGTAGGAGAGTATGGGGGTGTCATAGGATGAATGGTTTCAATGCTGGTGTGGCTTGGAACCTAGGGCAATCCCCTTGCCACCAGTAGCTAATCCACCAGTCTCATGATGCCTGTCTCTGAGAGACTCTTATAGATAGAACAGATGCAGTGGAAGAAGATTTAGGTGGTCTCACTTCCACAAAAGGAGCGTCTTTAAATGGGTCCACAGATGGGGAATAGGATGTTCTTGGGAGTGGAGGCAGCCCCATTTGCTTTGGTACTGATGCATCAGTAGGTACTGAAGAAGAAGCTGTTGGGTCTGAAGCCAATTTAGTAGTAATAGACGATGCAGTCAAATTTTCTGCTGCTGATGAACTCTTTGGTACAGAGGAAGATGTAGCAATTTTCCTTCACGGTTCTGAGGACTTTGGAACCGAGAAAGGCTTTTTCTTTGAGACAGGTCAAGAAGAAGATGATGAAGTACCAGCTCTCTCTCTGGACTCAGAAATGGCCTCATCAAATCCAGTTTTAAGTAGACCTTTCAAGATTAACTTGTTTTTCCTTTCTGTTAAAGTACAGGTTGAAAATCTGTGACAAATTGCACAGTTCTCCTGTAAATGTATCTTACCAAGGCAATACACGCACAGGGTATGCCCGTCTGAATTGGGCATTTTGCCCTCATATTTCTTCCACCTCTTGAATCCAGAAGTGCCCTTAGAGGGTTTAGAAGGAGAACATTTCTCCTGTTGTTCCACCATAACAGATTGAAGGCAGTCACACTAAAGAAAAGAATACAGATAAAGAAAGATTTATTTTAAATAGAAAACAGAAAGTAGAAAATAGAAAAATACCAGCAATAGTACGAAAGAATACTTTTAAAGGTATTTAAAGTGAATAAAAGGGATTACCAACAATGGTACTGGACAGTTTACCAAAAGTAGAAGAAAGACAGATGGAAACTAGCTACGATAAGAAGAGGGAATAATGGGTAGAAAAACAAGGAATTATGAAGAGATATAAAAAGGAAAATTTAGAAAGAACAAAGTGTAAAAAAATTTGAAAACTCTCCCAGAAAAGTAAGCCAAGGCTCGAGAGAATGAATGAAAGCATCTGGTCTGCGAAGAGGCAAACGAGATCTGAGGTAACTTCTGTGAGGAACATTATGTGTAGAGCCTGGCTCAAGAGTTGGGCCGCGCAAGCTGAAGTAAATGGCCATCTCGGTTCCGAGGTTCAGAACCGAACCCACTGTCAAAGACTGAGTGAAGAGTGACAACATCAAATATGATTTTTTCTCCTGCGGTGAAAGTGCTCTTGAAAGGCATGATGATTCTACTTCAATCTATGGATTGTGCTGTAGGAATACTTACAATAACATATACAAGTCTGCCAGAATGTACACTCTGTATGGTACTGAGAAGTGTAAATGGTGACAGAGATGCATGTTAAGTGACTATTGCTTCCTCTATACACAGAAGCAGTATCCCTGTTAATACCGCTCAGTAAGTGTCTATAAAAGGTTTTGAAATAACCCTTATTGAAACTGTTCAGACAGCATAATACTTGAAGAGAATCAGTCATAGGAAAATGTTAACATAACGTTTGAACTGAACCATGGTGAACTTAGCCATATTAAAATTCATTACATTTACTGAACATGCTTAAAAATATGTGTTAATGCCAAGATCAAATTGTAATATGAATTATTAACCCTATGATTAAAGAAATCTTACAAACGTATGCCTTAAAAATTATAAGACTTATTGAAACTGCTCAAATAGAAGGAAGTATAATGCTTACAGCATTACTAGCATTCTTTACAAATTGGTTTAACCATTATATTTTCCTGTTACCATTCTATATTTTGGAAGGTAATCTCTAACCTCCAGTCCAAACAAATAGGGGGCTCTTAAATGAAAGACCAGCACTGGTATAGTCTTTAATAGAATCTAGAACAGAAGCTGCCATTAACAAAGAAATAATTAATAAAGCATATAAAATCTTGCATGATAATTATAAGACTCAATCAGAGGAGCTTAGAAAGGATTGGGAAGAGAGACTGGATAAGCATTCACAAAGAGACACTGGGGGGATATATGTATATCTCCCAAATATGCAACAAAGTCTAGAAGATTTAGGATCTTTGCCTGGAAGTGTTTACATAGGTACTTTTATACTCCAAGTAGACTCCAAAGAATTTTTCCTCAAGTGGATAGCAAATGTTGGAGGTGTGACGGGCAAGAAAAAAATAGCTGGGAACATATTTTGTGGGAGTGTAATGAGCTGGCAGACTTTAGGGATTCCCTGCTGAATGCTCTGTCAGAGTGGTCTGACTGGGGAGATGATTTTTTTTGAGTTATGCTACAGAATCGGAATTGCCTACATATAGTAAAGCCTTGCTGAGTCTAATTTTGGTGGCTGCCAAAAAAGCAATTACTAGAAAATGGAAATCAAAGTCTAGATTAACTTTACTAGATGTAGTGAGTAAAGTAACAGCGATAAAACAACTGGAAATGGGATCTTTAGAAAAGGGAAGGAGCAAACTACATAGGAAAAACTGGGAATTGTGGGAACAATATATGCAGAGCAGGAATGAGGTTTAAGAGGCTGGATTTGAATGAGCCATACAATACTTAACTGACAATGACTGGTTTATAGGTGATCTATAATGTTTGCAAATACAATTGTTTCAATGGTGTCTGTGATGTAAACTGTTTGCAACTGAATTGATATCATTTTGTATGTTTTTCATTTATATAAATGTAAGATTACCTTTATCATAAAAACTTAATAAAGATGTTTGGAGAAAAAAGAAAAACATTACTAGCAATGACTAACAAAGCTTTATATATTTGTGTTATGGTTATATTTCCTGTTCTATTTTTACACTTCTATTTTTATGACTCTGTTTCATGTATTATTGTAACTCTGGAGCTTTTCTCCCTGGGCCTCTGCTGAAAAGCGTCTATATTACCGATCGAACGTTTAGGTTAGTGAATACCTAAATGTCGACCTGGTAATATCGAAAAATTAACACAGCAAACGGCCGATTTAACGTAGGGAATGAATTACCTCAGCCGCAAAAAAAAAAAAAAAAAAAAAAAAAAAAAATGTAAACCAAAATGAAGTGGGGGGCTGTGCCCCCCACACCCCACCTAACTAAATATACCAAGTCCGAGATCACTCTACAGTGGGGAAAGGAGCAAAATCGCATAACAGCCAAGGGAATTCTTTCTCTGCATTAAATCGTCCGTTCACGTTTTTTTGCTTTTGCTATTACCAGATCAATGTCTAGGTATTCACTAACCTAAACTTTCGATCGGATAACAGGAACCTTGCTGAAAAGGGGCTGCTGACACAATTGGATTTTCTGAGTAAACAAATGCAAACAAAATGAATAATGCATTAATTATATGAAAAAACTAATTATCAGTTTTAATATGGTAAAGTATTAATAATAACAAAAAGTGCATGCTAGTTTCCACCTAAAATATGTTAAAATACTAATCACATGAACAAATAGCAGTTTTTGAAATGAGCAAAACACTGTGTGTGTGTGGGTGTGTTATGTTTTAAAAATACGTGCAATAAAGACTGAAGAGTCTGGTTAAATACACAGGAATATGGTGAAGTATTAACTGTATACCTTTAGTGATGGTATGCTTGAATTACTATATAGTGAAGTATAATGACAGTGTTATGCTGTGAGGTATAAAACATATTACTGATTACCTTTCTGCAAAGATGGTGAGAGTTACCATTCTATCTTGCAGACTTTATTAAACAAAACTTTGACATAGCATTAATTAAAAAGTTTGTGCAGGGTATTAGATGTGAGGGAATGTTACATCATAGGCATTTGTATACAGCAAGATATATGTATTTTTGAAGATTTATTGTATGTCATGAAAAACATACCACTGGGGATCATGTTATATGAAAATGAGTGCAACTATTTCTTTTTCATGTGTAATTTGTCAGCTATGTAGACTGCACAGTAATGATTTGCAGTACAAAAGATCATTCAAATTAAAATTTTGAAACAAAGAAATATTTTGGGACCTGTTTACACACTGCAAGATATAGTAAACTACTAAGAATATGGAAATACTAAGTTTAATTTTATCATGCTTTATTAATTATTAAGTATATGACTGCACATGAAGCAGGAAAATTTCATGAGAGGAAAGGTGTTAATCATTATATGGAAATAATACTGAAAATGTAATACTGAGGTAAACACAAAGCAAACCTGCTAGTGAGGATTATATGCAACAGTATGACTGTTGTAAAGTAGTGCTTTATATTCCTTACGTTCCACTAAGTACAGTAGGCTAAATAGTACATTATTTGCATTACCAGATGATAAGTACAGTAAGTTGTTTCAGGTATGTTTAAATGTGAAGGATAAAAGCTGGTTATGGACATGTTTATACGGAAGGGGCAGGATGAAGACAAATTAATGGTAAATATACTGAGGATTTGTCAAAGAATTTGGATGACTCTTTGCTGTCCTGACTGGATGAGTTGGCTAAGTCCTAATGAGCACTGTGAGGAAAACTGTACTAAACTCTTTCAAAAGAAAAATGCAATAAAAATTAACTAAGCTGTATTATATTAAAATGTAAGAAAAAAGTAAAAGCTGCTGCACTATTCTTGGCTTTTCAGTGAATTGTAATATGTACACAAATTTGCAAAATGACATATTACTGTATTTCTCATGTGAAAATGAACTAAAGTTTAAAAACTCAAAATTGCTTCAGAAATGTGTGTAATTATACAAATGCTCCTTGGAGATGATGAAACATTGAGCTAGGTCAAAGGCAACTGGCTAGCTGATTCTTACGTTTCACTCCAGGACATTTAACTGCAGAAACAAGAAAGTATCTTCTAAAATTAAAAAAAGACACAGGAAATCAAGCTTGATACTTATAACAGCAGACAGATTGTTAATTCAAGTCAGTCAGATTTACTGCAATTTGGTTAACTAATCTGTATTTTGGAGGATATACTTGGAGACAGACCTCAGGCTGCATTATACTGATTGTAGGGACTCTGAAAATTCTATTTTGTCTTAAAAGCCAGACAGTATAAACAAGTTATATATTTTATCTAGACGCTAACAGTTCCTAGAAAACATTATGTTGTTCTTCTTCTTCTTTCGGCTTTTCTCAGTTAGGGGTCGCCACAGCGGAACTACAGTCCGCTAATGATTGGCAGTACATTTTTACGGTGCTGAGATGCCAGCTCGATGCCCAAACTTCAATGAAGGCATGCCTATTCACGCACGTCTTTCAAACGCCATTCGACTGTGGGGAGGACATGCAGACTCTACACAGAAGGCGCTCCAGCCGAGAATCGATTATGTACAAGATGTATAATTATGTGGAAATGAAATGCTTTAACTTACTTAAACGTCTACGCATTTTACTGGTGCTTTTGATTGTGTGGCATCTAGGAAACTGTAGAGAACTAACTGCCACCATTTATATATTTAAAAACTGGTTTATTTTTACGGGCAAACTGTAAAGTTTGTTTTTGTTTTCTTAGTTTTGACTAACTGCTAGCAGCGATGTTGAAAACAGGAAATAGTACAGTTGTGTACACTTCCCATAAATGTAGATGTTCGAGTGTATTCACTGTTGCAGTCATCACACTTGGGTTATCTGCCTGCAGGTAGCCCTCAGTTAGCCCGAATACCAGAGTCTTACTCTTTCTGCATTGGATGCTGGCACGTCTTCCATGACGTCAGGTCGTCAGGGGTATAAAACAGGCAGCCAACACCATTACATCAGTTTTTCTTGCCCCAAATGTCAGGAGCCCCACAATAGGGAGCTAGTATATGGTGGGGAACACCACCAGTAAAAAGTAAATACCAATGCCATTAGGAATGGCTATAGAGGGGAGAGGTAGAAAGATAAAGAAAACCAGGGGGCTGGAGGGAGGGAAAACATGACTGCAACAGTGAATACACTCGAACATCTACATCTATGGTAAGTGTACACAACTGTACTATGTTCTTCGTGTTTCACTGTTGCAGTCATCACATTTGGGTTGATTCCCAAAGCTGAGGAAGGGTGGAGGCAGTCAAGAAAAGTTAGGGCTGGCTAGTAGGCCTTGCAAGACTGTTGTAGCAAATCCAGCCCTGGATTTGGAAAAAACAGGTAGGTGGTAATGCTTGGTGAAGGTGTGTACAGAACTCCAGGTTGCAGCTTCCAGAATGTCCATGGTAGGGACTTCACTGATAAATGCTGCAGAGGTGGAAGTAGCCCTAGTGGAATGTGGTTTTATCCCATGTGGGATAGGTTTTCCATGGTGCTTGTAGCAGAAATGGATGCAGTGTGCTATCCATTTAGAAATGGTTTGTTATGAATGGCCTTACCCTCTGCCCCTGTAGCAAAGCTGACTAGCAGCTGGTCAGATTTTCTGAAAGGTTTAGCCCTATCAAGGCAGAACCTGAGCTGTTTGTGCACGTCCAAGGAATGCAAGATCTTTTCCCCTTTATTCTGAGGGTAAGGGAAGAAGGTTGGCAAATGGATGGATTGGGTTGAGGCCACACTGGACACCACTTTAGGCATAAAGGATGGGTTAGTCCTGAGGGAAACCCTGGCAGCATGGAAAATAATGAAGGGCTCCATAACCATTAGTGCCTGTAACTCAGACACTCTTCTTGCTGAAGTTATGGCTAAAAGCAAGGCTGTCTTCCAAGACAGGAATTTTAACTCTGCTGAGGCAGCAGGTTCAAAAGGAGGAAGTGTGAACTTTTCTAGTACAAAGTTAAGGTCCCAGGCAGGGGTGGGTACTCTTCTAGGGGGCCTTAAGTTGTTAGCCCCTCTCAGGAACTGTTTGATGAGAGGGTGAGAAAATAGAGGTGGCTCAGTATTATAATGAGCTGAGATGGCAGAGGCATGAATCTTAATGGAGGAGAAGGATAGGCCTCTGTGGAGTAGCTCTGCTAGGTAATCCAGGATTAGAGTTAAAGAGGGCACTGCTGTGTCCTTCCCTTGAGACTGATACTAAGAACAATATCTTTTCCACTTTTCAGCATAGGATTTCCTAGTACAAAGGCCTTCTGGCTTTAAGAATGACATCCTGCACCTGTTTGCTTAGGGTTGCTGGTGAGGTATTCAAGGGATAAACCAGGCTGCAAGGTTTAGGGTTTGCAATTGTGGATGCAAAATCTGTCCCTCCTGCTGAGACAGCAGGGTTGGAGTCTGGTGAAGGTGCCAGGGTGGCACTGTTGTTAGTCTGTGTAAGAGTGGGTACCAGTGTTGGCGTGGCTAGTCTGGGCCAATAACAATTGCCCTTGGTCTGTCCTGCTTTCCCTTGAGTAGTACTCTTGAGAGAAGGTGCAGAGGGGGAAGGCATAAATTGAGAGGTTTTCCCATTGAAAGCAGAGGGCATCCACCTTCCAGGCCCTGTTGTGAGGGTTCCTGGTGCAGTATTTGCTCAACTGGTGGTTCTTGGGGGAGGCAAAGAGGTCCACCTCTGGTATCCCCCACCTCTGGATCAGAAGGTTGAAGGTGTTGGGCTCCAATTTCCACTCGTGTGGGTCTAGGAGATTTCTGCTTAAGTCGTCTGCCAGTGAAATTAGTTTGCCTGGCAGGAATTGAGCTTGTAGATGCACTTGGTTGCTCAAGGCTGTGTTCCACAGGGCCATGGCTAACCTGCAGAGTGGGTAAGAATGGGTTCCTCGCTGCTTGTTTATGTACCACATAACTGTGATGTTCTCTGTTTTTATAAGCAGTTGTCCTGAAAGGATTAAGTGTCTGAAGGCTGTCAGAGCATTCTGTACAGCTAGCATCTCTTTTTGATTGACGTGCAGGAGAATCTGTCCTGGGCTCCAGTGGCCCTGAATGCATTTGCCTGCCATGTGAGCCCCCCATGCATAGTCTGATGCGTCTGTTGTCAGGGTTTGGGTGGCAAAGGGGTTGAGTAAAAAACAGTCCCTTGTTGTGGCTGCATGTTTTGCCCACCAAAGGAGCTCTGCCCATAGACAAGGTATGATAGGAATGACCGTTTCCAGGTCCTGAGAATGTTGGCACCAAAGACTTTTTAAGCACCATTGAAGTTTCCTCATACGCAGTCTTGCATATGGAATTAGCAGAATACACGAGGCCATAAACCCTAGGACTTGCAGTATTTTCCTTGCAGATAGCTGTGTTCTGGTGGTCATTTGTTTGAAGTAGTTTGTCAGATAGATCTGTTTTTCTGAAGTGAGAAATGCCATCTGTGAAGTTGTGTCTAAGTCTGCTCCCAGGAATACAATCTTTTGACTGGGCACCAGTTGTGATTTCTTTTCTTTGATGGTGTACCCCAATGAAGTGAGAAGACTTTTTACAAATGCCAGTAGCTGAATAGCAATTCCTGACTGTCCGCCTGAATCAGGCAGTCATCCAAGTGTGGGAAAATTTGGATAATTCTCTGCCTGCAGTATGCAATGGCTGGAGCCAGGCACTTTGTGAATACTCTGGGTGCAGTAGATAAGCCAAACGGAAGTGCAGAGAACTGATAATGCATAGAGCCTGCCCTGAAACGTAGATACTTTCTGCATGACTCCCTTATGGGGATGTGCAGATAAGCTTCTTTTAAGTCTAGAGTGACTAACCAGGCATCCATGGCTATCATAGGGAGAAGCTGTTGCAGGGTAAGCATCTTGAATTTTGGGACTGCCAGAAAAGTGTTGAGAATTGATAGATCCAGAATTGGGTGCCAAAATCCCTCTTTTCTGGGGACCAGGAAAAGTCTGGAGTAGAAACCCTGACCCCTTTGTTCTACTGGAACAGGTTGAATAGCTCTGATATTGAGCAGGGAAAGTACTTGTTTTTGAGCCGCTGCCCACTGGTTTGGAGGAAGGTCTGGAAACCCACTTGGGGTTGGCAGTGAATGGAAGTAGAATTTGCACCCCTGGGATACAAGGTTTAGAACCCATCGGTCCCGAGTAATGGACATCCAGTTTTTTGCATGATGGGCAAGTTTTCCTCCTAGGGGCACAAGTAATTGGACATGGCTGGGAAGGATAATTGAAAAGTCATTGTGAACTTTTTCCATAAGGGGGTGGCTTACCACTCCCTGTTTTTGATGTGGGGGCACTCCACTGTTTAGATCTCTGCATACCCTGAGACTGTAGTATTGGGTGGCCTGTTTCCCCTGGGTTTGGTCTGGGAAGGCCTGAAAGGGGCTGGAAAGGACCAGTTTTTCAAAGGCCAATGCCTACTGAATCTAGGTGGCTTCACTTGTAAGAATTCTTTGACAGTTTGCATAGATTTAGCTTTTTCTTCCATCTTTTTAAGAACTTCTTCAGCTTTGGTGTCAAACAAACAGTCTTTATTTAAAGCAGCGTCTAGTAATTTGGATTTGACATGATCTGGCAATGTTTGTTCCTTCAGCCAAGCATGCCTTCTCAGTACAGACCCTGTGACTGCAGCCCCACAAGAAGCTTCTAGGGCATCAAAGCCACACTGCAAATTACGCTTACTAACTTGGTTTGCAGAATGCATTAGCTCTTGTAAATCTTTATTTTCTGCACAATCTGGAAGTAACACCATTTTTTGTTTAATTAGTTCCATAATATGTTGCTGGTACTTCAACATGTGAAACTGGCAATTCAATGCCCTGATGGCAAGAGTTGCAGAGATATATACCTTCTTACCCCATCTGTCTAAAGCTCTGGAATCCCTGTCCGAAGAGGTAGGATTTTTGGCTGTAGTAGCCTTAATACCTTTAGGTCCCTGGGAAATGGTCTCTGGATCAGCAGTAGGATTCCTGAAGAGAAATTTGTGGGAATCAGGTACTCTGTAGTACCTGTCAGGTTTCCTAGGGGCCAGGGGTAATGTTTCTGGAGTAAGACTGGATTCCATAAAAACATCATCTACAACATCCAGGATAGGGGGTATAGCTAGAGGCCTGTGCTGAAGCAACTCTAAAAATTCTCCGAGTCTCTTTATGGACTGAGGATAGTCTTGGCATTCCCAGCGGAAATGTTCTCTTAAAGTATGCAAGGTTTCACCAAAAGAAAAATCCTCTGGAGGGGAGGTAGAGGGAATGGATTCCTTTGCATCTGAATCCTCATACACTGAAAAGGGCATGTCCTGATAATCAGAAAGGTCAGAGTTATCGGACTCCTGGTCTGTAGAATTATTAGGAAACTTAATTCTTTGTCTTTTAGCAAGGGAAGGCTGGCTTCCCCTAATTAGGGTGATAAGGTCTTCAGCCATTCTAAGCATTTGTTTTTGTAGCATGGGAGCTTTAGCATGCACTTTGGTCGTCAGTTTTCTAGGCGTAGTGCGTACTCTGAGCCTAAGAAACTTGGTAGTTTTGGCTAAAAACAAAGTTGTTTGTTTGATCAGAACATCAGTAGGTTGGAACACACCTTCAGAAGCCGGTGCCTGCACAGCGGCTCCAAACCCATCCAAGGTAGAGACAACCACAGGTTCCATAGTCGAAGAAGCATCTCGCGGCATACCAGACTCCGAATGGGTCTCAGCAGAGGCCTGTGAATCCACAAAAATGAGCATCAGGGGCTGCAAAGGCGCCTCACTGAGTACTGGCGGACTGGCGACTAGCTTAACGGAAGCTTCATCGGCCATTTTGGACCTATGTGTTCTGTCTTTATATTTTTTTTGAAAGGTTGGTAGTCGGATGGCTTACCGAAGCCATTTTGGAATACAGAGAATGACAGCGAAAGAATTTAGCGACAAAGATAGCCCGATGATGAATGCTTTGGGAGTTAAACAAGGCATAAAACCGACAGCGGCGAGGGACGTCGTGGTCTGGGCCTAAACAGGTGACGCAGTAAGAATGAGAATCTCTGTGAGGTATTTGCATTCCACAGGCAAGACAACTGTTAACTTTTTCTGACATTGGTTAAAGCAAGAAAAAAAGGTCTCCAATGGAGTACTTAGCTTTAGAAGACTTCAGGATTACAAACCCGAGGGGCGTGGCCAAGGATGAACACAGGATAGCAGCAGATTTCTTCAGCTCCACCAATTTCATTACACTGACAGGAATTAATTACTTAAAAAATTAATTTTTGAAGTAATTTTCTTTCTAAATACGTTTGTTTTATATAGTTCTTGAACTATATCTAAAAAAGAAAGGAAATCTTAACAATATTCCTGTCAGAAATCACTGTGGAAATTTTCCTGTCAGTTTATCAGTCTGAAATGAGTTCCAGTAAGACAAATTCTCAAGACTCCAGCATCAAGAAAGAACTTCAGTCTCTGATAATTATAATCCAGCAACTTACTGATAAAATGGATAAAATGTATACTAAAATAGACACCTTCATAGAAAAAACTACAAAACAAATAGACCTGTTACATACAGACCTGCAACAACAGAAGAACCAGATGACAGGCATAGAAGAAGCTGTGAATGACATGGAAAATAGAATCCAAGAAGAGGAAATCAACATTGAGTTTCTGCTGAAACAAAATACACATTTACAAACAAAGCTGGACGACCTGGAAAATAGATCTAGGCAATAACATTAGGATTTTTGGACTGCCAGAAAATATTGAAGGTAACAATATTACTTCTTTTTAACAACTTGGCTCCTAAAACTTTAGACTTACCAGAAGCATTCTCTTTTGGTATCGAAGAGCACATAGATCTATAGCTAATACTAACTCTAACAAAAATATCCCAGATCAGTTATAGTTAGATTTCTATCATCTTTTGATAAAGAGATGGTTCTTAAATCTGCTTGGGCTAAAGCTCCTGTTAAGATTAATGAGACAACTGTGCGTTTTGACAATGACTATTCTTCCATGGTAATAGCTAAAAGAAAAGTTTTTCTGGCACTAATAAGGGAGCTTAAAAAAGCACAGTTTAAAACATACCTTCTGTTTCCTGCCAAGCTTAAAATCTTCCTTCCTGATGGTCCTAAGGTTTTCGATGATTTAGACTCTGCTTTACTGTTTGTCAAAGAAAAAAGGATTTTGGATAAAATAGAAGAAATGGAATGGGCTAGTTCTTCATTAAAGTGATTGGCAACTGAAGCTTCGTGGAAGACTTCAGAGGAGAAGAAGAAGAGACTAAAAAACAAATGATTTGTTATATGTTTTTTTTCTCTCTCTCATCATTTTAGTTCATTATTAATCTTTTGAATATAGTTCCTGCATTTCCAGAAAGCCACAAATATTTTGGAAAAGATTTAATCAAAGTTATTCTCTATGTGCAAAGAAATGTTTTGTTTCATAACCAGTCAAAATACCTGAAGATTTAATGGCAAGCTGTGATTCAATTTGTTTCTCTTTCTGAAAAGAAGTAAGGTTAGTAATTTGATACATTTTTTTTATCTTTACCTTTTTCCTTCTCTTTTATTATTTTCTTTGTTTAAACAATGACATTCTATTTAGATTATGTAGTGGGTAAAGGGTGGGGAGGGCAGGGAGAGAACAGTAATGAAAATATCATTAATAGAATAATAACATATTTATTCCTTGTAAAAGTTTTTATAAGTTCTTCAAATGCTATTTCTAATTATACTTTCTTGATTATACTGCTTATGCCTGTTTGTAAATAATCTGTTATGCTTTAACTAATAATAATCAGAACTAAATAAGAGTAAATAATATGTTTTATTTTTAACTCTATTAATATAAACAGTAAGTAACATTCCATTGTATATACTTCTTACAGCTTTCTCTTACATTTTTTATTTCTGCCTCACTCCTTTTATTTTCTACTCTCTTTTCTTTTCTTTATTAATATATAGAAATGCTTTTGATTGTGTGGGCACAGTGAATAATAGGATTTGTATGAAAATTGAGTTGGGAGAAGAATGTTGAGTTGTATTGCTTGTTGGTAATTTTGGGCTTAATTTCACTTACATAGAGGCTGTAATGATCTGTGGAATACATTGTGAAGGTTTTGTCATGTTTAGATGCATTTACACTGCTAAATGAATGTTTGTCACTAGTTTTAATAAGTTTCCCAAAATGTTAAGAGAGACAATCTGAGATGTGGACTGTCTCATGCACAGTGTTCATGAGTTACTTCAGAAGCTTCAGCTCACAGAATTCTCACAGAGAAACTGAAAGCAGTTAGTATAACCTTTGACATAGTTATCACACTGACACACCACAGATTCAGGAAAATACTCTATTCATAAAATATGTCAGTTATAATGTTTTGTTTCATAACCAGTCAAAATATCTGAAGATTTAATGGCAAGCTGTGATTCAATTTGTTTCTCTTTCTGAAAAGAAGTAAGAGGCTGTAATGGTCTGTGGAATACATTGTGAAGGTTTTGTCATGTTTACATGCATTTACACTACTAAATTAATGTTTGTCACTAGTTTTAATAAGTTTCCAAAATGTTAAGAGAGACAATCTGAGATGTGGGCTGTCTCATGCACAGTGTCCATTAACTACTTCAAAAGCTTCAACTCACAGAATTCTCACAGAGAAACTGAAAGCAGTTAGTATAACCTTTGACATAGTTATCACACTAACACACCACAGATTCAGGAAAAATACTCTATTCATAAAATATGCCAGTTATAATGAGTCTAAATGATGTCGCTTGTAGTAAGTAAATGTCTTATTTTAGAAGGCATAGAAAATGAAACATTTATTTAAATGTTTTTGAAAATCTACTTAACAGCAGCATAATAATCTGTGTTAAAATTTGTGTTCCAAACATATACTTTACTATAACTCATTTAATTCATCTGATTGACAAGCATAAATAATCTTATAACTCTATTCTGGAAGAAATGTCATGTGATATATTTTAAAGCAGTAGGTTAGCATGATTGTAAAATCTGGTTACTAAAATGTGTTTGCTGTGCATTATTTTGTATAAAGCAGACAGATTTATTCTAGGGACAGCAAGTAGGATAGTGCTCAACAAAGACACAACTCAGTGAGATCATATATATATATATATATATGTGTGTGTGTGTGTGTGTGTGTGTGTGTGTGTGTGTGTGTGTGTATGTGTGTGTGTGTGTAAGTGTGATGGCTTTTTTTTTTTATATAATAATGCAAGTGTTTCTGAGAATCTGCATAACCATCCAATATGATTTATAATAATTTCTATAAATACAATATTTTACTCTATTGACAAAATGAATGTTTGCCACAAGTTTTAATAAGTTTCCGCCAAAATGTTAAGGGAGACAATCTGGGATGTGGGCTGTCTCATGCACAGTGTCCATGAACTACTTCAAAAGCTTCAACTCACAGAATTCTCACAGAGAAACTGAAAGCAGTTAGTATAACCTCTGACCTAGTTATCATACTGACACACCACAGATTCAGGAAAATACTCTATTCATAAAATGTCAGTTATAATGAGTTTAAATGATGTAGTTTCTTGTAGTAAGTAAATGTCTTATTTTAGAAGGCATAGAAAATGAAACATTTATTTAAATGTTTTTGAAAATCTACTTAACAGCAGCATAATAATCTGTGTTAAAAACTTATGTTCCAAACATATACTTTATTATAATTCATTTAATTCATCTGATTGACAAGCATAAACAATTTTATAATTCTATTCTGGAAGAAATGTCATGTGATATATTTTAAAGCAGTAGGTTAGCATGATTGTAAAATCTGGTTACTAAAATGTGTTTGCTGTGCATTATTTTCTATAAAGCAGACAGATTTATTCTAGGGACAGCAAGTAGGATAGTGCTCAACAAGGACATAACTCAGTGAGATCAGATATATATATATATATATATATATATATATATATATATATATATATATATGTGTGTGTGTGTGTATGTGTATGTGTGTGTGTATGTATGTGTGTGTGTGTCTGTGTGTATGTGTGTGATGGCTTTTTTTTTTTAATAATGCAAGTGTTTCTGAGAATTTGCATAACTATGCAATATGATTTATAATAATTTTTATGAATACAATATTTTACTCTATTGACAATAATGAGTTTAAGTAAATGCTCATATACAAACAATTCAAGATTTTTTTGGAAGCTGTTAATAGTATTCACATGACAGAAAATAGATGCATCTTAATATATGTAATGTCTGAATCATATTAGCCAAAGTTTTTGATTTAAATGAATGTTAGAACCTAATTTTCTCCTCTTGATTTCTAACATCAAGATTATTTGAATGCTATTTGAATACAAGTGTTATATATTACATAGATCTATATAGTAGTATGAACAGTTTTTAAAAAAAAAAGTTTATTTTAGTTTATATGATGCTGTTTTACCAAATGTGTAGTTTTGTCTTGATAGATAATTGAATTGAAAACTGTTAACCTCAGTTAAATATAACTAGTATTAAATTGATAAGGTGGTAGCTGAGGTACTGCTGCTTAGGGTAGGGGGTTAACTTGAGTAGTAAATACTACTCTAAGTTGGAGTTTTCAACTCCAGGCTGGATGCAAGGTTTAATCCTTACATTATTTTCACTTGTTCATTGTTATATGTATATAGTTTTGACATCCACAATATATTTTGTACACTCATTGTCACTACAAACAAAATTGAATCCTATACAAAATCCCATAAGAGATTTAATAAATACAGCTATATTTAAAGGTACATCTAAAAAAAAAGGATTACAAACCCGAAAATGAAAATTTCAGGTAGCGGCTGACCGGCACATGCGAACTGCTTCTGCTTCGGGCTCCCTCGTCAAGAAAGACTGATGTAATGGTACTGGCTGCCTGTTTTATACCCCTGATGTCATGGAAGAAGTGACAGCATCCGAAGCAGAAATACAAAGACTCTGGTATTCGGGCCGACTGAGGGCTACCTGCAGGCAGATAACCCAAGTGTGATGACTGCAAAAGTGAAACACGAAGAACATCAGAAGTTGTTGGTATTAGAGAGTTATTATTTGTTTCCACAACCCATTCTAGAAAAATATTGCATGTGTACATTATTCTGGTCAAGTTTCAGTTGCTGTTGGTAAGGTTGCACTGAAAGGAACTGGGTAGTCTAAGGTGAGTGAAATCTTGTGCATCCAGTAATTTTAGCTCTGAACTATAGCTGTACAATGTACAGCTCATCTGGTATGGTAAAGTCTACCTATTACACAAAGAAGCAGTAGATATTAACTGCTGCTCTGGTTGAATATGGCCTAATGCCCTTAGGCACTGATTTGCCATGTTGCGAACAGCAGAAACAAATGCAGTGGCCTATCCATTTTGAAATAGTCTGCTTTGAAATAGCCTTTCCAGTGATGGGATTAAAACCTCATAAGGCTAACTCCATTCCACTTAAATTTTACCAGCAGCTATGTGGGAGGTAAAGCCCACAGTCCCTGTCCACCACAAGCATGACATACTTATCGTGGCTGATTATGCCTGCATGCGGAATACGAATGATGCACAAGGTACAAGGTTTTACCATTCATGCTTACTGTTCTTTATTAGGATGGTCATAATAGAGGTTAAGAAATAATGCAATAAGATGTTAAGAGCCCTTTTTATCATGTGTTGGTTATGCTGATGGGTGGACAAGATGATGTGCTGGTAGAAGCAGGGGAGTGATAAAGGCTAGTTGCTTTGCTAATACAAAGCACTGCATGTCCAAACAGCAATGAAAAATATGACTGGATGCTATGTTTTAAAAAGAATGTTGCCAATGGGAGTAAGTAGTAAAAGAGAAAGCATGGTGTACAGCAGTTCTAAAATAAATAATCCAAGAATGGATTATGAAGATACTGGATTTGAACACTGGAGTACACAACGTCAGACACGCAAGATACATAGATAGATATAGAGACAGATATATATATAGATGTATATATATATATATATATATACAGATATATATATATATCTATATCTATATATATATATATATATATATAGATATATATATATACGTACATATAGATATATATACATATGTATATATATATATATATATATATATATATATATATATATATATATATATATAGATACACATACACACACACACACACACACACACACACACACACACACACACACATATATATATATATATATATGGGTCTACTTTGTATGAAGTTTCAGTACTTTGAAACCCACTTGGTCGAGACCAGTTATTCGAAGTACCGAAACTTCGAAAATGAAGTACGGAGATCACAATACAGTGTGGAATGGGAATAATCCATTTTCCTCGCTGTAGTGCGATCTTGGAGTTGGTATATTTAAGTAGGGGGGGTGTGGGGGGTGCAGCAAAAAGTACAGTTGTGTACCTACCATAAATGTAGATGTTCAAGTGTATTCACTGTTGCAGTCATTACACTTGGGTTATCCTGCTGGCAGGCTACCCGCAGTCGGCCTGAATTCCAAAGTCCTGGTCTGGCGGTTGCTGTCGCCTCTTCCCTGACGTCAGTGCGTCAGGGGTATAAAAGATGCAGCCGACGCCATTTTCTTCAGTTTTTCTTGCCCTAGATGTCAGGTGCCCCCAAAAAGGTAGACTAAAAAATTCTGCTTACAAAAAAGCATGCAGTAACATAATCATTACCTTCATCTACAAGCAAATACACCACATAGGTTGTATAGGACAGAGAAGTTTAGATAAGTCCCAGCAAATAAAAGGGAGATGGAGGGAGGGTAACCTGGACTGCAATAGTGAATACACTCGAACATCTACATTTATGGTAGGTACACAACTGTACTATGTTCATCGTGTTTCACTGTTGCAGTCATTACGCTTGGGTTGAATCCCAAAGCTGAGGCTAGGCCTAGATAGAGTTAGGAGTGGCTATGAGGTCCTGCAGAACTGCAGTGGCAAAGCCTGCTCTGGATTTAGAGTAAAGAGGTAAGTGGTAGTGCTTTGTAAAAGTGTGCACTGAAGCCCAAGTTGCAGCCTCCAAAATATCCTTGGTTGGTACTCCTCTGAGGAAGGCTGCAGAAGTGGCTGCTGCTCTGGTTGAATGTGGTCTAATGCCCTTAGGCACTGATTTGCCATGTTGCGAATAGCAGAAACAAATGCAGTGGCCTATCCATTTTGAAATAGTCTGCTTTGAAATAGCCTTTCCTTGTGATTCTGCAGCATATGCCACTAAAAGTTGCTCAGTCTTTCTGAAAGCTTTAGTTTTGTCCAAGTAGAAGCGTAAAGTACAGTTGTGTACACTTACCATAAATGTAGATGTTCGAGTGTCTTCACTGTTGCAGTCATCACTGTAGGGTTCTCCCCGCCGGCAGGCAGTCCACGGTCGGCCAGAATCCCAAAGTCTGGGTCCGGCGTCGGCTGCTCAGCCATGCTCCCTGACGTCAGAGCGCCAGGAGTACAAAGCTGGCAGCCGACGCCATGTTCTCCAGTTTTTCTTGCCCCAGATGTCAGGAGTTCCAAAATGAGTATAACCCCATACCCTTTGCAAATACACCTCAGAAGAAGGGTGAAGAAGGGAACCACACAAAAGAAAAAATAAGAGGGGACAGTAGGGAGGGTAACCCAGACTGCAACAGTGAAGACACTCGAACATCTACATTTATGGTAAGTGTACACAACTGTACTATGTTCATCGTGTTTCACTGTTGCAGTCATCACTGTAGGGTTGAATCCCAAAGCAGAAGAAAAGGGAGGTGGTCATAAATTAGAGGGGGTGGCTAAAAGGCTCTGCAAGACTGCAGAAGCAAAGCCTTCCCTAGACTTAGAGTAGAGAGGTAGATTGTAGTGCTTAGAAAAAGTACGGACCGAACTCCAAGTTGCAGCTTCCAAAATGTCTTTGGTAGGTACTCCCCTGAGGAAGGCAGCTGAAGTAGCAGCAGCCCTGGTAGAGTGAGTCCTAATACTTCCTGGGATTTGTTTTCCATGGTGAGAGTAACAAAATCTGATTCCATGAGCGATCCATTTAGAAATGGTCTGTTTTGAAATGGCTTTGCCTTGGGAACTTGAAGCATACGAAACAAACAATTGCTCTGTTTTCCTGATGTTCTTGGTTCTGTCCAGGTAAAAACGAAGTTGTCTGTGTACATCCAAGGAATGCAAGATCCTTTCCCCCCTATTTTGAGGATTGGGGAAAAAAGTTGGCAGGTGAATAGTTTGATTTAAAGCCACTTTGGAAACCACCTTAGGCATGAAAGTAGGATTAGTCCTTAAAGACACCCTGTCTTGGTGAAAAATAATATAAGGTTCCACAGCCATGAGAGCTTGCCACTCCGAAACTCTCCTGGCAGAGGTAAGAGCCAACAGGATGGCTGTCTTCCATGATTAAAACTTGATGTCAGATGTGGCAGCAGGCTCAAAAGGAGATAAAGTGAGTTTTTCCAAAACATAGTTGAGATCCCAGGCAGGAATGGGTGGAGATCTAGGGGGCCTTAAATTCGTAGCTCCTCTGAGAAACTGTCTCATGAGCTGGTGGGAAAAGATTGGAGGGTCTGTTTTGTAATGAGCAGAGATAGCAAAGGCATGTATCTTTATGGAAGAGAAGGAAAGACCTTTATGTAATAGGTCTGTCAGGTATAGTAAAATCAGAGGGATATTAGGAGTAAGAGGATCTGAATCCTGAGCATGCATCCAGGTGCAAAATCTTTTCCATTTTCCTGCATAGGATTTTCTAGTGCTAGGGCGTCTGGCCTCTAAAATGACATCCATAACCTGCTTGGGTAGGAGATAATTAATCATAGACCCTGGATTAGCCAGGCAGCCAGGCTGAGAGTTTTGACATGAGAGTGTAGAACCTGACCCTGGTGTTGGGACAAAAGGTTTGGAGTCTGAGGTAAAACCCAAGGGAGCTCCTGAGAGAGGTTTTTCAGTGTTGGGTACCAAAACTGTCGAGGCCAATTTGGGGCCAGTAAAATTATCATCTTGGGCTTGTCCTGCTTGATCTTTAATAACACCCGTGGAAGAAGAGGTAGAGGCGGGAAGGCATACCCCGAGAGGTTTCTCCAACTGAATGATAGTGCATCCACTTTCCATGCCAGCTCATGGAATGTCCTTGTGCAAAAAATCTGTAGTTGATGATTGAGGGGGGATGCAAAAAGATCTATGTGCGGGCATCCCCAGACTGCTGTAATCATCTTGAATATTTCGGTGTCCAGCATGCATTTGTGTGGGTCTGACAGGTTCCTGCTCAGACTGTCTGCCAGGATGTTTTGTTTTCCTGGTAGATACTGAGCTTGTAGGTCCACTTTGCAAGCTTGAGCTGTGTTCCATAGATTCATGTCTAGGCTGCAAAGGGGGTAGGAGTGTGAACCCCCTTGCTTGTTTATGTACCACATAACTGTGGTGTTGTCTGTCCATATCAGTAGTTGTCCTGGTTGTAGAAGATTCCTGAAGGCCAATAGAGCATTCTGCACAGCTAACATTTCCTTTAAATTGATATGCAGCTGCTTCTGATCCTTTGTCCAAAGGCCCTGCAGACATTTTCCCTGCAAATGGGCTCCCCATGCATAATCTGAGGCATCCGTGGTTAGTATCTGGCTCGCTGGAGGCAGACTAAAGGCTTTCCCTTTGTTTTGAATACATGCCTTGGTCCACCAAAGGAATTCCCTTTGTAGACAAGGCAGGACGGTGATCTGTGTCTCTAGACTGTGGCAATGCTGGGACCATACACTTTTTAGGTACCACTGTATTTTTCTCATATGTAGTCTTGCATATGGTACGAGAAGGATGCAGGAGGCCATGTAACCCCAAAGCCTGCAGGAATTTCCGTGCAGATAGCTGAGTTAGTGACGCCAAGGTTTTGAAAGTTGAAGCCAGCTGTAATTGTTTTTCGGATGTCAGAAATGCCATCTGGGTTGTTGTGTTTAGAAGAGCACCCAGAAAAATTATCTGTTGTGAGGGAGTCAAATTTGACTTTTTTATGTTCACAGTGAATCCCAGGAACTTGAAAAGATTCTGAACAAACTCTAGATGCTGGAGTAAGACATCCTTGCTGTCTGCTTGAATAAGACAGTCGTCCATATAAGGGTAAATTTGAATTCCCTCGAGTCTGCAATAAGCTACTACTGGTGCCAGGCATTTGGTGAAGACCCTGGGCGCAGTAGACAATCCAAAGAGCAGCGCAGAGAATTGATAGTGCCTCGATCCGGCCTTGAACCTGAGGTATTTTTTGCACTCCTGTCTGATAGGAATGTGTAAATAAGCCTCCTTTAAATCCAATGTTACCATCCATGCATTTTTGCCCAACATTGGAAGTAGCTGCTGCAGAGTAAGCATCTTGAATTTTGGTATCTCCAGGAAAGTGTTCAAGACTGACAGATCCAGGATGGGTCTCCATGAATTTTGCTTTCTGGGTACTAGAAAAAGCCTTGGGTAAAAACCTTGCCCCATTTCTGAAAGTGGAACCAGTTCTATGGCCTTCATAGCCATGAGGGCTTCCACCTGGTTTAAGGCCTCTAACCATTGATGTTTTGGTAGATCCGGCCATCCGTTTGGTCTTGGAAGGGTATGAAAATGGAATTTGTAACCTCTTGAAACCACATCCAGAACCCACTTGTCTTGGGTTATGTAAGTCCAATTTTGGTGAAAAAGAGAGAGTTTTCCTCCGAGAGGGGCTTCCAGGCAAGAAGTTCCTGGAGCCAAGCAGAGGGAGTCATTGAGCCTGTTTTCTATGAGTTTGAGGTGTGTCCTCTCCACCCCTAGGGGTGGAAGCAGTCCACTGTCTTGGTCTGTAGTAGGTCTGCGTTTGGGGCCTTCCTCTGGAGCGTCTGTATCTACCCCTCTGAGGCCTGTCTGAATTGGGAAAGGACCAATTTTTAGTTGGCCAATTCCTACTAAATCTGGGGGGCTGTACTTGTAAGAAATCCTTAACCGTTTGCATGGATTTTGCCTTGTCCTCCATCTTCTTTATCACCTCTTCAGCCTTAGATCCAAACAAAACATTATACTGAACAGGAGCATCCAGTAACTTAGCTTTCACTTGATCAGGCAAGTTTTGTTCCTTTAACCAAGCATGTCTTCTAATGACTGTGCCAGAGGCAGCAGCCCTACAAGAAGCCTCCAAGGCATCAAAACCACAGTGTAAACCATGCTTCCCTACTTGTTCAGTGGCATGCATTAAATCATGTAATTCCTTATTATCTGCACAAGCGGAAATGGAAGCTAGCTTTTGTTTCAAAACAGACAATAGAAATTGCTGGTATTTTAGCATATGAAATTGACAGTTTAAAGCCCTAATAGATAAAGTTGCAGAAGTGTACACTTTTTTGCCCCATCTCTCTAAAGCTCTGGAATCCTTATCTGTAGGAATGGGGTTTTTTGCAGAAGCGGCCTTAACCCCCTTAGGGCCCTGAGAAATGGTTTCAGGATCAGCAGTAGGATTCTTGTATAAGAACTGGTGAGAATCAGGAACCCTATAATATCTGTCTCGCTTAGCAGGAGCTGGAGGAAAAGAGTCAGGAGTAAAGTTAGCCTCAGAAAAGGCATCATCCACAATATCCAAAATAGGAGGAATAGCCAGGGGTCTATGTTGGGGAAGAAGAAGGAAATCCCTAAGTCTTTTCTTAGATTCCGAGTACTCCTGTCCTTCCCAGTGAAAATGTTCCCTCATTTCGTGTAAAGTTTCCCCAAATGAAAAATCCTCAGGTGGAGAAGCTGAAGGAATGGATTCCTCAGCATCAGAATCCTCATAAGGAGGGAAAGAAAAATCCTGGTGAGAAGAAGACACTGAAGAAATAGATGCCTGATCAGAAGAGTCATAATACAATTCCTGCCTTGGCCTTTTATCTGGTGGGGGATGTGAACCCCTAATCATGGTAAGTAAGTCCTCCGCCATCTTAAGTAACTGTTTTTGGGACTTGGGTCCTGGATCAGAAGAGGCCTGGCCTGAAGTCTTAGATTTGGAAGGAGTCTCTGCCTTTGTCTTTGGCTTTGCCTTTATCAGAAGCTGTGTAGGCCTGAAAACCCCCTCGGAAGCCGGTACCTGCACAGTGGCTCCGGACCCATCCGAAGGAGCACTGTCCGAAGGTCCTGCAGCTGAAATACTCAAAAGCCTAGTTGACTCCTCGTGGGAGTCTGTTTCGGCCATCGGTTCCGAAATGGCCGATGACATGGGCTGCGAAAGCGCCTCACTGACGACGGCCAAACCTGAAGCTGGCTCTGCTTGTAAAACGTTGTCTGTTTTGGACCTCGGAAGTCTGTCTTTATCCTTGCGTCGTTTGTGAACTCTGGTAGTCGGAAGCATGTCCGACGACATTTTGTAATTAAATCGTCTACCGAAATAATGAAAAGCAAAATCGTACCTTCGTTTAATCGTACGTTGGTTAAATCTAGCACAAAACCGACAACTAGCTACGTCGTGGTTACGGACTAAGCAAGGAATACAGTAAGAATGGAAATCCTTATGAGGTATTTGCTTCCCACAAGAAATACAATTATTAACTTTTTCTGACATCGGACTGGAGCAAGAAAAAAGTTTCCCCAACGGGGTACTTAGCTTTGAGTAGAAGAAGTAAGTCTTCGGACTGAAGTACGTATAAAATTTGTCAGGAGTCAGCCGACCGGCACTTGCGAACTGCTTTCACTGCACGGCAAGAAAGACTGGAGAACATGGCGTCGGCTACCAGCTTTGTACTCCTGGCGCTCTGACGTCAGGGAGCATGGCTGAGCAGCCGACACCGGACCCAGACTTTGGGATTCTGGCCGACCGAGGACTGCCTGCCGGCAGGGGAGAACCCTACAGTGATGACTGCAACAGTGAAACACGATGAACATCTGTCTGTGTATGTCCAAAGAATGCAGAAGTCTCTCCCCTTTATTCTGTGGGTTTGGATAAAAGGTAGGCAAATGAATGGTTTGGTTAAGAGTCACACTGGACACTACCTTAGGCATAAATGTTGGGTTTGTCCTTACAGAAACCCTGTCCGGATGGAAAATAATAAAAGGTTCCACAGCCATTAATGCCTGTAACTCTGAGACTCTTCTTGCTGAAGTTATTGCTAGGAGCAGAGCTGTTTTCCATGATAAGAATTTTATCTCAGCTGTATTGGCTGGCTCAAAAGGAGGCAGTGGGAGCTTTTCCAAGACAAAATTGAGATCCCATGCAGGTATTGGTGCTCTCCTTGGAGGTCTTATGTTTTTGGCCCCTCTGAGGTACTGCCTTAGCAGTGGATGTGAAAAAAATAGCTGGGTCCGTATTGTAATGAGCTGAAATGGCAGAGGCATGTATCTTAATTGATGAGAAGGATAGGCCTTTGTCCAGCATCTCAGTTAGGTATTGTAAAATCTGAGGAATATTTAGTACAAGCGTGTCAATTCCTTGTGCCTGGTTCCAAGCACAGAATCTCTTCCATTTTTCTGCATAAGATTTTCTGGTGCTAGGCCTCCTGGCCTCCAAAATAACATCCATAACCGCTTTAGAGAGAGGTGTATTCTGAATGGTTCCATTATCCGCCATGCAGCCAGATTTAGGGTTCTGAGGTGGCTGTGCAGGGTCTGATTGTTTTGTTGGGTCAGTAAATGAGGAATTTGAGGCAATGTCGAAGCTGGGCCTTGAGACAAGCTCTTTATGATTGGGTACCAGTGCTGTCGTGGCCAATCCGGGGCAATCAGTATCATTTTTGGCTTCTCTTGTCTGACCTTTAGGAGTACCTTGGGGAGGAGAGGCAGTGAAGGAAAGGCATATACTGTAAGGTTTTTCCAGCTGAATGACAGGGCATCCACTTTCCATGCTTGCTTATGATAAGTCCTTGTGCAGAATCTCTGTAGTTAGCAGTTGTGAGGGGGGGCAAATAGATCTATGTCTGAGCATCCCCATTTCCTTGTTATCATGCTGAACATTTGTGGATCTAGTTTCCACTCGTGAGAGTCCATGAGGTTTCTGCTTAGTTCGTCTGCCAGAGCATTTGTTTTTCCTGGCAGGAATTGTGCTTGCAGGTGTACTTGATATGTCAATGCTGTGTCCCACAAAATCATGGCTTGTCTGCAGAGGGGGTAAGAATGTGTGCCTCCCTGTTTGTTTATGTACCGCATGACTGCAGTATTGTCCGTCTTTATCAGCAGTTGTCCTGGATGAAGTAGATCCTTGAAGGCTGTCAGGGCATTTTGTACAGCTAGCATCTCTTTTTGATTGATGTGAAGATGCCTTTGGCTTGCGGGCCATGTGCCTTGAATACATTTTCCTGCCATGTGGGCCCTCCAGGCATAATCTGATGCATCCGTTGTTATTGTTTGCCTGGCTGTGGGTAAAGTGAATGGCTGTCCCTTGTTGTGGTGACAGGCCTGTGCCCACCATCGAAACTCCTGTTGCAGGCAGGGAATGAGGGTAATTAATGATTCTGGGCTGTGGCAATGTTGAGTCCAAACACTTTTTAGATACCATTGTAGCTTCCTCATATGCAGTCTTGCATATGGAATTAGCAGAATGCAGGATGCCATGTAGCCCAAAGCCTGCAGAATTTTTCTTGCAGATAACTGGGTCTTTGTTGCCATGCTTTCGAAGTAAGAAGTCATTTGCCTTTGTTTGTCTGGCATGAGATAAGCCATCTGGGCAGTTGTATTTAAGCTTGCACCCAGGAATATTATCTCTTGAGAGGGTAATAGTTTTGATTTATTTTCGTTTACTGTGTACCCTAGGCAAATTAGTAATCTTTTTACAAACGCCAGATGCTTTAGAAGAATGTCTTTGGTCTCTGCTTGAATAAGGCAGTCGTCTAAGTAGGGATATATTTGAATTCCTCTTTGTCTGCAAAATGCAATTACTGGTGCCAGGCATGTTGTGAAGACCCTGGGCAGAGTAGATAAGCCAAAGGGCAGTGCAGAGAATTGGTAGTGCATTGAGCCAGCTATGAATCTGAGGTATCTTCTGCAAGACTGTCTTATTGGGACATGCAGGAGCCTCTTTGAGGTCCAAAGTTACAAGCCAAGCCTTCTTGCCCAGCATCGGTAGAAGCTGCTGCAGAGTCAACATTTTGAATTTTGGAACATCCAGAAATGTGTTTAGAATAGACAGGTCCAGAATTGGTCTCCAGGCTTTGTCCCTTCTTGGTACTAGGAAAAGTCTTGAGTAAAATCCTTGTCCCTGCTCTTGTTGTGGTACTGGCTGAATAGCCCTCATGCCCATGAGAGATGAAACTTGCTTTTGTGCCTCTGCTCATTGATTGCGCGGCAGGTCTGGCATACCTTTTGCCTTTGGAAGGGTGTGAAAGTGGAACCTGTAGCCCTGAAAAACTATATTTAAGACCCATTTGTTCTGGGTGATCATGTGCCAATTTTGTGAAAAAAGTGCTAGCTTTCCCCCTAAGGGTGCTGCCAAAAGATAAGTGCTTGGCATTGGCAGAGGAAAGTCATTGGGACTGTTTCCTATATGGCTGTGATTTGTCTTCTCCGCTTTTGGAGGTAGAAGTACCCCATTGTTTGGGCCTGTATGAGCCCTGGGGCTGTTGTCTGCCTCTAGGGCGTCTGTATCTGCCTCTTTGTGGCCTGTCTGACACTGGAAAGGACCAATTTTTAGAAGGCCAGTTCCTGCTAAATCTGGGTGGTTGTACCTGTAAGAAATCCTTTACTGTCTGCATAGATTTCGCTTTATCCTCCATTTTCTTCAACACCTCTTCTGCCTTAACACCAAACAAAGTATCATGCTGTAATGGAGCATCCAATAATTTTGCTTTAACATGATCAGGCAGATTCTGTTCCTTTAACCAAGCATGCCTTCTAAGACAGAACCTGTAACAGCGGCCCTGCAAGAGGCCTCCAGTGAATCAAAACAACATTGCAAAGTATGCTTTCCCAGTTGTTCAGCTGCATGCAATAAATCCTGCATTTCCTTGTTTTCAGAACATTCAGAATTTGTCAACATTTTCTGTTTTAGCAGTGACATTAAGTATTGCTGATATTTAACCATATGAAACTGACAATTTAAAGCCCTTACAGCCAAGGTAGCAGAAGTGTAAACTTTTTCCCCCCATCTGTCCAGTGCCCTAGAATCCCTATCTGAGGGGACAGGGTTTTTTGCAGTAGAGGCCTTGACCCCTTTGGGACCCTGAGATATAGTTTCTGGGTCAGCAGCAGGGTTTTTATATAGAAATTTATGAGAGTCTGGAACCCTGTAGTATCTGTCTGGCTTAACAGGTGCAGGAGGTAAAGAGTCGGGAGACAGGTCGGACTCTGAAAATACATAATCTACAATGTCTAGAACAGGGGGAATAGCAAGAGGTCTGTGCTGGGGTAGTAGAAGAAAGTCTCTGAGCCTTTTCTTAGATTCCGAGTAATCCTGGCTCTCCCAGTGGAAATGCTCCCTCATGGTATGCAGGGTTCCCCCAAAGGAATAATCCTCAGGAGGAGAAGCTGAAGGAATAGATTCTTCAGCATCAGAATCCTCATAGGGAGGAAGACAGTATCCCTGTTCTGAAGAGGAGTCAGAGGAAATGGAAACCTGATCGGAAGAATCATATTCTGTGTCTTGCCTAGGCCTCTTATCAGGAGGGGGATGGGAATCCCTGATCAAAGTAATTAGGTCTTCAGCCATTTTAAGCATCTGTTTTTTAGGCATAGAAGTCTGTCCAGAAGAATGCTGTACTTGTTTCTTTGTCTTTAAAGCTGTTTTAGTCTTTGCCTTGGAAGCTGAGGTTGGCTTGATATATAACTGTGTAGGTCTGAAAACACCCTCAGAAGCCGATGCCTGCTCAGCGGCTCCGGACCCATCTGAGGGAATAGTTTCAGAGTGTTCAATACCTTGAGTATCCAGAGGCCTAGCTGTCTCCACGTGGGAGTCAGAAGCGGCCTGTGGCTCTGAGGTAGCGGGCGTCAGGGGCTGTGAAAGCGCCTCACTGAGAACCGGTGAACCGGCGACTGGCCTAGTGGAGGCCTCGTCATCAATTTTGGACCTCGGATGCCTGTCCTTTTCCTTTTCCTTGCGTTTTTTATAAACTCCGGTCGTTGGCTGTTCTGACGGCATTATATAATTAAACCTTCGGCCAAAGTAATGAAAAGCAAAATCGTACTGACGCTTAATAGTGCATTGGTTAAATCTAGCACAAAACCGACAGCTAGCAACATTGTGGTCAGGGCCTAGGCAAGGAATACAGTAAGAATGAAAATCCTTATCAGGTATTTGCTTCTCACAAGAAATACAATTGTTAACTTTTTCTGACATCGGTCTGGAGCAAGAAAAAAGTTTCGCCAACGGGGTACTTAGCTTTATTGAAGACTGTGGATCTGAAATAAGATTTCGAAAATCTCAGGAGTCGGCCGACCGGCACTTGCGAACTGCTTTTGCTTCGGCACTGCGCGGCAAGAAAGACTGAAGAAAATGGCCTTGGCTGCATCTTTTATACCCCTGGCGCACTGACGTCAGGGAAGAGGCGACAGCAACCAATGCTGGACCAGGACTTTGGAATTCAGGCCGACTGTGGGTAGCCTGCCAGCAGGATAACCCAATTGTAATGACTGCAACAGTGAAACACGATGAAAATCATGCTTTCTGTGGTTTTTTTTTTTAGTCAGCCGATTGGCGACTAGGCTTCAACGAAAGTGCACTTTTGTTGAAATGCACTTTTGCTGAAGTAGGCATCTACTTTGCTTGTTCAATGTAACATATTTTCCAACAAAGTAGATCTATATAAATATATATATACGAGACATATGAAAGAAAGGAATAACATGAAGATCCAAGATGGAGTTTTCACCACAGAGCTGTCAAAGGACAACCTAACGGACAAGGCTGCCTGTTTACTATATGGGGGAGGGAGTTAAGAAGCACCACATTCATTATCAAGCGGCATGGTGAATAAAAGTAAGGCAACCAAAAGGTTAGTCGGGAAGGATATAAATGAAGGTGTGCATTTGTGGAAAGGGTGCTAGACATATAGAAAATGTTTATGGAACCATTTGGGAAATGAAGATGTGAAAGTATTAAATGGAATAGTGGTACATCCATCTTTCACCACCGATAACCTGCATGTTAAATCAAGAGGAGTATATATATGACTGCATAGGGATCTATGTCAGTTTATCGAAAAAACACATTGTTGAAATCCATATGGTCAAGACTATATAGTTGACAATGCAGTTAATCGAAAAACTGACATAAATCCACACAAAACCCACCAACAACACGAACACTGTACATGTTGTTAATATAAGTAATGCACCCCTCTATTTCTGTGCTTCTTCTTTATTTTGCACTCCTCATGAAATGTGGGAATTAATTCTCATATGCAACAGCACTGACAGCTAATGGAATTATATGATCACAAGAACAGACAATGGTAAGCATGGTAGTAGGCATCTGGCCACACTGGCTGTAGTGTTAATTCCAAATGAAGGGTTTTTTTTAGATGAAAAGACTGACTCAGATGAAGTGTACTTGGCTGCAAGAGACTAGTCACCTAGGAAGCTGGCAGTCAGAGTGGAGGCATACATGAATTACAGGCAATAATGGTAACTGATTTAAGACTCTCTTACTTTTTTGGGGATGGGAATGGCAGTGCAATGAATCAAAAACTAGCATCAGACTGGCCTGATAATTGACCCAGTGTCGGGAAGGAAGTGATATGCGGAAACTGACTGTGATGTGCAGGACAATTGTCCTTGTCAACTGCTGAAGGGACTCCTGATCTTGATGCAGTAAGACCATAATAAAAATTTAGTTTACTATGCTTTAAAGCTAGAGAAAAACTTGTGAATGCTTTTCATTGTGAAGAAATGTGACTCTAGCCTGTGGGACAGTGGGATTCTACTGCTAATGATTACACTGACTGCACATACTGATTACTGCTAAATCAATGCAAGTGCAACAAAAAGGGGGCATTTAACCTTTCTTTTACAGTTTAAAAGTTCTGAAGAATGATAGCCATGATAAGGATGGACTGCTCTATGGCAAATAGTTACCTCACTTTAGATATGTGTATTTGAGGGTGCTACTGAATGATATGATTCAATTTAACTTAATTTACAGCAATCACAGTTAGGTATTGTTTTTCTTAACACCTTTATTAAATTACCTCCTCAAATGTATACAAACGTACATTTTTATAAAAGAAAACAAACCATATTAGCATGTTTCCAGTTACATATATTATACATCATATAAGTTCTTTGGTATAACTATCATCAGTCCAACATTACAAAAAGTGATCAATTCCTGCATTCCCTTAAGTCTCACTTCTTTTCCAGAACATTATACTGCATGTAGTTGTTGCTGTTGTTGTGTCTTTTCGGCTTTTCCCGGTTAGGGGTCGCCACAGCGGAACTCCGGACCGCTAATGATTGGCAGTAGATTTTTACGTACCGAGTTGCCAGCTCTGACATACAACCTTCAACGAAGGTACGCCCATTCACGCATGTCTCCACGCAGAAGACGCTCTAGCTAAGAATCGAACCGGACAGCGTCTTACTGTGAGGCGACAACGCTACCACAGCACCACCACTGCATACTGCATGTAGTGTTCTCACAAATTCTATTTATTTCTACAAAATTTGCTCCTACACTTTTCTAAAGATCTCACTTCCAGTTCTTTTATCTCTGTTACAATATTCAATACTTCAAATACAGTTGGTTTAGACTATGATTTCCGTTTTCTAGTAATTGTTTTTTTGGCAGCTAGCAGAAATAAACTTAACAAGGCCTTATGGGTCTATATTAGTTTGCTGAAAGTTATTTTCAGTGAACACCTTCCCGTCAACCCCTATTCAGCAAAAATCACTTCCGAAATTCACTGAAGGAAGTAGTTGGCCAACCACACAACTTTGCCCTTTTCCCCACTGTAGTGCAATCTAGGAGTTGGTATGTATAGTTAGGGGGTGTGGGGGGCAAAGCCCCCCAACTTTGGTGGGTTTCATGTAGGTAGTTGTGGGTTCCATCGTGTTGAGGGGCAATTGTTTTGTTGCTCTTGGTAAATTCAGTGAATCGTGGAAGTGGTTTTCGTTGAATAGGGGTCAACGGAAAGCTGTTCACTGAAAATAACTTTCGGCAAACTAATATAGAGCTGGTCTTACTATGCCTAGGCAATTCGGATCATGTGTCCAAGCTCAAAAGAGCCATTTTCTTAGCTACACCAATTTTACACCCATTTTCTCATCCAGACTTTCTGATATAGTATTCTGCAGGGAATTTTTAAAATCTGCAGACTCATTACAGTCCCAAAAACATTTGTTCCCAGTTACCCCTTTCTTCTCCATCTCACCTCCAACATTTGCCATCTACCTGGGGGAAAATTATTTAGAGTATGCTTGGGGTATAAAAATACCTATGCAAACACTTCCAAACAAAAATCCTGAATCTTTTAGACTTTGTTGCACACTTGGGACACAAACATATGTCCTTCCCATTATTTCCTTGTCAATTGCACATTTAAGTTCCCTTCCCAATCTTTTCTAATCACCTCTGACTGATTCCTATAGTTATCATGCAATATTTTATATGCCCAACTAATAGTCATAGCAGCTTCTGTTCTAGATTCAACTAAGAAGTCTACCAGATTAGGTCTTTCACTTAGGATTCCCCTATCCCTTTCTGTTTGCCTATGCTCGGATGTTAATCCACAGTACAGAAGGACTCTTCTCATTCTCTTACCTTTCCCACTGTAGTTATTTGCTCACAATATGTTAGTTTATTTGCCATTTTACTCCAGTAAATTTCAGCCCCCTCTTGTCAATTGTCTGTAACCCTAAATGCATTCAAACCCTATCAGCAGAATCTCCTTTCTTCATTCTCATAACTTCTGTTACTTTATGAATATAATATTCTGTACTGCTTTTGTTATTCCCTTTAAGGATCTGCATCCAAAATTCCACTCTCTCCTTATTTCTTGAATCTCCCTCATTTCATCATCATCCCTTTCCACTTTGAATTATAGCTTTCTGCTTGTTATAAATATGAGCCTTAATGGTGCAGCTCTAAAATATCCCTTCAAATCAGGTAATCCTAAACTATCTTGTTCTATGGGAAGGATCTTGTCCTCTTTCACTTCCAGATAAATTCCTTCAACTCTTTATTAATTACTGTCCACAACTTGTCCACTGGCTGATAAAAATATGCTTGACCTGTATATAAAACTAAAGGGACGAAAAACATTTTCATTGCTTGCATCTTGCCATCCATATTCATAAACAAGAGCTTCCAGTTTCTCAGTTTTTGTATTATATTTTGTTTAGTCTCTTCCCCATATTCTTAGCTGCCGTAACAGAAGACGTTTTAATCCATACTCCTAAATACTTCATTTTATCATGCTGAACCAATTAATGTATGGGCACATAATTTACAGCTATAGCCTTTGTTTTATTTTCATTAATTTTATATCCCAAAACGACTTGACAGCACTGAGCTGTCCTTTTTTGTTTTTTAACAGGTATAAAATAATATTGTATGCGAATAAAGCTAGCTTTTCTTGGTTACCATGCCAATTATATCCTTGAATTTCTGAGTCCCTTATTTTCTTTGCTAATGCTCTAAATATTAAGCAAATAATAAAGGGGAAAGAGGACACCTGTGCCTGGTTCCTCTGCTCAAACTCAATTTGTCAGAGAGGAACCCTTCCACTTTAATTCTTGTCTCAGATCCCTCATATATCCTCCTAATTAAACTTACTATTGTATCAGGGAATGCAAATGCTTTCACTGCCCTACTCATAAGAGCCCAGCTTACTCTGCTGAATGGGTTCTCTGCATCAAGATCCACCACCAGTGGTATTTTCTTACATTCTGCTTCTCTCTGGATCATGACTCTTCCGCTAATGTTGCTAAATATTTGCCTCCCCTCCATAAAACCACAATGATACATATATATCAATTTTGGCAACATATTTGCCATTATTTTAGCTATTATAGACATAAACATTTTATAATCATGGTTTAAAATTGAAATGGGTCTACATGAAGCCGAGTCTGATGGGTCTTTACTGTCTTTAGACATTACAGCTACCACAGCTCTCACAGTTAGGTACTACTGTGAAAGAAATGTTAATATAATGGGTCCTTTTATAAATTACAAAAGGAATGTATGATACTTAAAATAAGACAAGATAATTATGCCAAGAGGAAATGGCTGCTGCTTCTTAGCAGTGTGGATGGTGTGCAGTACAATATCAGACATGGTGAATGCGTTGCTAAAGAAATGAGATAGCATCTGGTGTTACTTGCCCTGCATGTTTTCAGTGTTTTCTTACTGAAAGATATTAACAAAATACTAAAGAAAACTGTACTGGGGTTACTATTTTTGTTGTGCTGCAGCTGAATGCAGAGCCAGGCTGACTGGGGATAATGGCTCACTTTTACATTGTTTATTGTGTAAACGTACTGTTCATTGTTTTTTGTTCCCAACTAATTTAGGCTGTGCATGAATCTTATACATACTGTATCATACGATGGCAAAAAAAAAAAATCAACACATTATTCTGCTTAACTGCACCATATGATACTTATACATTGCAGCGAAAAAGAGATAAAGATGGTGATTAGTAAATGGCAGGTTACTAGTAAAACCAGTTAAATCAAAAAGTAGAGTGAGGGAAAGGGGAAAAGAGTGAAGTTAGGAATTTGGACAAAAGAACAGAGTGAAGAAGTATGAGAGTAGGTTACAGGATAGGGTACAGCATTCCACATTTACTCTGATAAGAGCTGTGCAAAGGGGGAAAATTATTTCTCTGGTACATCTCTCAAATCTGTGTAGGACCAGGTGGGCAACTTTGTACGCTTTGTTGACAGTAGTGGTTGAACGCATAGCAAAGGAAAGGCCATCCTCTATAAGTATCCCAAGGTCTTTTACTATTTTTTCAGCTTTCTGCTGCTGCACATCAATAATGTATAAAGCTTGTGGAGAGGGCTGACAAATTGCAAAATGCTGCATTTTGTGAAACTGAAAGCAAGGATATTTCTAGTACACCATTCATGTCTAATGTTAAAAGCTGTTTGAATGCAGCTGGTGTCAGTGGGGCTAAGAACAATGCTCCCAAAGTTTCAGACAACTGCATAAATTTGATGAGCCAGACACTGGTGTGAATTCTGACATCTAAGAAAAAGACGCCAAAAAGGACTGGCCCCAGAACAGCTTTGCGGATGCCACTGGTGACAAGAGACCACGAGGGTGAGAGATCTTGCATTCTTACCTGTTGTACATGACTATGTAGCCATTTGTGGACTCAAGTTATTATAGTGTCATTTACCATCAAATCCCTGTGTTTATTTATTATTCTATCACAGATGATACAGTGTTGAAAGCCTTACTCAGATCTAGTTAAGCTGCATGGACAGATAAACATTCACCCAGGGTTGCAGTTCCACAGTTTCATTTTCAAAAAAAAAAAAAATGAGGTCAAACATACTAGATATATCTCTGACAAAACCGTCCTGGGTTAGGTCACGGAGAAGGAAGTTCCACGATGATTCTCTACTTCACCCTGCACACTGTGCCTGTGAGTCTGACTGGTCTATAATGATTAGGGTTTGTGGAGAGACCTTCCTTGTAAATATGGACTACACATGCCTGCTTCCAAACATTAGAGACATGAGAATAATGTGGCTGTGAACAATTTAACTGGAGAGCAAAAATACAAGTATTCATTAACACGAGATTAGATGAGTGAGAACAACAACAATAAGGAAAGGGATTAAGGAGGGAAAGGGAGTGAATTTACAAGAGATGCTTGAACCATTAAGCAATGGGCAGTAGGGAGAAGCTGGTGACAGGCGAGATGGATAACGAAACACCAAAAGAAAAAAATATCAAGAAAAACTCCAACACGTAGCAGAAAATAGACGCCAATCACGGAGATGGAAAGCCACAACACTTTAATTCACATGTCCTGGTACCTCGGCAATTCGCCTTCAGTGGAACAATGCATCAAACAAAACCCATCTCCTTAAATACAGACACAAACTCATTAATCTATCAACCAATTATGAAATACTTGATTGAAACTTTTTCTTACTTAATTGCTTTGCAAAACATTTAAGTTCCATTTTCATAAAAATACCCATAAATATACTATTTAAACACTCATTTAACATTCACATTATTCAACATTTAAACTATGCAATGTAAATAAATAAGTAAATAGATGTAAATGAATGAATAAATAGTAAAAACTACTTCAAACATGTGATGTTATACACAAAACAGCATTAAATAATGCTGAATATCTTTTTAAATGCAGAATATCAAATGCAAAACTTTCTGATAAAGCAAGACAATTTCAAACTATAAATCTATATAATACAAAAATACAAAATACAAAATGCAAAATATATAAATATAAATTTCATAAGACATTATATGATATTTCATAAAGATAAACCAATATCTAAATTCAAGCCCCCCCGGATATAGAGTGTGATAATTGAGAATCAGCTTATGTTCTAACTTGTTAAGTTCTGTCTTAAAATTTCCACCTTCAAAATGTGGTCTGGCTGAAACACTGAAAATAAATCCTTCAGTGTTGCCATTATGAACCTTAACAAAATGAAAAGCCACAGGACTGTCCAAATTCTCCCTTCTCACATCTCCCAAATGTTCCAAAATATGAACTTTGATCTTTCTGGTAGTTTGACCAATATACCATAATGGTTGAGCACAATCACAACCTAAAACATAAACCACCCCTTGTGACAAACAATTGAATTTCTCAAACGCCCTATATCTCTTCCCAATAATTTTCCTTCCATCTAAATTTCTAACCAGATGACATACAGAACACCTACCACATCTCTCCATTCCAACATTTTCTCCATCAATAGAATGTTCTAGCTTTTTATTTAATAACTCCTTCAGGTTACTAAATCTTCTGTAAGAAAAACTAACATGAGTAGGAAACAAACTTCCCACAATCATGTCATCACAAACCACACTCCAAAACTGTCTAACAATCTTCTCTATGGTTTGAGAAAAATCTGAGTACCTTGAAACAAAGAATAATTTCTCCTCCTTGTCAACAACTGTATGACGTGTGCTAAACTCATTTCTTACTTTCCTTCCACCACATAATCTATTTTTTAAGCCTGACAGAATTTCTGCTGAATACCCCCTACTCAGAAGTCTACGAAACACTTCATCTCATGTCTCATCCCATAAATTGGGATCAGAAGTGTTTCTTAGGATTCTTTTGAATTCCTGTTCAGGCAAAGCATTGATGAAATGGGGAGGATACATGCTGCTGGCATGTAGAAAATTATTCACCGAAGTTGGTTTCCTAAAAGGTCTAAATTGTACCTTATAATTCTCCCCCACATAAAATTCAACATCCAAAAATGAAATTCTTGATCTAGAACATTCAGACACAAAAATGAAGCCCATGTGGATTCATATTTAAGTCCTGCATGAAATCATCAAACTGGGAAGACTCCCCCTTACACACAAAAATGACATCATCTATGTATCTCTTATAAAAAATAACATTATTTACAAAAACCTTTTTGTGAAACATAAATTCTTTCTCAAATTCCCCCATATAAATGACTGCATAAGTTGGAGCAAACGCCGCACCCATTGCTGTTCCTTTCACCTGAAGATAAAACTCTTTGTTCCAAACAAAATAATTATGTGTAAGACTAAACTCTAGCAAAGATAACAAAAATGAAGTTCTGGGTCCTTCCCCCATCATTTTTCTCATAGCTTCCAGTCCCCACTGTTTATCAATATTAGTGTACAAAGAAGAGATGTCCACCGTGGTCCAATAAAATTCCTGATTCCACGACATTCCCCTTAATGTTCCACACACATCCTGAGTATTCCTAACATGAGAAGAAACTCTGGATAAATATGTCTTAAGATGGAAATCAATAAATTTATTGGTTTTCTTAATGTAAGAACCTACCCCTGAAATGATAGGTCTTCCCGGAGGGTTAACCAAATCCTTATGAACTTTAGGAATCGCATAAATATAAGGGTGCCTAGGTTCCTTTGCCAATAACTTATTAACATCACTACAGGATAGAAATCCAAGCCTCTCCCCTCTTTCAAGTAATTCAATCAATTCATCAGAATAATGCTTTAATGGGTTGAAACCTAATTTTTCATAGGTATCTTCTCTAAGTAATGCCTCAACGCTGCCTGCGTATTTTTCACTATTCATAACAACCCAATTACCCCCTTTATCAGCAGGTCTTATAACCACTTTATCTAAAGTAGTTCTAAATTCCTTAAGTGCAAGCCATTCTGCCTTAGAAAGATTAAATGGTCTTTTCTGCTTACAAAAATCTAAATATTCTTTTTTTCTGCTACGTGTTGGAGTTTTTCTTGACAGGCGAGATGGAGTCATATCAGTGCTGGGCCAAGGGAGCGATAAAAAGAAGGCAGCTGCAGGCTGGAGAGAACTGCTCACCATCCTTCATAGTATAGGGCAGCTAATATGTTGCCAGGTGTCTGTGGAAGGGAATATTAATGCCCCAGAGTCTACACAATTAAGCTTCATAGCTGCATCCTCAAGAAATTACTGGTGGTGAGGTAAACGACTGTGAAGAAAGCAAAGAACTGACCTGGTATGTTGGAGTGATAAATAAGCCTAATAAGTGGATGAGGGTTACTAGTCATTTATCAAGGGTGGAGGTAAGAGTGGAACACTGCAGAAAACAAAACTATCAAGGACAAAAATTAGTAAGTTAAGTTTTTTCTGGAAAGAAGGCACTAGAAGTTGACTATGATAAGGGTGGGGGGAAGAAGAGTGGTGATGTTAATCAAAATTAGCATAATGTAGATGCCAGGAGATGGAAAAGAGTGGAATGGACAGATGGGTGGCAGGCTGAAGGGAGGGAGTTCATTTGGTCTCAAATGAAGAATGGATGGCAAAGGACTTTTCTGTTACAGTATATATTGCTGGGGGGAAGGACAGAATAATAATGGGAGGCAACTATGATGCAGTAACAGATGCTAAATTAATACAGCATCCAGGGTGGGGAAGCACATCTGTAATGTTAGAAGTTCTAGATGCCAGATGACATAAAGCTGCTAGTGGATATATTGATGACTAGACCTTTAGGAATCTCAGAAAGAAGACATACAGATTGCATTACTTTTTAGTGGATTATTTAGATTAGAAGCAGTAGATGCAGCATATTAAAAACAGGCCTCTATAGTTATAGGTTCATAAATTCATAGGTTCATGCTCCACTGTTGAGCGTTTAGGAGATGTGCAGGCAGGCCAAATACAAGTGTAGGCAGAAACTGACTTGGGAATGACAGAGAAGGTTAACTGGCATGCAGGAACTGGTAAAAAGAATGAGACAAGATAAAAAAAACAAAGCAAGGAATTTACAAATATGGTGCAGCATGCTTAAAGCAATCTGGCAGGGGAGGACAATGGAAGTGTTGGGCAAGCCAAAAGGGATTTCCTGTATTTCTTCAAGTCTACATGTCCTGAAACATAACTACTTGCAAAAAACACAAAAATGATAGTGCACATACGCAAACCCTCATAATACAGTTATCTAGTAAATGGAAGGTGGGACAGGGTCAGCACATTCACACACCACTCCATGGTATGCAGTACTGGCTAGAAACATTTCTGGTAACATTACTTTACATTTATTTGTCATGTCATTTGCTTACCAGTTTCAGACTATTTGTTTCTTTTACCAGTGGCACAGAACTTTCTCATTTTTCCTTCCTATGTTTACCCCCCACACACTTTTATACTTTCATCTTGGCTGAGGCAAGATAACATTATTCCACAACAGAGGAATAGGTCAAGGAGACTGAAATAAATGCAAAGAATTAACAGGAATACAGCATCAGATCCTTGAACATGATCAGAGTTACACTCTCAAGATTTTGGACTGGTCATCAACAGGATGTTTTACATTCTTATTACTTTCTGATGTTTTAAATTAATACAACTTTCAAGCCTGAAGTTAAGCAAAATATGAAACTTTTTTCTCCTTCAATGTCTGGCATCTTTACTCCCTTACTTTTTATGTGGTGGGAACCTGGAACTGCTCTGAATATAAGTAGCTTTGTTTAAGGGTGACAAAAGAGATGGATGTCTCAGCTTATTATGGCACTCCAACTTTTCTCTCCTTAAAAAGTCACACAATTATGTCATAAACAATCAGTTTACCAAAATTTAAATTTAAAATCAAGCATTTAATGTGTTGTTTAATGGAGAGAAGGGCACATGACCTGATATATTGTTGGTCTAAAAATAAATATCTGGTCAAATAGAGCTGGACCCAAATGGCACTAAGGTGGCACATAGCATTTTCTTCACAGCAACCTGGCAGAATGGGTCAACCAGCTGTAAAATAAAGTACCATTTGGAACTTCTTAACTAGGCTGGTTTCCACCATACTTACAAACAGACCATCTCTATGCCTGCCTGCCTTTCGTGCATAGGACTCCATCAGACTATTTTCCAGGATTCCACAGTTGTGTTTGAACTGATAATTATCGACTAGTTTACTATCTAGCATTTAACCTATCCATAGAACTCTTTTACTCTACTTAATGTTTCTTTTGCTACACAATAACAAGATACAAGATTCCTTGTTAAAATAACTGGTTACTTCCTGTTAGAGCTGCCCTGAGCTGAAGAAAACACACTTTCACAGGCAAAATAGTGTTGATCTATGCAATTCTGGTTCCCACACTTTATTGTTTAGTAAAAGCGAGACTGCTCAAGTGCGTGGCAGCCCATACTGGCTCCCTTGCATAAGAGCCAATAGTCACAAACATGCTACGTTTAGTGAACCAGGCTCACTATTACAAAACTTACTTTTAACTAATAGACATAGACCTGCACTTTGTGGCCAACGTACCACAACATTTGGCTATGGCCTATCCCAAACAAATGGTGGCTGCCTCCAGGAACCAGTTAGAGGAGGCTGCGAAAGCACATACCTATTTTCTCCGAGGCCAAAAAATGAGCCTATGCTTATCAATACTCATGCACAGCTGTCCAACCACACAACAGGCTACTCCTTTAAGGGTCACTCAAAATGATTTTTTTCTTCTACAGCATAATGGACTAGGGTTGTCTGTGCACCTGATGCCAACAGCAGTGCATACATTACTTATGGCCCGACAATGGTCTGGAATAATTTTCCCAGCACACAGGTTACCCTCATTAATGCTGCAGCACATGATCCTGCCCCCACCTCTTTGTTTCAGTGGGAGCCCAGGTATTCCAAGGGAGATGGACTTCAGGATTACATGTATAGTAACAAAGTTTTTTTTCAATAAGCCTAAGACATTTACTATTTGAAGAGGTTTAAGAAGATGAAAGTACTTATCCTGTCATGAAATTCTCATGTAGCCTGAATAAAAACACCACTTTTAATTAAAAGGGGTTTATCTTTGTGTGCATAGTTCTACAGCTATATTTGCGAGATTAATTTTGACACATACAAGCAGCAACATTATTTCTGGTATATCATATCCAGTACTTTGGAAATTATACCAGGAAACAGTAACCCGATTTCCTGAGAGAGAAACCACTAGGGTCAACTCATGGTTATAAAAACAGAGATGTTACAAGGACCCTCAAGACTCTTCCCCCATCTTCATGAAGTTCTGAAATTCTTCTAGCAGAGGTAATGGCCACTAGAAAAGATAGTTTTCCAAGTCAGGAACTTAAGATCTCATTTAGATGCTGGTTCAAAGGGGAGAAAGAATTAAGGCCTGTAGTACTAAGCTCAAATTTCATGGTGGAGTAGGATCTTTATATGGGGGTCTCAGCAGGAGTGTGCCTCTCAAAAATGCTTTACAAAGTATAGATGAATCCACAGAGGAATTCTCAAATCCAGTATGAAAATTAGAGATATCTGATAACTGAACTTTAATCATCAAGGAGCTAGCTCCCTCATTAAAAATTGCTGCCAAAAATTCTAGTACACTTTGTACAGGAGTTGAGAAGGGTTCAATGTGCTTTTGTTGTGCCCAGCAAACAAACCTTTTCCATTTATTTGTGTAAAGTTTTTTTAGTAAAAGGTTTATGGGAAGATAAAAGTATATGATGGACGGGGGGAAGACAGCACCGGTTATCTGGTTATTAACGGAATTGGACAAACCACTCTGTTAGCTTGAGGTTTGAGATATCCAGATGAATCATGCCGGTCAGGTGAGACAGCAGGTCTGGAATCAGATCCAGAATCCAAGGCAGGCAAAGAAGATGAGGCTAAAGGAAAGGGAACCAAATCTGTAAGGCCAGTAAGATGCAATGAGTATAACTTTGCTCTTCAACTTGGCAGCTTTCTGTAGAAATGTTGGAATTAGGGGAATTGGCGGGTAAGCACAAGCATCCTTCAGTGAGGGGATTAGGGCAAAGTAGCTGCTGCATTTGTTGTTTAGGGGAATAGCAAAAGATCACAGCAAGGCTGGCCCACTGATGGAAAATCATTTCTGTCACTTTTAAGTTGAGAGATCACTCGTGAGGTAGAAGAATGGACCTGCTCAACTTGTCTGCTATCACACTGGACTTCCCTGGAATGTGCATTGCTATGAGAAAGTGGTTGGATGAGATCACCCCTTACCACACTCTGACGGCTTCTTGACAAAGGCGTTAAGACCTGGTTCCTCCTTGTTTGTTGATGTATCAAACTACTGACATACTGACTGTCTGGATCACAGCTGTACCAAAATGGAGAGTCTTGGAATGCCTGCAACACTAACAGCACTGCTCTCAGTTCCAGAACATTGATATGCATGTTGGCCTCTTCGGGGGACCAAATGACTTGGACTGTGTTCCCCAGGAAGTGTCCCCCCCCCACCCAATATGGGAAGCATCTGTGGTCATTATGGCCTTGGGCTGAGGGAGAATAAAAGGATGGCCTTGTAGAAATTGATCTGGTTGAATCTACCACCAAAGGTATTTCTTGCACGCCTGAGTGATTCCTATTTGTGCTGACATACATTGATAAAGAATCGACCACTGAGTTGCTAGCATCCACTGAAGAATTCTCATATGAAATCTTGCTAGAGGAACTAAAATGATAGCCATGGACATTGAATCCATGGTTTTCAGAATCAATCAAGATGAAATTTTGGTACTGCAAATTATTTTCCTGAGCTGGAATCTGACAGTCTGCACTCTTGAGAGAGGAAGAGAAGCTATTACTGACACTCACTGAACACTGCTCCTATGAATTCCAAGGTTTGAGTCAGTTGTAATTGAGACTTGCTGTAATTTATGGTTATGCCCAGATAAGAATAAGTCCAGAGTACCTGACCTCTTGCTCTTATTAGTAGATGCCTGGTCGGGGCAGTAATGAACCAGTTGTCTACGCATGGAAACACTCGGAATCCCTGCAGTCTCGAGTGCGCTGCTACCACTGCCATATATTTGGTGAACACCGCGGGGGCTGTGGTGAGGTCAAAGGGTGGTGCTCTGAACAGATACTGACTGGCTCCCAGCCAGAACTGTAAATACCTTCTGGACTGTCTGTTCATTTTTATGTGACAATACGCATCCTAAAGGTCTGTTGAGCACATCCAGTCATCCTTGCCCAGGAAGGGTAGAACAAACTGAACTGTGACTATCCAAAACTTTTGTATGTCAGACTGACTTGTTCAAATCACTGTGATCCAAAACTGGTCTCCAGTACTATTTTCTTTGGTACTAAAAAGAATCTTGAGTAAGTTTCAGATTCCATCTGGTCAGGTGTGACCTCTTGGATGACTCTTTTTTTCTAGCAGCTTTTGAATTTCTAGTGCTGCTGCAATCCTTTGACTGAGTGGAACATTGGGAATTGTGCATACAGTTGGAGGTGGAAGGGAAAAGGCATTTATATAACATCTGGAAATAAATCTTTGCACCTAAGTATCTCTTGTTATATCTAGCCAGGCTCTTTGGTGTAGGGATAGTCAATCCCTGAATGCCTCCAGATGGGGACAATTAGGCCTCCTTTCAGGAGTGCTGATAGGGTCTCTCAGAAAAAGAATCTCTGGACCTTTGGTTTTGCGGGCCTCATCTGCCACATGGGCATTGTTATCCATTTGAGTTCCCCCCTCTGCCCATAGGGGAACTATCTCCACATGAGTCCTGGAAAGGACCCTGGGACTTCCTGAACCACATTTTCTGTCCATATCACTGATTCCTAGAAAAGGATCTTTGAGGGGTCGAAAAATGTACCCCCCTGCAGAGAGGGTCTTCCCATCTTTTTTACCCCTGGACAGTGTGCCCTTTTGCACCAAACAACAAACTGCTGTCAAAGGGTGCACTGACGAGCAAGGACTTGAAAGGCTCCACAAAATCACTAAGGGCATACAGGCAAGCCTCTTAATGGAAATGCCTGAACCCGCTGCCCTTGAGGCACCTTTGGCTGCAGGCGAGATAAGCTTCATGGACAAATTTAAAACAGATAGGTGGGTAATCAACTTAGAGGCTACAGAAGATTGAGCATCATCAGTAATGGTCCCGGAAAGGGATTTTGAAGGTTCCTTGATCAAGTCCCTTTGTAGTCTGGTAAAATGTGCCAAACAGTTCAGCTACCTAAGGTGAAGGTTGTTGATGAATATATAAGCTTCGCAAATCTGTCTATCTCCCTAGACTCCCTGTTAAGTGGATGGACAGAGGAACTTTGCTCAGCAAGTTCCTTCTTGGTGGCGTCTGCCACAATCATAGCATCCAAGGGCACCCCTTACTCCAGAATTCCTTCCCAGTAGGTGGAGCCAGAATCCGATCTGGCCTCTTAGGGATTGGCTCAACTGAATCAGGTTTCTTCCATGCCCACATAGAGACCACATCAATGAGCTCATTGGTGGGCGAAGTAACCAATGACAGACGTTACAACTCCAAAGCTTCCAGAAATACTGATTCCACTGGAGAAGGGTTGTTGGAGGACCAATCACTTCTCTCCTTAAGGATCTCAAGAATGTCTCCAAACATCTTCCAGAACTGACCATGGGACTCTTCTTCATCGAAATCAGTATCCTCAGTGACTGACTCTTGTGGAGTGTCTAAGTGCCTCCTCTTGCACTTCTTCCTAGAGATTTCCTTAGTGGGATGTTCCAATGAAGTGTCAGAAGAGATCATAAAGCCCTGCTGGGTGGTCTGGCGCCTTGACTTGGCTGTCTCTGTGGCATAAAATGATGTGGCTCTAAGCGCAGAGACATCTGGGAACCAGACTGGAGATCTGAGGGGGTTGGGTCCATCCATCTTGCTGGAGCAGAAAGCACTCTCTTCACTACCTCCAAGGCAGATTGCTCTGGGGAGAAGGAAAAGCAATCTCCTAGAGGCACAATTCAGAGCTGAGCTGTCCAATGCTAAAGCTCCGAGGGGCAGAGACACCAATAAAAACCTTGGAGTTAACTCCAAAGCCTCGGACCCGACAAGGCAGCTTCAGCACCAAGAGTCATCTGGATCAGGAAATTTCAGAGCCACTGCTTATCTTTAGAAAAACCTGAGAGCTCAGGCTGACTACATCTTTTTATGAAAAGTGGCAAACGAGATCGGAGGTATGTTAGGGGTTGGTCCATTATGAGTAAGGGAGAAGTTTGAGAGATTTTTGGTGGCCATGAGCTTTAGTAACGGCCAAGTCAGATCTGAGGATTGGATCCAAACCCAGCAGTTGAGGACAGAATGAAAATTGACAACATCAAATCAACTTTTAGCATGAAAGAAGGATCAGTGTGAAAGATGCTGTCCTTGTAGAAAATCAGATAAGATAAGCCCATCACAACAGCATGCAGCTCAGACTCCCCTTGCAGATGTCAGTACATTAAGCAAAACAGTATTTCATGAAATGAACTTTAAATTAGCCTGAAAGGCAGGTTTAAAAGGAGATAAGGTCATTTTGTTAAGAAAGCTGAGATCCCAAGGAAGAGGAATTTGTTTTTGAGAGGATCTCAAGTATAACACTCCTTTCACAAATGGTTTGACCACAAAAATAGATGAAAGAGGAGGAATCATGGGCAGACAAACTGAAATGGCTGCAAGATGCAACCAGACAGATGCATAAGATAAGCCACCATTTAGTAGTTCACACAAATATTTCAAAACCAGAGGGGTCAACATCACATCGGGTCCTCAGATATTGGTTAGGCACCACCAGAGATATCGCCTCCATTTGTAAACATGTCATCTTCTAGTTGCAGGTTTTATTGCCTCCTTCAATATCTGCTGCACATCCTCATGGAACTGGTGCCTAAAAGGTACCAAGGCAGAATTATCCAGGCTGTCATCTGCAATTACTCTAAGTTGGGGGTGCAGCAGTCACCCCTGACACTGTGTGGAGCAGATCCAGAGTGGGAGGAAGCTGGTAGTAATTATCCTTGACCATTTCTATTAAAAGGGTGAACCTACTTTGCCTGAGGCCAAATGAGGATTACCACAACAATCCTTGGAGATTCTTTCTGAATATTCGGAAGTACACACTGGGCAACAGTGAAAAAGTGGGAATGCATAAAAGAAAATTCCCATCCAAAAGAATGAGAATGTGTTTGTCCTCCAAGCATGGCTGCAAGGATGTCTCAAAAAGAATTTTTCCAACCTGTCTGTTTTGAAAGGAGGCGGATCTATTTGAGATGCTCCCCACATCTGGACCAAATCCTGGGAAACCTCTGCCCTGAGTTTCCACTCTTGAGTGTCCGTTCAGGATCTGTTTAGTCTGTCTGACACTATGTTTTGCTCTGAAAGGGTGTATGAGGCCTGAAGAGTCAGGAAATGCTGTAAAGATAGCTTCCAGGCCACAAATACTGACAAAGAGAGTATGATCTTGTACCTCCTTGATTGTTCAGGTATCACACGACTGTGGTTTTGTCTCTGACCACAAAAAGGGGATCATAAGGGAGACCATAAGTGGTGAAGAACTTTTAAAATATGAATCACTGCTAACATTTCTCTGACATTTGTATGATTTGTAATGACTGCAGGACCCCATTCAACTTGCACTTGTACTGCTCTGTAGACTGCTTCCCATGCAAAATCTGATGAGTCTGTCTAGACTGACTGAAATGGTGTCTGGGGGGAGAAGGGCAGGTTTGGATTGAAAGACATCAGATCCTTCTACCACTGCAACTCTTGTTGTGCAAAATCCAGCATTGGCACCTGGAACTCTTAAGGAATGCAAACTCTGGATCCAACATTTTTTAAGTATTACTAAATCTTTCTCATGTGGAAAGTATCCAAATTCAAAATGCTCACTCTGCAGTTGGCCATACCCCTTCTTCTGGAGTACCGGTCAGTGGTGACTTTACTTCTATAGGATGCTTATCATCACATTCCAATTACTCCCAACTTCAAGTTGAACTCAGAAAATTCATGTTTCACACACTCACAAAGAATGGTCTTCCTGAAGTGTATGATGGACACAGGAAAAAGTGTGGCCTTTCTAACAGAAACCAAAGTCATGATTTTTCAGAGCATTTTCAGGGATTTCTCTCTTCAAGAAGTTGCCTCCGCAAAAGAGTTTCTCAAAATTCTAGACCTCATGACATCAATCATCTTCACAACACCACTAGTCCAGAAGAAGGGGTATGACCAACTGCAGAATGAGCATTTTGAATTTGGATACTTTCCGAAAGGTACTTGGGTACAACAAAGCTATCACTGGTTTCCATTACAACTCCTTTTTGGGGACCAAAACATTGTCGTACAAAATTATTTCCCTTTTTGCGGTGCAGGAACTGGTTCTATAACACCTGCTTGCAACTTGTGAAGGAGTACTGGAGAGAACAGATGTGTCTGGTATAGCAGGTGTTGGGGTATTTCCCTGAAGGGAGGAGGATTTTCTGTCTACTGCCAAGAGTATTCCTCAGTGAAAATATTTTCAGCACCACTTGTCTGACACTACTTGCGGTCAGGCTGCTGTGTTGAGTGAAAGTCTGAGAGATGGGGAAAGAGGACAAGGGATACCCTGGAATAGATGGGATACCCTGAGTCTTCACATAGTCATTCCTTAGCTGGGGAATGTTTTTTTTTTTTTAAAAGGAATCCCTTTTATTTGGCTTGGAAGCATTACCCTCGTGCCAATTTCTCTTGGTACCCTAGCTCTTGTTAGGCACGGATTTTTGTTTGTTTTTCCTTTGAAGTTGGAAGCCTTGTTAGGGGAGAACCTGGGAATATGACACGTTCTAGATACCCACTGCAGTAATTTACCTCTATCATCCCATTGTTTAAAAATCTGGGGAGTACCAGGACCAAACACAAATTCAGACATTAAAGAAGCATTCAAAATCTCATGTTTTTAAAATCTTCTGAAAATGTTTGGTAATGTAGCAAAGCATACCTTCGCAATACAACAGCAGCAGTTACATTTCTAGAAATTGTATCTGCACCTTCCAAAGCACTCCTCAAAGCATGTTTCAAAACCTGAGTCACATCAGAAGCAATCTCATTAATACAACACTGCTGCTCAGCAGGCAAAGATACAGCAAAGTCATATAACTGTAAGCACATTTCCAAATGAAGCCCTGATAATTTAAAATTCCACACAATTTTGATACGGAGACAACTTTTTTCCCTTGAGATTCTAACCACTTGCCAATTTTATTCAGCAGTGTAGGGTTAGAAGAAGCCAAAGCTCTCTTGTTAGAGTAGGCAATCGGAGAAACCCCAGTTGGGTTAGCTGCCAAAGGAGCAAGACAGCTGCAAGATCAAGACACACTAAATTTCCTTATAGCCTTCTTAAGAACTGATTTACTAGCCAAAGGGGTTTTACATGCAATTTTATACAGGTCTTCTAAGGCCGGTAACAGAGTAGGAATAGCCAAAACATATGGAATCTCATCTGCAATATGATAATAAACTCTGCCAACCTCTGGCATAGCTCCGGATTGCTTCTAGTCAAATATATCTCTAAACTTTGCTAACATCTGTGGAAAGGTGAACACTTGCTTTGGTTTTTGAACTTGTTCACCTTCCAAAGAACCATACTGAGTGCACTCAGAGTGTTTACTACTGTCTGTGTCAGCATCCCCATTAAAATCTGCAGTGCTAGAGTGATCTCTAAAGAAGACAGCCCCTTAGTCATTCTGAATACGAGCAAAGTCTCAGTTATTAGCCAACTGTAAAACACTCTTAGCTAAGGAAACTACATCAGACCCATACATGGTAATAATCTGATTGTCTGTCATGTGGTGAAGTTTCTTTCTCCTCTTACTATTAACTACACTGGAGGACAAAATATATGAGAACAAAGTATTATGTCTGGAAAGAGGTCTCTTACCCAGGATCTCTCCTGCACCTAAAGGGTTTGGTTCTCCCATACCTAAACCAGGTACCGATATAGCCCAGGAAGGTGTGCCTGCCCCCCCCCCCCCACACCAGACAGAGCTGCAGGCTCACTCTAGAGGGTGACAGAGAAAAAGGTAAGTTTTCTGCAGGTTGGCTTAATGCAGCAACAGATTCACAAACTGTAGGCTGAGCCATACTTTTGTTGACTTTTTGCTTTTTAGGTGCAATTGGATTTGATTGGGGGGGGGGGGTCACTGATCATACAGTTTCCCATACAATTGTCTAGGTTGCATTTGAATAGGGTTATTGAGGAGCCCTGCTTCACATGAATTGGGAGTTAATTCCAGAGGAGCGTGAATTGCTGGAAGATATATCTGTATTTCCAGCATGTTCTGTTAATGTCATAGGCTAGGTTGAGATCCCTTGAGTGAGTAACTCTTGCCCCGTTTGATTTGTGGATGTGCAGCATTTCCATTAGGCCAGGATCAGAGACTGCTCTTTAGGCCAGGCACAAGTCACCTCTCAGCAGCCTGTAGGATACAGATTACAATGACAGGGTTTCGGCCTTTGCATGTAGGTTATATTTTGGAGGCCCTGGATTTTCTTGGTGAGAAATCCCTGTGATCTCTTCAGCTGCTGCAGGTGTCTGGTGAGGTACATGCAAAACGGAACAGTATACTCTATTAGTGGTCTGATAAGGGTCGAGTACAGAGGAGTTATAATATCCTTAGTCTTGGATGCGATGCCCTAACTTATACGATGTGCAACATAAAAGGCTTTCCTTACTATTGTGGACACATGGGTGATCAAACTTTAGATTGCTGTCAACCTGTGTTCCCAAATCTCACACCACTGGGTTTGAACTTAGGGAGTGCTATCAATACTGTAATTTTCAGGGACTTCCTCTTTGCCAAAGGGGATAATAATGCACTTTTTTGTGTTTAGTTTTAGTCTGTGGCCTTGGCACCAAACATTTGCCTGTGTTAGCCCCTTTTGTAATATGTTAACATTACTTGGGGACTCATTGATTGCACCCAGTTTGCAAACTTGGTAAGCCAAAGGTCATGTACTTTCATCTAGACTTCTGAGATTCCAAACAGCAAAGGGCCCAGCACAGATCCTTGTGGTACACCCCTGGTAACTGGTCTGCTGGTAGAGGTGGAATCCCCAACATACGTTCTGTCGATGAGCCAGTTGGCTACTCATCTAGTGATGTATGGGTTAATCTCCAGCTGGGAGAGTTTCTCAATGATACCCAAGTGAGGATTGCATCAAAAGCCTTGGCTATGTCAAGACAGGCAGTATGTACTGTTTTGCCTTCATTCAAGACTTTGGTGAAATTTTTGAAGAAGTCCACCAGGTTTGATAAGTATGATCTACCCTTAATGAAGACAAACTGGGTTGGGTCAAGAGTTTGAAGGTCGCCCATGTCCTAGTTGATAAGGTCCATGATGATTCTTTCCATAGCCTTGCAGATAATGCTGGTTAGGCTTATGGGTCTATAGTTTCCAGGGTCAGTTGATGGACCCTCTCTGTGCAAGGGGATTACTGTTGCTGTTCTCCATCTGCGGGAACAAAGCCAGTGCTCATGCTGAGGTAAAAGAGAGTGCCAAGTGATTCCACTAGGTCTTGTTTAAGATTGTTTAGTAAGTAGCCTGAGATGTTATCTGGTCCCACAGAGGACATGTTTTTGGACTGGGAGAGCATGGATATGACTTGTCCTTTGGAGATGCTAAGTAGAGGACTAGTGTCAGGTATGCTTTGGGGTATGGCTGGTGGGGACAGGGGGGTCAAGTTTGCACCAAATCTATAAGCTAGCAAGTTGGCAATTTCCTCAGGTTCAGTGTGAGAGGTACCATTCACTACAAGTTCGGCAACACACTTGGGCATTCCCATTTAGATTTCGGATGTAGTTAAAGAATGCTTTACCTAGGGATGCGAATTTAGCTTCATAACTAGCTTTAGAGAACTTTACAAGATATCTGATTTGCTTGTTCAAGCTGTGGAGGGTATTCTTCATTTGCTGAGTAACTTCTCTCTTGTTCTTAGACATCAGCTTCTTCCTTTTGCTATATAACCTATTTATACTCGAGGTCCACCAGGGTGACCCATTTTTTTGGGAGGTACTGGTTTTGATCTGGCCAGGTACAGCTGAGTCTATACAGTTGTTTAGTAGGTTTTACAGGGCATGTGCATACTCCTCTGCATAGTAGTCATTGTTGGCTGTGTTAGCAGGGGGGTTGAAACTTTTTATATCCTTGCCTAATAGGCTGTAGTTTGCTTTGGACAAATTTTTTAGTTTCTGCTCCTGTGGGGGTGTCAGGTCTGACTGTTACTTCAAATGGGACAGATTTATGGTCTGTCCTTACCAGGGAGGGCAATATACAGGGGGTACTCCAGTGACTTCCCACGTTGGTGAGTACTAAGACTAAGATATTTGAGCTCCTTGTGGGGGTGCAGACTAGCTGATCCAGGGCATTTGTACTGACAAAGTCCAGGAACTTCAGGGTTAGCATGTTTGTACTTGTGTATGTCACCCAATCGATGGAAGGATAGTTGAAATCACCCACAACCAAAGTGTTTGGCTGTACAGCGAGTGATTCTAGAAAGTCCAGGTAGTAGGTGTGCATCTCTTGGTTCATGATGGGTGACCTGTAGATAGCAATGTTGTGGTAGGGTGCTTTACCTATAGCTCAAGAGGGAGTGATACTGTTTAGGCAGTCTTGAGGTGTATTTGGCTTTAATTTCTGGTTCTTTCACACTCGTTTTTGGGGTCTGAACGTGTGGAAGGCATTGCAGCTGGGGTGCTGTCTGTGACCATGAATCATGTCTCAGTGACTGCACAGTCATCAGCATCTTCCAAGATGAGGGGTGCTTCCAGGGAGTGCAGTTTCCTGTTTATACTCCTAGCATTAAGCAGCATAACACTGAGTTTGTCTTGAATGGATTTTTTAACTTTGGAAATGTTATTGTTTTGACATTGCCTAAAAAAGGTACTATGGGGGAGGTAAGCACCTTTGCAATTTCCAAAAGCCTACAGGGTACAGGTGAAGACCATCTCTGGCAAAGCAGCATGGATTGTCAATCATATCTTCCCAGCCTGACAGATACTGGATCCCCCTGGACCGGCATCAGATGCTAAGCCAATTGTTGAAGTTAATCATTTTTGTCTATATTTTGGTATCATCTTGGGTGAAGGTAGAATGCTGCTTAGGGCTAGGAACATACCTGCCTAGGACACATAATCTGAGAATTCAGTCATGTCTCTCTTCATATAGTCCAGAGAGGTATGTCTTAAGTCATTCACCCCAACATCTACTATGACAGAATCATAGTGGTAATCGTTGTTGAGTGATTTGAGTGCATGCGTGAGTTGATGGATCCTGGCACCTAACAGGCAGCTGATCGTGACCTTCTCTTTGCCCAGTCTGGTGAGGGGGACATCTGTGTGTCTCACTACGGAGTCGCCTCTGACCAGGACATTTGGTTTTGAAGTGTTTTGCCTTACAAGCTTATTTGCTGAAACAATGGTGTGTGTTGTTATACGTACTAGATTCTATTTGCTTTGCAGTGTGTGCAAGTGGTTTGCTCTTGGGAGGTCTCTGATCTTTCGGTATGCTTCTACTGAGTACCACTGCATATGTGGGTTTATGTGTTGTGACCTTGTTTTGTGTGAGAGGTGATGTGTGTGTGCTGACAACCTGTTTGATGTCCGGTTTGTTATGTCAGAGAACTGATTTCAAATTCATAGAGTAATTACATCTCTCACATATTGTATTTGCTTGTTTTAGGAGTAACTGGTTGTCAGTATACATGAGACAATTACTACACTGCCTCAGGATGCCTATGTCAATCACGTTGGCCAGAGAAATCTTTGGAAATTGCCCGTCCATTATGGCAGGTATTTACCATAACTACTATCCAAGCAAACTGTTTTTTTTTCCCTTCACTTACCTCCTCCAGCCGGGACGGGCAGTGTCTTGTGCGTATTTCATTACCAGTTCCCATCCTCCCTCATCATGTCCAGGTCTCCCTCCTCCCACCCTACCTATCATGACCAAGTCTCCCTCCCCCTTCCATCCCAATGGGAATCTACATCTAGGGGTCAGTTTGAACTAGCGCCATTTATAATTTCACTACTCACTCCACCAAAACGCATCTCCATTTACCTTGGCATTGTGTACTTGCCAGTAAATTGTTTTCTGCCAATTACTGTCAATATCTTTATATTACTTGTTGCAGTTTTTGATTGTTTTTGTTTGGTTCCAAAACTACTGTTTGCTGCTGCTACCACTTGATGTATTAACTTTACTGTAACTGATAAGCTACTGTTATAATGGGTCTTCATTGCTCTATGTGAACTTCAACCACCCTCTCCTAAAAAGTCCCTACATATGTAACTGATGCCACAGTCTAGCCTGTTGTAACTCTTTTGACTTAGGTTTGCTTAAGTGATCTTGTTTGTGATAACCTGCAATAGCTGCTACAGCTTTAAGAAACTGGTCAACTTGCTATGTAAATGTTGTCTTTTGATGGTGTTTGAGACCTAGGACTGACACATTTAACTCTACTGTAACAGAGACAGGCAAGTGCAATAGTAATTTCTCTGTTACGAAAGCATGCCTTATCCGTGGTCACATTATTTGATGGGTAGCCTCGTGTGATTGTTTAACTTTATTCTAACCACCTTTTTTGAGTTATACTTTGTGGGCATGTTAAACTGTATTCTAGCCTTTTGTTACCCTCTGTATACTTACCTTTGAACACCTTTTCTCTCATGCACTGCACTACACTCATAACTCCCGCTGTTCCTCATTCTGGGATTTTGTTTCTGCTCTAATCTCCTTGCGATGCATAGCTAGTACTAGTCCTCTTCTTCTCTCCTTTTAGTTTCTCCCTACATTTCTATTACCTTTGTGCTTTCTGTGCCATCATTTTATGCTTATCTATTTGTTTTTCTTTTCAGCTCGCTCTATACTCGAATGCTGACTGTTAATCCTCCATCTAGTCAACCTCTACCAAACTGCAATTTGCTGGACTGCACCCTGTGGGAAAACTTGATATAATACAGAACAGGAAGATTACTCCTTCCGTGAAATAATGTAGATGCTTGCCTATTGTACTACCAAACTGTACTCCTTTCTGTTTTTAACTTAGTGGCTTGCACACTCACTGGGACTCTCCTGGGAAAGCTTTTCTCCCCTCCTGCCTCTTATTTTATTTGTAGACAAACTTACCCTTTCTGGCCCCCAGATGGCAGCATTCCTTAGGACAGAACAATTTACCAAGCCATAGTAGTTCCCTGAGCAAATTTACTCTGCATGTCTTGTATTCTACTTAAAAGTAGCATTTTACAATAATTAAAAAGACACTGTGGTCACATAATGTGTTGTGTCTTGCCTTTTACCTAAAAGCAGTGTCTACCAGAATATAACGCAATATCTAAAGATACAGTTTATCTGGTCGCATGAACACCAACCTACATGCCTGCAAACATTACTTTTTTGCTCTCCCCACTTTAATTCCTTACAGTCCCATCTGAACATCTGTAACTTACCCATCCATAATCCAAGCAAACTGATTGTTTTTTTTCCCCTTCATTTGCCTCCTCTAGTCGGGCTAGCCCACTCCATTTGCCCTTGCTGTACTTTGGCTTACTCCTCTCCCCTACCATACCCCCATTCACACTAACCCCCTATTTCATTACATTCATACTCTCCAAGCTAAACCCTACCCTCTCGCTAACCAATCAACCACACCCTTCAATTAACTACTCCTCCCAGCTACTTCCAATCCCGCAACACTTCTCTCCCCTCTCAGCACAATACTACTTCCCTTCCTCCCTTTATTCCCCTGCCAAATCCCTACCCTCCTCTTCATTTACCTCTTATACATAACCACCAGTCTCTTCAATATCCCTCTCTAGTGCAAATTACCTTCCACTTCATAAATCTCTATCTTCGGCTTTCATCATGTTGCCTCTTTCCCTTTCTGTCACCCTTCTCTTCTTCCTATCACTGTCTACTTCATACCATATGTCACTCTGCTTCCAAACACCATCACCTACTCTGCCCTTTAACCACTTCACCCACACCAACTCTCACTCACTACCAATCTCTCCATCTCTCCTTCCGACCTCTTCAAGATCAATATATTTCCAAGTACATCTCTCTTTACTACTATAAAATCTAGAACTCCTGTTACATTGAACCTACTCATATATATGTTCTTACTTTCTTTGATACACTACACCTAGATGGGGACATCCATCCCAACCCTGGACCACCTGCATTTACATCTCACAAACACACACATCATACCTCACCCCCTCAGCTACTACCCCATGCCTTCACTCTTTCTCCTAAATCTCTGACTATTTTCTCTGTAACATTGTAAATAAAATAATACAACTGCACTCATGGATTAACAACACTTCCCCCCCATATTTAAACCCTTTCAGAAACCTGGTTAAAACCTCATATCTGTAACTCAAAAATTTTACCTCCAGTTTACAACATCTTTCACTCTGACAGAACCAGAAAGAGAACTGGAGGGTTTGCCATCCTCTACTCTTAACAACTTAATCTCTGTCCACTTTCAGTTTCTGTACCCAGCTTTGCACCTGCAGAAATCCTTATTGTAAACTGTCACCTCAACCCTCACAAAAAAATTTGCCATAGCCTCTATTTATATACCCTCCGGAGACAATATCCTTATTCTTGAACACTTTCTCTTCTAGCTCACTCGGTATGTTCCTTACGAAACAATCATAATTGGAGATGTTAACATAGACTGGTCTAAACTCTCTTCCACATCTCCTACTCATAGTCTCAATCTTCAGGGCTTCCACCAGCTCATATCTGCCCCTACTAGGACTAACAAAAACTCTACTTCTGGACTTATACTAGACTGGATCCTTATTTCAGATTTCAGCCATTATCATAACTCTGGCATTCTTCCTAACTCTTTAAGTGACCATTCCCCTACCTGTATTCATAGATTCTTCCAAAGACCACCTATATAGAGTTGCAATCTTACCAATTTTGATCCAGACAAATTTAACTCAATATTGTCTAGCATTAAATGGTCCTTCCTATACAACCCCCCTCTCAATGAGGCTGTAACATCCTTCAATCAGTTATTTCTCGATATACTTAACTCCATAGCACATTCCAGAAAAATCAGAATAAAATCCAACTTTGCCCCCTGTCTTACAAAGCAAACCTGCTCTATTACGCATCAGATAGACAGCGCCTGGAAAGCCTGAGTCAAAAATAAAACTTCTCTCATACTTCAAAGATATACAGAACTTAGAAATATGTCTAAAAAAATAGTTAACAAAGATAAGAAAACTTTCTTTAGCTCCAACCAACGTAGCACACATAAAAAACCCAAAAATTCTGATCTACTTTTAATAATCTCCTTTACCTTGGTAACCCTCCTACTCCCAACTCCTTCCTACTTAACACAGCTACAGAGACTGCCACTGTCCTAAACAATTATTTCATCGAAACAATCCAAAAACTTACTCAAAATAGTGCTACTTCCTCTACTCTTCCTTCACCTCCCAACATAACCTCCTCCAACACCTTCTCCTTACAATCAGTTCCCACCACCTTTATCAAATCTCTCCTAAATAAACTCAAGCCTTGCTCCCCCTCTGCTGATAAACTACCATCCCATTTTCTTGAAATTGCTGCTGAATCTATTGCCTACCCTGTCTGTACTCTCATAAATCAATCGATTGCTGAAGGTCATGTCCCTGAGATATGGAAATCCCTTTACACAATCCCTTTTCACAAAGGTGGAAACTCTACTGATCCTTCTAACTACAGACGCATTGCTATCCTGTCCCCCCCTATGCAAAACTCTGGAAAAGTATGTCCATACCCAGTTACTCAAACACTTACTTGATAATAACCTTCTAACTCCCACCCAACACGGCTTTAGACCCCATCACAGCACATCCACTGTACTACTTTCATTCACACAAACAGTAGCAGAAGCCTGTGACAACAACATACTTATCTCCTGTTTATTTCTCGATCTCTCTAAGGCCTTGGACACTTCGCACTCTAAACTACTATCTAAACTTTCAGACCTTCATCTCTCTACCACCTCTGTAAACTGGTTCTCTAGCTACCTATCTGATAGACAACAACCCACACACTGGCAAACTGTCTTCTCCCCCTTTCTTCCTGTCAACACTGGTGTTCCCCAAGGATCTATCACAGGTCCCCTTCTGTTCAATATTTTCACTAACAAACTACACTCTGCTACTAACCTCTCTACAGTTCTACAATATGCTGATGATTCCACTCTTATGACCACTGCCCACAGCATTTCTGAACTCCTAGCTGTCACTCAAGATACTTTCCCATTGGTTTAAACCTGGCTCTCAGACAATCAACTCGTACTAAATCCTAAAAAAAAACTAAATTCCTGCTTTTCTTTCCTAGAACACTTGCACATCACAAACCCTCCTTCTCCATTACCTCCCTTAACAACACCACTATTAAACCTGAACCCCATATAAAACTACTTTGTGTCATTACTGACGATAAATTAAAATTTGATGTATACATCCATCAATGTATAAAAAAAATACCAGAAACTTGGTCTCCTCTACCACAATCAAAAATTTCTCACACCCTCCTCTAAACCCTCCCTAGGCCAGTCTATTTTCTTACCCTGTCTACTGTATGCAGCCCCTGTCCTTACTAATATCCGAACTTCACTACTTTCCAAACTTGAACAAGCATATAATAAAATTGCCAGATTTGCCTCTAATCTCCCTTACAAATCCCATCACTGCCTTCCTCTAAAGGCACTACAATGGTCTGAATTCTCTAAACAACTTCCTCCTCAATTACATATTACACACTCTATCCTGTATGACCCCTCATCCTGCCCCTTTAATTTATTGTCTCATTACAACCCCCGCCATCACCTTCGTACAACTGATAAACAGCTTCTGGATATCTACAAACCTACTAAAAATATTGGAAAGTCCCTTTATAAATAAGCTGTAGCCCATAGTTGGAACACTCTTCCTATCAATATAAGAAGCATCCCCCATAAGGACCAGTTTAAACAAGAACTTAAACATCATCTACAAAATACCTGGTCCTGCCCATGTCAAACTCCCACGTAATATCTTTTCTCTTCTTACTTATGATACTTTTTGTCCTCTTTGCTATATCTCCCTCTTCCATCCACTTCTCTTTATCTTGTTATTCTACTTTATTCCTTCTCTATCTAAAGATACTAATACAATGTCTTTTTGATTTATTACTGAAAGTGAACTCTACTTATGCTATTCTGTTGTAATATTGCTTTTCACTGCTTTAATGAATATTTGAGCAGTACATAGTAGTACATTGATCTTATGTATTAGTTGTAGTAAACAAAGCCATTGTAACTGTTGTTTATCTTTAGTAAAATTGCAAATTTGTTTGGAGCTTTTCTTCTAGGGTCTCCATTGAAAATGGGTGGCCCCTGGCTCAGTTGGACCAACCTGGTTAACAAATGTCAATCAATAAATAAATACATTGGGAGGGGCTAGTGTGACCAGATTTTGCTCTAGGATAAACAAAGGGGCTTATTCTATTGAAGACTATGGGTGAAAACTATGGCTATGCTTATCAATGCACAACTGTTTCCCACAATACAGCAGAGAAGCTTAGGAGGGTTCATTAACAAATGTCTAGGAGAAAATTGTCTTTCAAGGCATTTACATCTACACAGGGCACCACTGAACCCCGCTGAGAGGTGTGCAGCTATGCACAAATGCAAGGGTTAAATAAGGTGAAATTAAAACACTTTTAAGCTAAAAAAATGCATCAAAGCTTCCTTAACCATGAAACGAACCCAGGCTGCAGCAGTAAGAGCACAGAATCCTAACCACTAGACCACCAGGGACTCCCCTTAAATCAAACAGAAAGCTTTTACAACAGTGTAAATAAGCATTAATATAGAGATTCCCTTGTCATAAATGAAAAAAAAATCTCCACTGAAAATGCAAATAGAGTAGTTAGTGGTAAAATCATAATTTAATGATAAAAACAGCTAAAGCAGTGTTAAATTAGAAGTAAATATAAAATGCAGAAAAATTGAAAAAGGCAACATTTTCTTATCAGAACTTCAAAATGAAGCAGATAAACAACAGAAAGAAGAGGCCTAGTATTCAAGTGACACCAGAGAACTGTAGTTTCCCAGTGCAAGTCATAAAACACTTCAGAAAAGCCTCATAACTGCTTAAAAGCAGTATTAAGCAAACACACAGAATAGTAAGTTAGAATTCAGAAAGGAATTAGCAGCAGTAGTAAACAGCAAAAATATTAAAATTATAAGTTATGTACTCACCATGACTAGGCATCTGTGTTGTCCTTTCTCATTCTTCCTCATTAAGGGGTTCAGATCCAATCGTTGGCTCCCACTCGGCCGCATATACTAGACTTCGGAGCCAGCTCTCGAGCTCCTCCCTCTACTCACAATGCCCTACACCATCCCCATTGCTTCAGACAGAGTTGGCTGCCTAATCTCCCTACAGTTAAAGAGAAGAACAGGCATAGACAGATAGAAAAACAGGACTCAAACCTGGGACAGTAGGTTCCATACACAGTCCAATAGGTTCTTCCAGAAGAAAAAAGGATGGGGGAGGGAAGTTGAAAAAGAATGAAAATGGAGAACACAGATGCCTAGCTATGGTGAGCACATAACTTATAAATCTGATGCTGTCCTTTTCATTGTTCCTCACTAATGGGACAGAGCCCCAGCTATGCTGACCTTAGAAGGCCCTTATGGAAGGATAATTCAGAGTACTACTGAACCAAAGGAGGCTTTACTTCTGGATATGATGTCTAATTTGTAATGAGAAACAAAGGTATGAATCTTAGACCATGTACATGCTGCACAAATCTCATCAATAGACACCTTTGACCAAAAAGCTGATAAAGTAGCCATGGATCTAGATGAATAAGCTTGGGAGGGTCTTGGTAAGGTCATACCTTTCTGAGAGTAAATGAGTGAGATACAGTCTGTAATCCATTTAGCTAAGGTAACTTTGGAAACTGCTTGACCTATGCGATTTGAGGAAAAAGATACAAAAAGCTGATCTGACTTTCTAAACTGTTTTGTTCTGTAAAAGTAAAAACATAGTTGTCTGTGAACATTAAGGAGGTGTAGCATGTACTCACCTTTACTGGAAAAGTTTGGAAAAAAGACTGGTAAATTAACGGACTGGTTGATGATATTTCCAGAAGCCACTTTAGGTAATAATGAAACTAAGAATAGCAGAAGGTGGTGCAGAGAAGAGGTCGATGTCCATGTCAGAAGCCCATATAGAAAATCTTTTCAATCTGTTTCTATAGACTTTCTTGGTAGAATGTTTTTGAGAAGCCAAAACAATGTCACGGACTGGGTAAGAGAGCCTGAATTGTCTGACTATTACTGGAAGTAGAGAAACCATGTGGTCATCCAGAGGGCATAAAGGCTAGGGTGCTGAATCCCTGATGGGTGAGAAAGAGATCCTGAGTAGGCTCCAGTATCCATGGAGGATAACAAAGATGAGACCGTAGAAATGGGGCCCACACTTGCCGAGGACAGAAGGGGGCAATGAGAATTACAGGTTATGAGGGCCTCCTCTGCCTCTATGGTAAGATCTACCATTAGAAATTTCCCCTTTGACTCTGCAGAAATTATCCCCATGCGAATCCTGGAAAGGTCCCTGAGATTTATGGAACCACATCTTCTTAATACCTCTCTGGTTTCTAGAAAAAGTCTGTTAAGGGGTAGAAAACTTGATTCCAATGGCAGATAGGGTCTTTCCTTCTTGTTCGCTCTAGGTAAGTGTATCCTTAACTAATGGCCCAAATAAGGAAGTGCCATCAAAAGGGGCATTAACAAAAGATGTCTTAAAGAGCTCCGCAAAGTTGCACAGCTGCATCCAGGTGTGCCTCTTTATGGCAATACCAGAACCAGCTGCTCATGAGGTACCTTCAGCTGTACGAGAGATTAACCTCAATGAAACATTTGAAATAGACAAAAGAGTGGCCAGTTGAGAGGAAGTCCTTTTAAAATCTTCAACATGGACTCTGAGAGAGTATTTGATAGTTCTTCAGTCAAATCTCTCTGCAGGCTAGTAAAATGCACCAGATAATTTAGCAAACTCAGAGCAAAAGTAGCTGAGGTGAATACTCGTTTTCCAAATCTGTCCAACTCTCTAGACTCTGTGTTTGGAGGATGGACAGTACAGCTCTGTTCTGCTAGCCCTTTCCTAATGGATGCCGCCATCATCATCGCATCAGTTGGGACTCCTTTGTTCCAGTGGGGTCTGTCTACAGGAGGGGCCAAAAACCTGTTAGGGCACTTGGGGCTGGGTGCGACAGTATCCAGCTCCTTTCATACCCGGCAGGAAACCAGGTCAATTAATTCATCTGATGGGGGGGGGTCACTAAAAACTGTTGTATGGCTCCAATCAGATGTACTGGGCCTCAGATCCATGAGCACAGGATCCAAAGAAGAGGTTGTTGGTCATGGAGCTATGACTATGGGGGCCACTGCCTTCAGATCCAAAACCTCTCTGAGAAGGCTGAGAGACTTCAGATCCGAGGATGTTGGATCTGTGATCTTATTCACTTTCTCCATAGGCTCCAATGAAGCCCTTAGGGACTTCAGAGGAGACCTTTTTCTGGATTCAGAATAAACTGCTTAGGAGGTTTTTGAAGGGATTTGAGCCCCAGAAGAAGCAGGAAGCAAACCTTTCAAATGAGTTTGTTGTGTCTGTTAGCCAAAGCTCCAGGGTTGAACAGAGAGCACATGGTACGGGCTGTATTCAAGTGATTGGGTCCAAGGCAGTAAGCGCACTTCTTGTGGGCATCTGAATAATGGATCTTATGCCGCCAAGAAGTGCATTTCTTAAAACCTGTTGGTTTCTCAGACATTGAAACAGAACACAAAGAAAAAACAGTATGCAGTGATAGAAAAAGAGAAGGCTTTATTTTTTACAAGGTTAGAAAGAGATACATTTTTTTTTGTAAAGGTTATTACCAACAATGGTAGAGAGAGAAATGCCTATCTATAGTACATAAAAAAACAATGGTAAAGACAGAAATACCTATCTATGGTACAGAAAAATGCCAATGATGGTATTAAGAAAGCTACTAAGAACAGTAGACAAAGCGAGAAAAAGAAAATATATCCCTGGCGCCAGAGAAAAACTAAGAGGGAGGATTAAAGGAAAGATGTACAGTTATTCTAAATTAATAATGTTTAAAGGTAAAAGAAATAAATACTCTTACAAATGCTCAAGAGTGGAATCTGTCTCTAACCACGATGGCAGCAAATGAAATCTGAGGCAATGAGGATGGAGTAGGGCATTATGGATAGAGGGAGGAGCTCGAGAGCTGGATCTGAAGTCTAGTTTATGTGACTGAGCTAGATATGAGAAGGACAACATCAGATTATATATAGGTTCATAGGTTCATACTAGGCTATCTGCCCTGGGGCATTTATAAGCATAGCCCGAGTGTGTTTGGCTTTCGCCACCCTTTGATTTGAGTTTACTGTGCCCTTTTAAGGTTAATTTACTGTGCCTCTGTCTAGTAGTGACACAGAAGTAATCCCCGGGGTAAACCTATGATCCCCCATCCACTCATCAAGATTCCTCTTGAAGAGAGTCAGTGAGGGGCTCTGCCTAACATGGACTGGGATTCTATTCCAGAGCGAAGGGAGCCTCTGGGTTATGAATCTGTCCCTCCAGCATGTTCTATTTATTTCTCTAAGGGATTTGGATTTTCTGAGGTGGAGCATGTCCATTAATTCTGGGTTGGACATAGCTTTATATGTCAGGCATAGATCGCCTCAAAGTAGGCGGTATGCAACTAAGTAGAGCTGGAGTTTTTTTAACCGAGCAGCATATGGCATCTGTTTGAGTCCCTTGATCCTCTTTGTGAGGTACTTTTGGGGTCTTTCTAGTTGCTGCAGGTGTCGGGTAAGGTACATCCCAAAAGGGGCATTGTATTCTATTATGGGCCTGATGAGGGATGAATAAAGGGTCACGATGACCTCCCTTGATTTAGATGTGAATCCTTTCATGATAAGGTGGGCTATGTAGAAGGTCTTTCTAACCACTTTGGCAATGTGGTTGTTAAAGGAGAGATTACTATCAATTTGGGTCCCCAGGTCCCTAATTACTTCCTCTGTACTTAATGGGTTACCACCTATGTGGTAATTTGTGGGCACTTTGTTTTTGCCAAAGGGTATGACTATACACTTTTTGGCATTTAGCTTTAGACCATGGCTCTGGCACGAGTTATCCGTCTCTGTGAGACCTTTTTGAAGGATGCTCATGTCAGCTGGAGAGTCACTTATGGCGCCCAGTTTGCAGTCACCTGCGAACCTGGTCAACCACAGTCCTTCCGTGTTAGCCTGTACCTCGGAAAAATATATACTGAACAAGAAAGATCCTAGGACTGAGCCTTGTGGGACACCACTTGTAACTGGTTTCGAGTCTGACATGGCTCCAGCAACTCTGACTCTGTAGGTTCTGTCTTTGAGCCAGTTTGCAACCCATCTTGTGACATAGAGGTTTATATTTAAGCTGGATAGCTTATCTATGATGCCCAAGTGGGGTATTGTGTCAAAAGCCTTTGCGAGGTCCAGATAGGCTGTGTAGACTACCTTTCCTTCATCTATGGCCTTGGTGACTGTTTCAAAGAAGTCGACCAGGTTCAAGAGGCATTATCTGCCCTTGACAAAGCCAAATTGGGTAGGATCTAGTGTCTGTAGGTCCCCAATGTCTTTGTTTATGAGTTCCATGATGATCGTCTCCATAGCCTTGCAGACTAGGCTAGTCAGGCTTATGGGGCGATACTTTCTAGGGTCCGTCGAGGCACCACCTTTGTGGAGAGGGACCACTGTTGCTGTACGCCATTCTTTGGGTACATATCCTGTAATAAGGCTGAGATTGTACAGCAGTTTTATGTGAGGGTTTAGTTCCTCTTGGAGTTCATGTAGGACACAACCTGGGACACCGTCTGGTCCCATTGAAGCAGTGTTTTTTGCTTTGGAGAGGGCGGCTTCCACCTGAGCATCTGAGATGTTAGGGAGGCTGCACTCTGCTGGGATAGATATTTGCTCTTTTGGGAGGGAGGGGGGAGAAGTTTGCACTAAACCTGTCTGCCAGGATGTTGGCAATGTCTGTGGGTTCAGTGTATTTTTTGTCATTTAGAATCAACTCTGAGCATATCTGGTTGTTGCATCCCAGGTTCCTAACATAGCTAAAAAAAGCCTTGTGATTGTCTTTAGTGTCCTGTGCAATTTTTCTCTCAAAGCTGGCATTGGAGGATTTTATGAGGGATCGTAATTTTTTGCTAGTACTGGTCAGAGATGCCTTCCCTTTTAGGGATTTTGCTCTATCATGTAGTAGCTTCCTCCTTCTGTTGTACAGCTTATTTATGGCTGGGGTCCACCAGACTGGACACCTGCCTTTGGACGATTGGGTCTTGTTTTTGTTTGGGATAGCATGATCCATGCATTCCTGGAGGTGTCCATAGAATGCGTTTATATAGGATTCTGCAGTTTGGGCCGTAGTTTCCACTGGCCCAGGGCCTTGAAGGATTCCACCTCAGTTTTGAGAAGTGTGAAGTTCGCTTTTGAGAAGTTTTTCACTGTGGTCTTCTGGGCTGGGGTTGGGGTCGGGTTGTGGATATCCAGTGAGATTAATTTATGGTCTGATCTTACCAATGAGGGGTTTACTTCTGGTATGGAGCATAGAGTCCCCATGTTGGTAATGATCAGGTCGAGTATGTTTTCCTCTCTTGTGGGAATGGTGACTAGTTGTTCCATAGCATTTGAGTATATAAATTCCAGGAACCTTTGGGCTAGGGTGTTGGGGCTTGAGTAATGCTCCCAGTCTATGTTTGGGTAGTTGAAGTCACCCAATATAATGGTGTTTGGAGAGATCTTCATGTTCTCCAATGTTTTCTGGAAAGCCAAGTGGAATTCCTGATTTTGAGAGGGTGGTCTGTAGCATGCTATAAACTGAAAAGCAGTTTTGCCCACTGTTAGTTGCACATGGATGGTCTCCGATGCTTCGTGCAATGCCACTAACCTGGAGGTGTGGGTATCCTTGATAAATATGGATACTCCCCCTCCTTTTGTGGTTCGGTCTGAGATTTGGGGCCGAAAAGCATGATATGAGGTATAACCTGGTAGTGCTGGGGTGCTCTCTGGAGCCTTGAACCAGGTTTCTGTCACTGCACAGATATCGATGTTTTCCATACTGAGGAGAGCTTCGAGTGCATGCATCTTGAGGTTTAGACTTCTGGCGTTTAGCAGCATTACCCTTAGTTTCTTGTTCATTGTGTTGCCTATGGAGGTGGGTTTGTCTTTTGAGCTTTGCCTAAAAAAGGCACTATGGGGGTGGCAAGAGCCTTTGCCAATATCCGAAAGCCCAGGGGTGACAGGTGCAAGCCGTCCCTAGCGAAGCAACGTGGCTTGTCGAGCATGTCATCCCAGGCTGACAGACACTGGATCCCCTTTGAATGACACCAAAATTTTAGCCAATTGTTAAAATCGATCATTTTCTCTTTATATTGCGGCATCATTCTCGGTGAGGGTAAGATGCTGTTATATATATGCTATGATGATATATCCATGCAGGTAACCATTTGAAAAGTTTGAACCTACTACAGCAAGTCTTCAAACACAGAAAGTGAATGGCTGAAAGAACAGACAATCATAATAAGTCCAAGATACTATTTCTCAAATATTCCCTTTTCTCTGAGGTATGGCAATCTTGGAGTTTATATATATATATATATATATATATATATATATATATATATATATATATATATATATATATATATATATATATATATATATATATATATATATATATATATATATATATATATATATATATATATATATATATATATATATATATATATATATATATATATATATATATATATATATATATATATATATATATTAAGCTCAGGGGTGTGGGGATGCAGGAGAAGAGTGATTTTTGACATTGTCTCTACTCCGGGTTTTCAGTCTTCTTTTCAGCTTTTTGTCACTCAGCATTTTGAGTGTCAGCATGTCAGTAGGGAGGTATACACACACACACACACACACACACACACACACACACATATATATATATATATATATATATATATGGTTTACTATCATGTTAGAATGTAACAAAAAAGTCTGTAATATCTAATTCGCAAAGCCACTTCCAGCATGCTAATTAGTTCAGAATGTCGAAGTGCATTTAGCAAAAAGATCGCATTCACACTTTTAACATTCTTTTTGCAGTTCAGTACTGCAAATCACATGATGTAACCTTTTGCAGGGGGGCAAGCCCCCCTGAACCACCCATGTGGGGGGCTGTGCCCCCCTGAAATTATATATTCCATCTCCGAGATAACACTACAGTAGGGAAAAGGGTAATTTCCCAATCCCCACTGTACAGCGATCGCTATTCGAATCGACTACATATGTGCAAATGCACAGTGGCATTCGCTGTACTGAACACTTGCAGTAGTTAAGGTCGGCAACACGGGAGGCAGCCTAATGACTTTTGACATTCCCGTGTTCACCAAAATAAATCAAAAGTATATAATATTAAAGAGGAAGGGAAGTTCCCAAAGGGATCGTATCTGAATCTGAAAACTGTAATCTTCAGCTCAGCATGAGAGGACTAACAGTTTGAGCATGTGGAAGGTGCCCTTGATGCTTTGTAAGCTGGCTGGCTGGGTGTTACATGCTTAACAGGACATAAACCATATAGCTATGGCTACTACAGTGGCAATTAGTATGTTGAACATCAGTTATTCCTTGCAACAAAGATACTAAAAATGTGTTCCTCACTACTTAACAGCAGATTATTCAAAATATATACATATATATATATATATATATATATATATATATATATATATATATATATGACTCAACCCTAATCTGCTCTGCCACCTTCCCACAGATTTGCAATCCTTGTCCCAAATCACTTTCAACAAAGTAGAAAACTGGCTCACTGGTCGCCAACTACTATTAAACCCAAATAAAACCAAACTATTACTCTTCTCTCCCACTTGCAAGATCCCCTCACCACCTCTCACCATAATATCTAACAATGGTACCATAATTTCCCCAGAACCTAGTACTAAACTACTGGGAGTGATTATCGACAACAACCTCAAGTTTGAAGCTCACATAGACAAAACTATTAAAACAGTTAATAAAAAATTAGGCTCTTTATACAGAATTAAACCATTCCTAACCCCATCTGCTACAACTGTTATTGCCCGTACACATCTGCTATCGACCCTTCTTTATGCCTCACCCATCTTCATAAACCTAAGCAAATCAGACCTCAATAAATTTGCTAGGTGCTACAATAACATTGCCAGATTTGCCACAGGATCAGCTTATAGAACACATCACTGCCTTAACCTTCAATCATTAAACTGGCTTGAACTACCCTATCAACTGCAATATAACCAACTAATAGTTGTTCACAAAATCCTCTACCAAACAGACAGTACACCCATACTGAAAAATATTACTATCCTCTACAGTAACCTAAAAATCCCTTCGCTCTTCCAAAGAATTGCTAGTGCAAACTGTTAAAACCAACAATTCAGCTGTTGAATCACTATTCCCCAACTCTGCCGGTAAAAACTGGAACCTACTTCCTGCTGAACTCACCACTGACCCCTCCTTATCCCAATTCAAAACATCCCTTAGGAAATACCTAAAAATGCAGTGGCTTTGTCCCTGTACAAACCCTGACTAACTCCCACTCAAACATAATTCATAAATGAGAACCTCACTACAAGAATAAAACTTTGACTCTCTAACTATTTAAAATTGTGTGTATCACCCACCTACTGGAAAGATTTAAAGTTAACACTACACCATGTATGATAACCACCTTAATACATGTGTTTTCTTTTTTTCCAGATGAAATCTTTAACTATTTCTTTCTCAGCTACTTGCTTCCAACCTTTGCTGTCTGTATGAGAGAAAAACACGTACCTGTGTGTACATATCATTAAACAAATCTCACTTTTGTGATAACTAACTGTAATAATTTCACTGTATTTACACTTGTTTTTGTACATTTGGAGGTTTTCTCCCAGGGCTTCCGCTGAAAATGGACCTGTATCCAGTCGGACTTTCCCGGTTAGCAAATGTAAAATAAAATAAAATAAATTGTTGATTTTAACAGATTAACATACAGATTTCTATTCCTTAATTGTTTTACACTTAATTTAGTAATTCATCTCATAACCTCTACATAGGAAAGTGATAAGAATTAGTGTATATTATAAAGCTAAGTGATGCTTCTATTTTATTTTTATTTATTTTACATTTGTTGACCGGGCTAGTCTAGCTGGATATATGTCCATTTTCAGTAGAGGCCCGGGGAGAAAAGCTCCACACATAACATAACCAAGACAGATAGACAAATTGTTAATAAAGACTTACACATAAAAATATACATTTAAATCAACTAGTTAATAAAATCAGCATACATTAAAGGAACTCAAAAGTTTAAACTCATACACAATGTTCTGTCGATTTCAAAGCAAGTTTACCTAATACGTATGAAGGAAAGAAAATAATAGCACAAGGCAAGAGTCAGTAAGTAAGAGGAGAAGAAAAGACAGTCAAGGGTCAGAGCATAAGAGGACAGCAGGGAAAGAAGCAGGGTAGAAGTTAGTTTTCAGGCAAAATGAAGGGTTAAAGGTTAGGAGAAGTAGGAGAGGAAGTTAGCCTGGAGTACTACAAGAACAGAGCCAGTGGTTTTGGAAATGTAGTTTGATTTGTTGTTTGAAGAGAGGTAGGGATGAGATTAGTGTTAACTCTTCTAATAGGAAATGCTTCTTAAAGACCTCCATAATCAACAATGAAGTTTTTATGTACAGAGGAAATGTACCTACACTGTGAGTTTTAAATTTATGCACCACACTCCATCAATATAAGGAGAATTTCTATCAATTAACTGCAATTTTCAAATGGGAAGGTAATTCAGAAATGAGATGAATTTAAGATTCAGATTAACAAATTATTGGAATAAAATATCTCAGGAATGTTAGGGATTACAATCTTGTAAGTGTTAATAAAAATGTTACACAGCAATGAACCAAGGACAGAGCTCTGGACAAATCCTTACCTAACTCGATGAGGATGATTATAGGGAGTTTCCTTCTTTAACTATAAAGCAGCACTGACTCAGGAAATTGTGCATTCACTAAAAGCAGGGATGATACTCAATGACATGTTAATCCTCAGAAGAGAAGTGGGTGTTGCGCTGATTCAAAGGCTTTGGTCAAGTTGGCAAAGACTGTACCAATGAGTTTCCTATGATCCATACCAGTGAGAATATGGTTAGTGTGGCAGAGAATAGTGGTTAAAGTACTACGCCCTGTTCTGAAACAATACCACTGATAGTTAAAGTCAGAGAGGTTAAAATATGATTTATGAAGATACAGTCCTTTCTAGAATTTTTTATAGCAGGAAATGAAGAAATACATGGGTAGAGGTACTACTACAGAGATGGTACAGATGGGGAAAGGTACTGTTACTTAATGACTTGCTGATGATATGTTGAAGGAGCTTGGCTATAAAGGTATCACAAGCTGTTACAAATTTGTGGATATCATCTGAGTCTTCATATCCACAACTGGATAGTATTTTTAGCTAGTCATTTACTTTTTGAGTAGTTATACTGCGGTAGTGGTGCTGCGGTACCGTTGTCACCTCACAGACGTTGCCCGTTCGATTCTAAGAGCGTCTTCTGTGTGGCGACATGCGTGAATGGGTGTTCCTTCGTTGAAGGCTGTGCGTTAGGCCCGGCAAGCCAGCACATCAAAATCTACTGCCAATCATTAGCGGACCGGAGTTCCATTGTGGCAACCCCTAACTGGGAAAAGCCAAAAGAAACAAACAAACAAAAACTGTTCAGAAGCAGAAGTGTGAGGTATGTAGTATTTAAGTTCAAAGTTAGGAAGATTAGTAACTGGTTATGATAGAGAGGACTAGGTTGTGATTTTGATCAGTATATATATCATACAGTATGAAAGTACTGAAACCAGAAAAGACTGTGTAACACAATGTCATTTTTTTTTCTAAAAAAAAATTTTTTTCAACTACATTTGAATGAATTCCATAGTATTTATACATAACATCTTAAATAACTATGTACACTATTTACATTAACCTTACACTAGAACAGAGCTTAATGTATACAGTTACTTTATAAGTATGTGCAATCCAATATCAGAGTGTTTGATTATTGTATAGTGTCAATCAATGATAAGACTTTTCCCCAAGGGTTGTTCATAAATGGCTTTGGATAAATTCTTAGTTCTTTAACTTTAATTTCCAGTAATGCCGTGGTCTTCAGTAGGCTGTAGAAGTCTTCCAAAGTTGGTATTGTGTTCGTATTCCATCTTCTTGTTATACACTTCCTTGAAATTGCAAGTATGGTCCATACTAGATACATGTTTGACCTATTCAAATGAGGACCTTTGTTTACATTTAATAATGCAAGAGCTTTAGCTAAATAAAATGATTTGTTAAATAAAGCTTGTAGAAAGTTATTAATACCATTCCAAAATGGCTTAATTTTAACACAATCAAAGAAAATGTGGTTCCAGTCTGCATTGTGTACTTGCTCACATCTCCAACATATTCCTTTTATGGGAGAACTAATTTTACTGATTCTATCTGGGGTTAAGAATGCTCTGTGCAAGCATTTCCAATTAAAAACTTTCCAGTATTGTGTAAAGGATGTATATTTTATCGATAATAAGATATTTGTTTTAATATCTTCATTTAACTGTACTGAGTGTCCTTTTGTTATATATTTCCAATATGACGTTTTGGGTGTTGTTTTATAGTTTATCAATATTTTGTAAAATTCTGAAATACTGTTTCCCATGTCAAAGTCATTATATGCGATTTCATATATGTATTTCGTAAATTTAGGTATTTCTTTAAATAAAGAATTGTTAATTATTCTACTTAAATCTTGTGAATATGACAGAATACTCTGTAAAGTTAGCCAGTCCTGTTGTGGAATTTTGTATGTTGTTTTTGTTACTTGCATATCTAAAACTTTTAGTTCTTTGATACACTAGAGCCTACAAACAAATCCTTTCTGTTCCCAGGAATTAATAATTTCTCTATATATTTTATGTGGAAAGTTCTTTGTGACTATAAATGGTGTTAAAAGATCAAACCAGATTTTTAAATCTATATTTGTATTAATCATTTTCTTAAATGAGTCAATGTAATAATTAATCATACAAGTTTTAGTGGTTGTGTTATATTGCATACTAAAACATAATATGTGTCATGGGAAATTGTTTTTATCTGTTATTTGAAATTTTTTTTTGTAAATCAAATTCATTTATTGATATTACAGTTAGTAATTCTTTCCAATTTGCAGAGTAATTTGGACTTATCCAATGTGAGATTGTTTTAGATACTGATGCTTTCATATATGTTTCTATATCAGGAAAGTTTAATCCTCCCTGTTTCCATGGTCTGATATGATGTACTAAAGCCATTCTGTTTCTTTTGGGAAACCATAAAAATTTTATTAGGCATGAATTTATTTCTTTAAGTATATTCCTTTCTGGTAACAGTTGTATTGCCAAGGGTATATATAGGATCTTGGGCAGTAAAACCATTTTAACTGTAGTCTATCTTCAAATGTTAATATTATTTTGTTCCATTTTTCCACAGAGATTTTAATTGTACTGATGATATTATTGTAGTTTTTTGAGACTAATTCATTATTATCCTTGCATAACTCAATTCCTAGATATTGTAAGGTAGATTCTTGTTTCCCTATGATGTGATCTCCCTTAGTCTGCAGTTCTTTTTTTATTTAAAAATACAAATCTTAATTTTGACTTACTGAAACGGAGTCCTGAAGTCATGTGAAATTTGTCAATTAATATATCTAATTCTTTTAATGTCTCTTTTGTATTAGATAATGTTAGTAATATGTCATCAGCAAATAGCATTACTTTAGAATTGTATTGTTCATAAACATCTATTCCTCTGATTTTTATATTGTTATGAATTGAATCTGCCAATATTTCAATAGCCAGAGCAAATAGAATCGGTAACATGGGACATCCTTGTTTAGTGCTTTTTGTTATAGGTATAGATTCAGAGGTAAAATGACCTAACTTGACATATGCTAAATTATTTGTATATATATATATATATATATATATATATATATATATATATATATATATATATATATATATATTCTTTAGGAGATGAACAAAGAATGCAGGAAGTTCAAATAGCATTAGGATTTTGAATAAATAGTCCCAATTTAGGGAATCAAAGGCTTTCTCTATAGCTAAGCCAGTTATGAGTTTTTCTTTATTTTCTTTATTGACATACTCTATAAGAGAAATTATCCTTTTAATATTGTCATGTGTGTATCTATGATATATACATCTAGTTTGATTATTATTTATTGTTTTGGCTAGTGGTATTTTCATTCTGTTAGTTAATATTGTAATAAATATCTTATAGTCATTATTTAATAATGGCATACGTCTACATGAGGTACAGAGTTTGGGGATTTGTTTTCCTTCAGGATTGGTGTGATTAAGGATTATCTTCAACAGGGTGGGATTAAAGCTTGTGACTGAATTTCTAATAGAGTTTTATGGAAGAGGGAAAGTATCTTTCAAGGAAAAAGTTTATATATTTCCATAATTATGCCACCTATACCTGGAACTTTATTATTTTACCCTCTTTTATTGTATCTGTAATTTCTTTGTAGGATATGGGTGCTCGCAGGTCTAGTTTTAATTCTTCTGGTATTTTTTTATATTAGAACATTTTTCATCTAGATTTAATTGATCGATATGTATACTTTCTTTTTGGAAATGTTCCATACAGTGATTTCTATAGGCATCAAGAATGTCACCTATATCCGAGACATTTTTCCCTTTCTTTTCATGGAAAATACTTTTAATGTTATTAGCTTTTGATTGTATTTATTCTTGTGATTAAATTATTAGATATTTGGGAGACGTGGCCAAGATATTAATTTTTAGTTTTTCTTAAAGCTAAACTAGTTTTATGTGTTAGAATTCCATTGTATTTATTGTTTAATACTTCTACTTTCTTTTTCATCTCCAAATGATTTTGATTTTTTTCAGCTTTTACTGACAAAAGTTTGGATTGTAGATCTAATAATTCATAATTCCATTCTCTGATTTTTTTTTTATACCAAGTTAGGGTTTTACCATATATGTAAGCTTTTAACGAGTCTCATATTGTTATTTTATCTCTGTGGTGTAATTAATATATAAGAAAGACTGCAATTCAGATAATAACCAGGGTTTGAACTCATTAATTTTAGTTATATATGCTGGAATTCTGGAGTTAAAGATTAATGATTTGTGCCCATTTTGAAGTTTTAGTATCAATGAATTGTGGTCTGAAAAGGGACAGGGAGTGATTGAGAAATTAATGATTTTAGGGTGTAAGTCATGGGCAGCAAATATTTTATCTATTCTAGTTTGGGTACCAAATCTGTGATCTTGATGGGAAAACAACAAAGCTTTATCTTCTTTAAATCTGAAAATATCTACCAGATGAAATGATTCTACCCACTTGTTTAAAGCTTTTGATACAGCAGATGTATGCAGCGGTCTTTTATTTGTAGTTTTAGAAATATCAAATATACAGTTAACATCTCCTTCTAATATTAAGTTGCCTTTATAATTATTGGAAATGAAATTCAAGTGTATCCAAGTGTTTTTTAACAGTTCCTGTACCAATGCCTGGGAACCAGTATAGATTGGCTAGGGTCCATATTCTGTTATTATATTTAACTATTACTAATGCCATAAGGCCTTCTTTATTCTTCATGCTTATAAATGACTTCTGGGATAATCACATTTGTTTTCCATAAAACTGTTACCCCTTTTGTCTTTGTCTTATAAGTGGAATGCGGCAATATCATATTTTCCTTAGGATTCTATATGTAATTGTCATTTGTTTTGAAATGAATTTCTTGAAGGAAGACAATTTATGCTTTATTCAGTTTTAAATACTTCAGTAGATCTTGCTAGGATTGTTTAATCCATTGGTATTTAAAGATAATAACGTTAAATCCATCTTAGGTTATTTAGATTATGTATTTTTTTGTTTTATTGTGACTATTAAACATTTTCCTCTGATAACTATAAAGTATATGTTTGAGCTTTTAAAGGAAATTAATCAGTTTTATACTTTGATCAGGCATACTAAAAATGTCTTTGTGAACTAATAAATTTAAATTAATAAATGTTAACAAAACTAAGATCCGCATTAGCCATGGAATGAAAATCATTCCTTATCTGATGAATAAACCAAAGTCCATCAGATTATCACTCATACATTGACAATACAGAACATCTGAGCTGCATAAATTGAATTATCATATGGAGAATATTTTCTAGGAATAAGCAATATTTACATTATTTTGAACAGATATAGTACTATTGTAGATCAGACAGAATTCTAATGCAATATAAATGTCTACTTATTGTATAAGCAATTAATATTTACATGAAAGATAGATGACATACAAATTCAATCATAGTAAAGTAGGATGTATCATATATAAAACCTCAGTAAAAGATAATAGCACACAGTTATTTAACATATTCGCCCTCATTGATGAAGTCTTTCAAAACTTATTATTTACTATAAATAGATGGTAATAATTTTTATAACTACAATGTATTTTACTGGATATATCAGAAGTTATATTTCAATGTTTGCCAGCATTTAAGTAATCACTTTGCTTGCTGCTAACTTACTTAAAGCATCAAGTTTGTTTTATGTGAACATTGATGAAAGTTAGTGCATTTAATTATCAGTGCATCCCCCCTCCATTTCCTACCCATAAGGATTTTTATATCTGTCATTTCTTATTATAAAATGAGTGAAATTATAGGTTAAAAACAACAAATTCACTTATTGTGATTAATGATTACAAGTTCCCTTTCCATATTCATAAATTTCCATTTTATGGCATATACTGAAAGTTTTTAGATTTAAATGGCAACATTCTATTTTGTATAATCAGCAAAGGTTAAACTGAGTGATTATTGTCAATTTAATACTATTTTTTCAGAATGTGATTGCTACATGCTGTGACATTCCTAGTTCAGGCTTCTACTGTTTCCCCTTGAATAAATTTGTCAGTTTGATGCCATGTATAAAACATTAGTTACATTGGTAACAGGTTAAGTATTATGTAAGGTTAAGATGAGTTACAAAACCACAATTCAAGTTAAAGCAATTATATGACTTGTTATGCACATTTACTTACATGAGAAAAATCATCATGCTTCCCCCTTTATGTTCAATATAGTGCATTTAATTTATGACAAGTTAAAACAGTTGTGCTATTATACACAAGCCCATGTTATTAAACTGTCTATTGTCAATTTAATACTATTTCTTTAGAATGTGATTGCTACATTTTGACACATTCATAGTTCAGGTTTCTACTGTTTCCCTTGAATGACTTTGTCAGTTTGATGTCATGAATTAAACATCAGTTACCTTGCTAACCACTGAGGTTTTATATATGGTAAAGATGGGTTACAAAAACTACAATTCAAGTTAAAGCAATTACATGACTTGTTATGCATATTTATTTATATAAGAAAATCATCATGCTTCCCCTTGATGTTCAATGTAGTGTGTCATTTATGACAAGTTAAGACAGTAGTGTTATTATGCACAAGCCTATGTTATTAAATCCTGTCTTTAATATCTAAATTCAGCAGACTGCTTCATCTTATATGACGATTATATATTTTATGTCTACATTTACTAAAATCATACATTACATAACTATTGTGTGTGTGTGTTTTGTTTTTTGGCTGTTGTTTAGTTATTTGAGAGAACACAAGCTGTAATGCTTATTCTTATTATTAGCTCCTTCCAAGCATGTTTATAGTCCATAGACTTTAAATTATGAGACCCTTCTAGTTTCTTATTTGTTATAAGTATATTTCCATCCTTATATACACACATATCAATACTTCAAGCATGGGCAACAATGTTCATCCAAGTTTTGCCAGAATACCATTCACTAGTTCATGTGGTATGTTTCCAGGCTGTTCTTAAAATACCCAAACCAATATTTGTCCTGTTCCATTTTACCAGCCTGTTCCATGCAGTGGCTACTCTGCCAGTGAACCACTCAACACACCTTCCATTCCCACAGATATTGCCACAAAGGAAATCTAATGACTCTCTAGCACTTCCCGGCAACCCCAAACAGCCCTAAAATCAGCTATCCCCATATGCCCAACATGTCCGAGCAAGCTCACCTCCCAGACCACTGCAAAGGGTAATGCACAAGACCAAGTGCTCTTAGTCTTTCACAATAACTCAGACTTCCACTCTTATGTGAATCCTTAATGTGTTTGGACCAAAATATATTTTAAATATAAATTGCACTTATTTTATTTATTTTTTTAATCAGGAATCACCTTAATGAGCTAAACCAACTGTTGGGAGACCATCACTATGTGTACATGTGGTTTAAAACAGCCCCTTTATTATATATATTTTTTTAAAACCAAAAACTTCATTGCAGAGAATCATCTCGGAGGCTCCTCAGAGCCATCAGCATTATCGTCACTCTGTCTCTGTTACCATAGCAACCTGCGAGCATCTGTTTCTGTTAGTATGTCTGTGTACTGCATACCAGAGGTTTGTGATGCATCTGAAGCAAAGCTTCACTTCACTGTAACTTCATGCCTAAATTCCCTCCCTTTCAGTGAGGCAGCAGCCAGGAAAAGAACAGAGAACAAACAGATAAAAAAAAAAAAAAAACTCTCCCAACAAGCCGCCACAACAACAGATCACACATTCTTCCAGCCTTCACACCTCTCACACAGCATTTGTATAAACAAACTATTTTCTGCCAAAATATCCCAGATCACAGTTTTATCCACCCCCTTCCCCTGAATCCAGGTTAAAACACCAAATGTCTCTTCCTAATACACAAGCATCAATAAACCTCAATCACAAGCCGCAACCCACAGCTTCCCAGAGATGAAAATGGCAACATATAACAGCTGCCAGACACAGTTGCATCCACACACACCATGTCAGGCTTAATCAAACAGCTCTCGAAGTTATGATACCTGCCATAATTGATATTAACTATGTTTAGACAGAAGAATAATTACATTTGTACTAGCTGCCAGACACAGTTTTATCCATGTACACCATATCAGGATTGATCAAACAGCACTCGTAGCTGTAATACCTGCCATAATTGATATTAACTATATTTAGACAGAATAATGACATTTGTACTAAGAGCTTGCTGCTATTATTTAACCAGGATATACATGACATTTCTAAATCATACTTTAACTGAAGATGGCATTAGTCTCCATGACAGCATTTTTTCAAAACACTCTACTGTTACTGCTATTATATATGATGTTAATTTGTTACATTTGAGTCTGAATTCTGATGAATGGTGCCTTGTTGAATTAGTTAATTAATTACTTAAATTATTATAAGTAAAATCAATGAAAAATGAACAAGATAAGTATTAATTGAGTTCAAGTAGGGGAATAGAAACGTCTATGTTTGTATTATATGTTGCTTTGTTTGCCTTTTATATAATGAAAATAGTAACCCATCTTGACCTACCTTTGTTTGTGAAGAATTATTGACTCTTTGAACATTCTGAATAAATCATTACTGTTTATCAGTTGTTTAAGAAACCTTCCTTTTTTTAAATAAAAACAGATGACAAGTGATGTACCATATCAGTTGATACTTTGAGAGATGTAGTTATAAGAGCTATTTTTTTGGGACAGCTATCTTGGAATCAGTTTTTTGTTTCTTCTTTCTAGCATCAGTCCAAGGATTTGTTTCTTTTATTCTTTTAAGAGTAGGGGGCTATCCATTCCATTTCTTCTGTGATAGACACTATGTTGTTGTTTTTGATGAATATAGTAGCTTCTTCTAAGTCATTAAAGGTTCTCATGTCATTGGAAAAGTAAGAAAGGGCAGCTGTGCTTTAATGTTGTTTTGTTTCAACAGTTTTATTATTGGCCAGAATTTTTTCCTTTGTTCTAGTATTCTGGAAGAATAATCATTGTCAAACCTTATCAGGCTTTGATTGTATTTTAAGGGTGATTTTCTCCAAGCAGATTTTAATGTTAGTTCCTTGTCCAAAGACAAAGGAAATTTTATAACTATGGAGCTAGGTGGAGTATTTGTTGAGTTAGAAGCAGGTTTCCTCAGTGCTCTATGCACCCTTTCAATTCTAAATGAAAGTCCCTCTTTCAAGTCTAAAAATTCAGGAATCCAGGTTAAGAATCAAATCATGTCTTCTCCTTCAGTGTTTTCAGGCAGACCAGAGATCCTTACATTGTTTCTCCTTTCCCTGTTTTCTACGTCATCTATTTTGTTAAGCAGCCATGTATTCTGTTTAAGCAGAAATTCTTTTTGGAATTCTCTTTCTTTGAATCTCCCTTCGATGTCATTTAGAGCAGTCTCTATATTTGTTATTTTTGTATGGTGTTGCTGTAATAGTTCCTTAAGCATATCAGTCTGTTTTTGATAATTTCATTTGAGGTTTTCTAAGTCATTTTTAAAGCCATCCATCTTCAAAGATAGTTCCTGTAAGGTAGATGTCATCAACTGCAGTTCTTTTTTCAAAGCAGCATCTGGATGAGAATTCTTTGAGTTGTTCATATTCACTGACTCAATATATCTCCAAGTTACTTGACATGAAAGTTTTTGTATGTCTCCACCAAAACTGATATTTATGTAGTTTAGTAGTTTATCTATAGATTTCTGATGTTTTAAACTTGAAAATAATACAATTTTTCTATATTATTATATTAGTTTATGGAGCTCTCAAAATTCACTGCTCTCAGTTGGCCATCTAGGCTCCACCCCCACAATGTCATTTTGTGGTGGTATGCAAGGAGAAAGCCTATCTCATCATTATCACTTCCTGAAGAATTTAGAGTAAGAAGTTAGCACATTTGATGCTAGAATCAGTACCCATCCACAGCCCCTTTTCCCATTTTTGCACATGGGGTTGGGTATCACTTCAACAGTGACAATCATCTAGAGCCAAGGTTTACACAGACTGTTGGCTAGTCCTGCCATGGTTGTTCTTCCACACCACACACTTGCATGCACACTCATACCTATGGTCAATTTAGAGTGTCCAGTCCACCTACTGAATGTCTTTGGAATGGGGTAGGGAACCCATCAAACACAGGGAGGACATGCAGACTCCATACAGAAGGAAACTCTGCTGAGAATCGAACTGAGGAACCTCTTGTTGTGAGATGACAACACTGTCTGTTGTACCACTGTGTTAGACCCATAATATCTGACTGAAAACTGAAGCTATAGTAATGAAAACCAAGCTATTTGCTCTTTCTTATACTATAAATGATTTCTTAATTTGTTAATACATAATGAGAAGCACTTCACACAAGAAATTAAATACAAAATCAATTTACACATGACTGCTGTGCCCTACCTTTGTGTTGAAATTCAGTGCATTTTGAGATGTTTTATATAACTCTGGATATTTCAGCATGTTTTCTTTGTGGCACGATCTCTCAAATATTCCAAGTGCAAGAGGTGGCAAAGCTGTAAAGATCTAACACATCAAAACACATCCATTAATACCCATCAAGGTGATCAAGTGATAACATGAAATAAAAGTGATGAATAATGTAGCTTATAAAAATTATACAGTGATAGCTCATTAGTATTCAAAAACCTGCATGCTGATTGGTCGTCAACCCAACCAGCGTGCTTGTTGTAAATCGAGCATATACTAAAAGAAAAAAGTCTAGTCGCTGAAGTGCGACTGGACTTTCTGCTGTTAGTATATGCTATGGAGGTATATGTCTCAAATGTCTACATTTTCAGAGAATATCCAGAATTTTGCCTCATATTTTTGGTCTGTGCATCATAAAATGTGTTTTTTGACAAATCACAAAGGAATAAAGTCACTAAATAATTACAAGCATTTCAGTTTCAGAATTCATATCCTTCAAGCAATGCACATTAACAAACATCTTGTTATTCTTAAGTTTATAAAAGCAACATTTACAATTGGTCCCTATTTTGGGGTCTTTGTCCCCCATTATTTAAGACTTTGTGACATTTCTTGAGCTAAAAGGCTGAAAATTTGCATGGAGGGCACAGTAAACACAAGGAAAATCAGGTTCGTTCTGCAAAGATAAAGAAATGTACCTGATTTTTCTTCTATTTTTTGCCCTGTCTCTCCCGTACCTCTAAACTGTCCAGATTTCATAGTTTAAAAAAAAAAAAAAAAAAAAGGCACCGGAGATCTTCCATTCCCTGTTGCTTGTTTTCAGCAGCACTGATGTACTGTGCAAGTGTGGGAATGTTAAGTCCCCATATGCACGCACAGTACATCAACAAACGAGGAAGAATGAGGAAATACTGCAGAAACACTATTGCACCATTATACAAAGACATTACTTAAAAGTAAGCAATTTTTTTCTTAAATAATGCCATTGTATAATAGCAATAACTTACTCATAGGTGTGGGTATATGAGGATTTATTCATAGTTGGCACTGTTTAATCACTCGGGCTTTGCCCTCATGATCAAATCATGCCAACCATGGGTAAATCTTCAATATACCCACACGCACTCATCGGTTATTGCTTAAATATCCAAATAACATAACACATCACTCAGAATGTTAACACACACACACACACACACACACACACACACACACACACACACACACACACATTCCACAGCAGCACTTCCAAAATGGAATGCTTCATAACACACAGGAGACATTTTCTTAAAAAATGGTATGTCTCAAGAGGTCTCATAGCTTTCTTACAAGCTGCTGCAGATAACAAAAAAAAAAGAAAAAAAAAAGCAACCCACAGCTGTACAAACTTCAATAAAGTTACATGAATCATATTTAAATTTGCATCAATGCATCTTTACTGGTCCCAACATAAGCAAAATTACATACTAACAAACAGCCCTAGTGTGAAGACTCAGGCAAGTGGAACAGACAGACACCAACCATAAATCCAGGTCTCAGTTATGAGATCACACTTCATAAATATTACAAACCACAAAAGAGAGTCTTTGCAAACGTCTGCACATTAATCATCCTGAGAGGAGCCAACCCTCCAATGTCAAGTCTCTATCAAAATATTCATGCTCACCCAGCAAAAGAAAGAGAGGGTCTCCTCTCCATTCTTTCCAGGAGAGAAGAAAAGTTTCCCAAGAAGCCAAAGAAGAAAAAAAGAAAGAAAAATAATACATTGTATGTTAGGTATACCTCACATATTGTAACTCCATGTCTTTGAGTGGTTATCAGTCAACAAAAGTCTGCTGTAAACCTCTCCTCCTGCTAAAGCATGGAAGTCAAGTGAAGAATTCTCAGAAGCACTGAATGGGTCTACTTCTTCCAGTTTTTTGTCGTCTTGCTGTCATCAGAGGATTGTCAGTGAAAGAGCTGATGGGCACAATCCTCTTCAGATCTTCTCCAAAAAGTGAAGACCGAGGGAAGAGAAGATGAGCCTTATTTATGAGGTAAAATAAGGCATTAAAAATATACATATAAATGATGACATAACCAAACTGGGAGTTTGAGGGGAGGGGTGTTGCTGACCTGCTAACTGATTCAAATTCAAATGTTTGAAGGATGGAGTTATGGTGTGTGCAACATGACTAACCTTCCATTTTCAGGTCTCAAATAGCAGAAAATTGTGTGAGATAAGTATCAGGTTGTTTACAAAAATCAAAAGTGGAGATGTTTATAGAAACTGAAGGTGGAGATAATTCATTAAAATCGAATAAGGAATTATTGTCTCTAACTGTCTCTGCCCTTGGAATGAGTGTCCAAACTACATTTTTTTTTTATAAATGTAAAAGCAGAAATCCAGGTCCAAACAGTACAGGTATCCTAGGTAGGAGCTCCTGAAAAAATGAGGCTTGAACTTGGAAGCTGTTTTCTTCCTGAAGGATAGTATTTCCAACAAAAGAAAAAGTGTTGACCCTTCCATGAGTGTAGCCTGCCCTGGGGGAAGGAATAAAAATATTCAATGGTTTCTCACTCTTTTGGGTTGATGAACTCGATCCTGTATATTCCTGGTTGCACTCTCGCTTTTTTAGTAACTGCCTCTTGAAAGAGCCTTTTTTCTGTGATGTCCACAGTTTTACAGCCTTTGTAAATGCTGGTGTTAGCTCTTATAAGAGCTGTTCGTTAGCCTTGGCATGAATTGTCTTTTCTAGTGAGCTCTGATAAGAACTGCTGTGGCTGTGTGTTTGCCTGGGATTAATCCCTTGTTTTTTTTTTTTTTTTTGTCTTTTGTCCTGTGAGCTCTGAAAAGAGTTGTTGTGTTATTCCCCTGTTTCACGTTGGTCAGAGAGCCTTGAAAAGAGCTGTTGAGTTTTTGCATGTCTCATCTGCTTCCCCTTCTGGATGGTGCAGTGTGCCCTGTTCAGGGCTGCGCTGTACCCAGATCTGAACCTTTTGGTTTCTTTTGTAGCCCTTAAAAAGACTTTTATGTGCACTCTCCAAGCGTTGGTCAGAATGTCCCAAGAGCTGGTGGTGTGTGGGTTTTTATGCCCCTGTTGGAGGGGCGGGGATCCAGTCCGGCCTATCAGGTGTGGCAGCTTCTGGTGGGCATGGTCTTTCTGTTCAGACATGTGGTCCTTAGTGTGTCAGACCTGACTGGAGTTTCCTGTTCCTTCTGTGGTGGTGACATATCTTTTTTGAAATCTCCAAGCGCGAACCAGCCAGTGGGACTTATGTTTTTCCTTTTACCGTACCTCTTCAACCGTAGTTCAGCAGACCATTATCCAGTTAATAAAATACAGTATCAATGACTAAATAACTAATAAATTGCCTGACTAAATCACTTTACTTAACGTCCAAGTTTTTGCAGGGAAATTAGCGTGTTAAAAGTGGAAAACATGAAACATTTTAATGTTCCTTTAACTTCCAAACATCTTTAAACAGATATATTAAATGTATGCATCCAGCAGTGGACATTCAGATGCAGTCACATAAAGTGCAGTACCCTAGTGTGTTACAGCGAGCTGTAATGCTGGTCCGTGAAGGGCCTTAAAAGAATAAGTTGTAAATTTTATACCATGTAGTGAAACCCTCACATTTGTTGTAATCGTTTTCCGTGTCATTTTATTGTAATCAGTTGGGTCGGGTTAGCCTTATCCATTAAACTGAGGCACAATTAATCTAAATTATGAGTCAGTTAGGAATAGAGCAGTGCAGCCATGGTGTCTAAACTGCATGGGTTTCTAATGAATGTATTAATGTGTTCTTTGCGCTAAGGATAATGCCCCTATGGGGGTTGTGTTCCAATGGATTTTTCTTTTGCTAGAGCTTACTTAATTAGGTTTGTAAAAAATGAAATAAATGAAATGAAAGAAATGAAACAGGAAATGAAAGAAAGGACTTGGAGAAAGTGGAATAATGTAAGGGACGAAAACATGGAAAAATGGTGGGAACAGACTCGTGTGTGGGCCGTGGGTGTAATGCCCTGACCCACACTTGTTTCTCTGTGGTTAGATTGTTACTGTATATTTATTGCTTATGAGTGTGGAAATAGGTTTTAGGAACGGCGGGGTAAAGAGAGCAGCTCAGAAATGCTTGAGCAGCTCTGGAAACCCAATGGGTTTATAATGTGTGTGATGCCCGCGCCCTGGGCCAGCAATCAAGTAGCCTCAATCCTCACCACTAACACCAGAGAGAGCGTCTCATATGAGAGGAAAGGATAACAAATACACACAGTAACGTGCAATTTCCCAGAGCACACAGAGATCACATGGAGCGGGTTGATCCCTTGCACTCCAGGTCCCCAATAAGACTCCCCACTGGCACAGCTATAGGGTCCAGATCTCAGCCTAGCTGGCAAGCTAACTTCCAGTACCCTCTCTGTCCAACCAGTGCTTTGTGTCCCTGCCCAAGTAGCTGACACACACACACACACTTTGAGATAAGTATTTATATAACTTCACAGACACTCCTGGGAAAGGCTGACACAGATTCTCCAGCTGTGCCCTTTTACCCAGACTATACGCTAGTAATTACTGCCACCAACAGCTAATAATTATCAGCTACCCAAAGGCCCTTAAAAGGGTGTCCAATTATTACTGTGCAATATTAATATCCAATAGTAGTGTAAATTAAGCAATCAAGGCTTATTGGAATGGCTTAGTACAAGATCACTTATAAGCATGCAATGTACTCTAGAGCATGCAATGTACTCTAGAGCTTAAATTATCTCTACATAAACCAGCTACAGTTGAAAAGGGTTTAAAAATATTTAATAATAAATACTAAAAACACAAGACAATACTACTACACCACAGTGCTATTCAAGAGTTCAGAGATCACACAGAAACATAAAATAATTCAGTAGTACAGTTCTGACATAACAAAAAAACACAGTCTAATCTTTATAGTCCTAGCTATTTCTACAAGAAAACATCCTTTTAATATAACTTACTTAAGACAACAGGCAGTGCTGAGTTAGATGTCCAAGATCAAAATGCTTACAGTCTCTCTCTGAGAAACAGTTTTTAAAATCACTAACAAACATTTCTGCTGGGCCGTCTCAGATTACATCATGTTTTTTGACACTTAGGTTTCCCAGTATACACATTACATCATTTTGACATTTTCCTGGTTCCCAGGCCACACAGAAACTGCATTTACATTCTTTTACACTTAAAGCAATAAAGGACAATCCACATGTAAATTCTGGTCATTAACTTTAGCCTTAAAACGATAAAAACAATGTGCAAGTCCAGACATAATGACTCCAAGCTCTGGAGATTAAAAGAACATACAGGACATGATTTTAATTTCAAAGAACAGATGTGAAATGCTTGACTTAGTTTCCTTACAGCAGATGACAATGTTGCTACAATCTTAAAGTTAAAGATTTTACAGTATTTTTCTTTCATTTAAGAAACAAGTCTGTATTTTACATTTGTATTCACAAATGCCAGAATTATGTATCACATTCTATTTTTCAAGGCTGGCAGCCTTCACCCATCTCTACCCAAGCTTCACATCTCCCCCTCCTCCCTGGAGAACTCAAGCTAGTTTTTCAGGTGACCCTTGAGAAACGCCACTTGAGAGGGTTAGGTCTATCTGAGTGTATCTCACCCCATTCCCTGTCTTGAGAGCCCATCTGCATTGGCATTGCTAATCCCACTGTGGTGCTGCACTGACATATCATATGCTTGCAACCCCAGGCTCCATCTTAGCAACTTGGCATTTTGCTGACTGGCTCTGTTTAACTATGTTAGAGGGTTGTGATCTGTCATAACAGTGAATTTCCTTCCATACAGATAAGGCTGAAGTTTCTGCAGTGCCCACACTATGGCTAGACATTCCTTCTCTACAGCTGCATAGCATTCCTCCCTGGGTTGGAGCCTATGACTGAGATAAACCACTGGGTGCTCTTCACCCCCTGAAGAAATCTGGCTAAGTACAGCCCCCACCCCATAGTTTGAAACATCCACCTGTACAACAAAATCTTTGCTGTAATCTGGACTGGCTAACACAGGGGGTCCTCCCAAAGCTTCTTTAAGCTTCTGGAATGCCTGCTCACATGCTGGAGTCCACACTACCTTATCTGTCCTGTTCTTCCTTGTCAGGTCTGTGAGGGGAGAAGCTATGGTACTATAACTGGGGATGAACTTTCTGTAGTACCCTGCTATCCCTAAAAATGCCCTCACCTGCTTTTTGGTAACAGGTGCAGGCCATGCCTGAATGGCTTCCACTTTGGCAGGTTCTGGCCTTATCTTACCACTCCCCACTCTATGTCCTAGGTAGGAGACCTCCGCCATACCCACCTGACATTTGCTGGGCTTAATGGTCAGCCATGCCCTCTGTAGTCTGCCCAGCACCTCCCTGACATGCTGAAGGTGCTTTGGCCAGGAATGCCTGTAGATGGCAATATCTTCTAGGTAAGCAAGGGAAAACCCTCCTGCTCCTGCTAGGATATTATCTACCAGCCTCTGGAAAGTCGCTGGGGCATTCTTCATCCCAAAGGGCATCTTTGTGAACTCATACAAGCCAAAAGGAGTCACAAAGGCTGACTTCTCTCTAGCAGTGGGATCAGCTGCCAGTACCCTTGGTAAGAGCAATGGTTGTAAGATACTTAGCCCCACCCAGCTGCTCTTGGGCCTCATCTGTCCTAGGCATGGGGTAAGCATCCGACTCTGTGCGACTATTTAATTTCCTGTAGTCCACACAGAACCTGGTGCTGCCATCCTTCTTTGGCACCAGCACCACTGGGGAGGCCCAGGGACTGTTGGACTCTTGAATCACCCCTAGTTCCAGCATCTCCTGTACCTCTTCCCTCAGAATCTGTCTGACTCTCTCAGGCACCCTATAAGAGGCCTGCCTAAAAGCCTTTGGGGTCCTGTATCCACCTGGTGCTGCCCCAGGTGGGTGCACCCTGGTTTCCCAGTGAACATGTCCTCAAATTCCTGCAACACTGCCTGGATTTCTTGAACCTGGGTAGGAGATAGCTGCTGTGACATTGCTACCCCTTCCACTGAGGTGTCAGCCCGAGCCTCACTGAGGAGATGAGGAGATCAGTCTCCAGATCTCCCTCAGATTCCTCCTGCAATCCCTGCAAATGCTCAGCACAAGGGCCTCCCTATCATGGTAAGGTTTCATTATGTTAACATGGTACAATTTGTGCCCCTGCCATCTGCCTAGTAGTTCCACCATGTAGTTAACATCATGTACCTTTTTACCACCTTGTAGGGACCCTTCCAAGCTGCTTGCAACTTCTTGTGTCTGACAGGAATGAGAACCACTACCTTCTGCCCCACAGCGTACTATCTAACTCGAGTACTCCTGTCATACCACACCGTTTTCTGTTGTTGGACTTCTGCCAGGTTCTCCTGGGCCAAGCCCATGAGTTCCCTGAGTCTTGTCCTGAGGTTTAGGACATATGCCACAACAGACTCCTTGTGAGACTCGCACTCACCTTCCCACTCATCTCAAATTAGATCTAGAGGTCCCCTCACCCTATACCCATACAGCAACTCAAAGGGTGAAATCCTGTGGATTCCTGAGGAACCTCTCTGTAAGCAAACAACAGATGTGGCAAATATTTGTCCCACTCCCTCTTAAACTGATCTGCAAATGCCCATAGCATGGACTTGATTGTAGAGTTTAACCTTTCAACCAGACCATTAGTCTGGGGATGGTAGGCGGGTGTTCTTCATGTGCTTCGGGTGTTCTTCATGTGCTTCACCCCACAGGACTTCCACAGACAAGCCAGCAAGTCTGACATAAATCGGCACCTCTGTCAGACAGTATTTTGTTTGGGAAACCTACCCTGCTGAAAATCTACAACAAATCATTTGCCACCATCTCTGCCTCAATGGAGGACAAAGCCACAGCCTTAGGGTATCGTGTAGCATAATCCACTACCACTAGGATATACTTTTTCCCTGTGAAAATTGGGGTATTCAGAGGACCCACAATATCCATAGCTACCCTCTGAAATGGCTCCTCAATCACAGGCAAGGGCATCAAAGGAGCTCTCACCTTGTCTCCTGCCTTACGTACCTTTTGGCACTGCTCACAGGTCCTGCAGTACCCTGTTACATCTCTGGAAATTCCAGGCCAACAGACGTTTTGCATAATATGCCTCTTTGTACATGTTATGCCCATATGACCTGCAAAGGGAATATCATGGGCTATGGCTAGAAGCGCCAGACGGTAGGCTCTAGGCACTACCAACTGCTGTACTCTCTCACCTTCTAACCCTCCCCCAGGGGTCCACTCTCTGTATAGTAACCCTCTGTCTCAGTATACAGATTCCCCCTCTCATTGAGAATCAGGTGCCTCCCTAGCTACCTGCCTCTGGCCTTGCAATGTAGGGTCTGAGAGCTGAGCCTCTCTCAACTCTCTCCTTGTAACCCTTCCCAGATCCCCTTTCAGAGGAAGTCTGGCATCCTCTGACAGTGGTGCCTTACTGTCAGCCTGGGTACTGCTAATCACCTCTACCTTTGCAGTCACTCTGTCCAAGGGAACATCCGTACCCACAAGCAGCTTTGGCTCACCTTCAGTCTCACTGCTACAGCGTAGCTCACTCCCTGAAGTAACCACCTCACCAGTCCTGGCTGCAAGTATGCAGTCTGTCTCGGTCTCCCCCAGGCTACCAGACCCACATGATTGTCTCCTAGCCTGACTGCGTGTAACTGCATAAGTACATGGTATTGTCTCATCCAAATCCTTCCCTCTCCTTACATCTGCAGGATGGTAGTTTAGTACCCCTGTTGTCTCAATCAAGACAACCTACTATTGGCATTTTGTCTTTCCCACTTACTGGCTCCCTCACCTTTGGTTCCCCACCTTGCCTCCGTGGACACCTGTATGCCACATGGCCCCACTGGTTGCATTCAAAACATTTAACCCTAGCTCCTGGACATATACCTGGACTAGTGGCTTCCCCTGCTACTGGCAAATTTTATTGGGGCAGACTGTGCTGCCCACCATGGGTTCCTTTAGACACTTCCTGTGCATGGCTGCCCTGCTTGCTAGGTATAGGTCTCCCTTCTTCCCCAACTCATCTGAAGTAGCACATTGTCTATCAGCTAACCAGATCCTCATGTCCTCAGGCAAAGTGCTAAGGGCTTGTTCCCTCACCAAAAGGTCTGCCAGCCCTTCAAAAGTGGTGACCTGACATCCACTCACCCAGCTATGAAAATAAGTGCTCAGTTCAGCAACATATTCACACACACTTTCATCTGCCTTGTGTCTATGCTCACAAAACTTTTTCCTATACATTTCAGGTGTTCACTTAAAACATTCTAAAATGCATTTTTTACAGCAGTATAATCAAAACAGACAGTGTCAGGCATTTTTGACAAAAAAGTTACAGCTTTCCCATGGAGTAAGGGGGTCAGGAACTGTACCCAGAGCCTTTGGTCAAAACTATACTGTTTGCATACCCTCTCAAACATATGAATGAAACTATCAAAATTATCCCTCTCTTTAAATTGTGGAAGAAATTTACTGACCTATTGTGCTTCTGGGATCCAATTACTCCCTTCCCCATTACCTCCATGACTCTGGCGAAGAGTCAGCATTTCCCTCTCATGCCTCCTCTGATGCTCCTTTTCTTTAGCTTCTATCTTCAAAAGCCTGGCCTCCAACTCACGTTTCTTTAGCTCCAGCTGGATTTTTAAGTCCACTGCAGAAAGGTTGAGAAGTCCATTCTCCGAGGATATTGCATCTCCACTGCCAGTCTGATTGTCCTTCGCAGAAAGATTGAGTTGTCCATTCTCTGAGGATATTGTATCTCCACTGCCAGTCTGACTGTCCTCCTGGATGCTGTTTTCTGATGCAGCTGTAACCAAGGCTGCAATCAGGTCTGCTTTAGTCAGGTTTCCATGCACCAGTCCCCTAGCCTGGCACATCTCCACCAGCTGGTTCCTTATCAGCTTTCCATACTCCTCAGCTGACATGCTGCCTGCTCACCCTGACTAAATAAGCTAACAAAAGAAATAAAACAATTGTGATCTGAACTCTGAGTAGTCACTGCGTGACTGATTTAAGAGTACAAAACACTTTCATATATTACTGTTCATAAGCTACAGGATTCACTCTACCCACACCACTACAAAACAATTAGTATTTGCCAGCTACTTAATATGTGATGTGGATATCCCAACCACTGCAAATCATGTGACACCTGCACCCTGGGCCAGCAATCAAGGATCCTCAATCCTCAACATTAACCCCAGACAGGACGTCTCATATGAGAGAAAAGGATAACAAATATACACAGTAAAGTGCAATTTCCCTTAAGAGCACACAGAGATCACAGTCAGTCTGGGGCTGGTTGTTCCCTTGCCCTCCAGGTCCCCAATAAGACTCCCCACTGGCACAGCTATAGGGCCCAGGTCTCAGCCTAGCTGGCAAGCTAACCTCCAATACCCTCTCTGTCCAACCAGTGCTTCGTGTCCCTGCCCAAGTAGCTGACACACACACACACACACACACACACACACACACACACACACACACACACACACACACTTTGAGATAAGTATTTATACAACTTCAGAGACATTCCTGGGAAAGGCTGACACAGATTCTCCAGCTGTGACTCTTCACCCAGACTATGCGGTAGTAATTACTGCCACCAACAGCTAATAATTATCAGCTACCCAAAGGCCCTTAAAAGGGTGTCCAATTATTACTGTGCAATATTAGTATCCAATAGTAGTGTAAATTAAGCAATCAAGGCTTATTGGAAGGGCTTAGTACAAGATCCCTTATAAGCATGCAATGTACTCTAGAGATTAAATTATCTCTACATAAACCAGCCACAGTTGAAAATGGTTTAAAAATATTTAATAATAAATACTAAAAACACAAGACAATGCTACTACACCACAGTGCTATTTAAGAGTTCAGAGATCACACAGAAACTTTAAATAATTAAGTAGTACAGTTCTGACATAAAAGAAAAACACTTAGTCTAATCTTTATAGTCCTAGCTATTTCTACAAGAAAACATACTTCTAAGATACCAAGTCAAGAATAAAAGGCAAGCACAGAGAGACCACGTTCCTGTTAAAACATGTAGCATAAAAATAAAAACCTTGTGTACAGGAACGTGAGGGCTTGTAAAACTCAACACTGCTTGTTCGCAAAGTCACAAAAATACTGCATTCCTCTGCAGACACCAGCAAGTAGTACTAAGCAGCAATGGCAAATAAAAAGCAAAACCAGAAAGCAGTCCACAACGTCCAAAACGATAAAAAACCTTCTTTATTGCATGCAGTAGTAAGCGCTTTCACCAGAATGGCTTCCTCAGACTGTAGCAGCATACACATCACACAGTCATTAAATAGCTTCAACAATTAACAGGGTGTTGTTCAAACCAATTAATTAAACAATAAAATATTCATGAAGCTTCTACTATAAAAACATCCATTATGAAACATAGATAAAACAACAGTTAAAAACAAGCAAAAGTGACTGTTCAAAAAATAATAAAATATATTATATATATTATTTTGTATTTAATTTTATTTATTCACAGCTTTACCTAACTTCCTTCTTTTCAAAAAAGGTTGTAGACTAACTTTATCATTCAACCCACACAATTACTCTGAGCTCTGGAGATCAAAAGAACATACAAGACATGATTTTAATTTCAAAGAACAAATGTGAAATGCTTGACTTAGTTCTACTTACAGCAGATGGCAATGTTGCTACAATCTTGAAGTTCAACATTTTACAGTATTTTTCTTTCATTTAAGAAACAAGCCTGTATTTTGCATTTGTATTTACAAATACCAGAATTATGTATCAAATTCTTTTTGGCTAGGCTGGCAGCCTTCATCCATCTCTACCCAATCTTCACAGTGTGTATTAATGTGTCCTGTGTGCTGAGGGTAATGGCTTTACAGGGGTTGTGTTCCGAGGAATTTTCTTGTGCTACAGCTTACTTAATTAGGTTTGTAAAAACCAAATAAACGAAAGGACTTTGAGAAAGTGGAATAATGCAAGGAAAGAAAACATGGAAAAATGGTGGGAAACAGACGTCTGTGTGTGGGCCGTGGGTGTAATGCCCTAACCCACACTCATTTTTTTGTGATTAGATCGTTACTGTATATTTATTGCTTACATGTGTGCGAAAAGATCTGTGTGGTAATAGGTTTTAGGAACGGCGGGATAAAGACAGCGGAAATGTTTGAGTGGCTCAGGTGGAATCGTTCGTTAGGACCTCCTGCAGTTGAAAAATGCTTCTCACAGACCCTTGGATGTGGCTTAAGGGAAACCACAAGCGAAAGAATGTCAGAAACCGTGAACTGGAGAAAGGCTATAAAACTGCGGAGATCACAGAAAAAAAGGCTCTTTTAAGAGCCAATCACTAAAAAAGCGAGAGTGCAACAAGGAACACACAGGATCGAGTTCATCAACCCAAAAGAGTATGAAACCATTGAAGGATTGTATTTGGAAATGCAATGATTAAGCCAGTTATACAAGATTTTTAAGGAGTTTCTTAATGTTACTTCACCAAAGGCAACAGAGTGGTTCTGTACTGTAAAATGAGTAGTACACAAAAAGCGATAGTTATTGCCCTCCTGACATTGTCTACTAAGCAGATCAACTCCATGGTTAGACCTAGCTGGAAAGTGAAGAGATAAACTAATAAACTTGTAAAAAGTACATTCAGAAATACTCCTTCATAAAAAAAGTTGGATTTTGTTCTGAAAGGACACTGTCCATATGGATAATAAGAAAAATATCTTCACATCACAAGATGTGAAGTTCAGAAACAAACCAAAAAGAAACGAGAGCTACCTGAAAAATTGGCCTTTTAAGACATATATGACAAATCAGTCACTGAAATTTCACTGATCATTAGATTCCCACTGCCTTCTAAGTTCACCAAGGAATATGCCCTGGCTCTACTCTCTAAAACTAAAACACCATTTCCAGGGGCCCAGACAAGCTACCTGCATACCTGATTAATAACACTATTTCATGCCCCTACCAAACTCTTTGTGTACTTGTTTAACTTAAGCCTAACCACAGGGTATGCCCCTGAGGTATGGAAATATTTGTGGTGTCCAAGCACAAAGGGGACGTACCACAGACTCCAGGAATCACACAGGTCAATCAGCCAAACTAGTCTAATTTGTAAGACTATGGAACATATAAGTTGTTTTTATTTTCATGCACTGTACATATGCATTTCCTTTTTAACAATTATCATTCGTTCCACCACTACATAAATTGCTCAAGTCCTGCCTTCCTTAAACCTTACTCCTCCTTTTGAACATTATTCTTGAAGTACCTCCCCCCATGTAATTTGCTCATCCCTTTTTCTAAATATCCCACATCCAATTCGGTGCCAGAATAGATTCTTGGGGGGCATCTTTCTGCAGTAAGATTAATGGAGAGGTTGATGAGATGAAATTCACTGAGAAGTGGCAGTTATAAAGGTATTTTCTGAACCAGGCTGGCGTGTCATCACTAATGCCTATTTTAGTGAGATATATTATTTATATATTTGACATTTGTTTACCAGGATGGTACAACTGGGTCAAAAAGAACCCGTTTTCAGTGGAGGCCAGCGGAGAAAAGTTCCAATTACAGAATCTAATGTACAAACATTATAAACAGTGAATATGGTGAGATGCAAAATAAAAGATGCATGTGATGAGACAGTTGACTCAGCATTTTAACATAACAGAAGATAAACAATATACATATACATGTAATACATATTATTCAAACATAGCCTTAGGATATCAGCACAGTACATTCTAGGATAAAATCAGTGTTCTTTTTCCTTCCTCTTAGGTAGTGTTAGTTAAAGAAGGGGAGGCAAGACAGTTAGATGAGAGAAGGATAAAAAGAGGGAGGGGGAAGTGGAGGAGAGATTAGCCAGGAGAAGAGCATGGGCATAACCAAGAATTGTTTAGGTGCTGTTTTAGGGAAGTTTTGAAAGCTACTACATTAGAAATACTTCTGGCAGATAGTGGGAATAAGTTCCACACTTTAGCAACAGAATGAGAGTATAGGCTTTGTCCAGGTATTTTAGAGGGCTTGGAGATAGTAAGACGTTTCTTATCTTTGGACCTAATGTTTTTGTTGGGGTTGTAAGGTTTGATGATGTTGTTCAGAGCTGGGCAGACTAGGGATTTGTAGAACATGTGTAGTGCTAGCAATTGGACAGAGGGGGATAATGGGGAATTCTAAGCAGCTTAGCATTTGTAATGACATACAATGATGTGTGCTACTTTTTGAGTTGGTGGCAAATGTGGCCACTTTGTTGTAGCACTGTTCCAATTTGGATCTAACGGAGATCTGTAAGATAGTAAGTAAAGAGGCACCATATAGAAGGGAGGGGAGGGTAGGAAAGTTTTAGCAAGAGTGATCTTGGTTGATGACTTTAGGGAGTGTTTGTTTCTGTACAGGATGCCAAATTTCTGGTGTTTTTTTCTTCTTCTTCTTTATATTTTGTTGAACATGGAGATCAAATTTTAAGTGAACATCTATGGTAACACTTAGCAGTTTAGTGTGGTGGACTATTTCAATACTGGTATTGTCAGCAAAGAATATTTTGCACTGATTTAGGTTAAAAGAGCATTTTTGTGGCTGGAAGAGAAGGAGTTTCATGTTTTTTTTAGGCTTAAAAAATAGTTGACAGTTAGTGAGCCAGGATACAAAGGCAGAAAATGTTTGTTGTGTGATGATGAGAAGTTGGGGTAGTGCAATATCACCACGACGAGAGAGTAGAGTGTGTGTTCAGCAGATAAAATCAAAATAAAACCAGCACAGTTTAATAAAGAACAAATAAAAACCTTCAAACAACAGGATGCAAATCCTTACAAACATACAGGATGAGCGCTTTCGGCTATTCCTTCATCGGATCCTGTTCACACTAAAACAACTCCCTTTTTTTACATTGTTGCTAATCCAATCAAGTCAAGTGATCTCTTGAGCTTCCTGCTTTTCAATACAGGCTTTAAAGGCACCGTTCCATTAAGACTAAGGCTCCTGTTTGCCTGTAAATCAGCTATCCAGCGTGTTTCCAAGACTTCTGTTTTACTTGATAGGTCTCCACCTCTTTTAATATCTAGCACTCTTTCCAAGGCTAGGAAGGAGAATTTATGCCCAGGATACTTTTAAATATGCTGTGACAAAAAATTAGTCTATACATTAAGTCTAATATAACTAAGATGGTGCAAAATAATCTCCTTAAAAGGCATATTGGTTTTCCCAACATAAAATCCTGGGCAGCTATCACAAGTAGCTGCATATACTATGTTCTTAATACTACAATCCACATATGTCTTTAATTTGTATGTCCGACCAGTTACAGGATGTTTGAAACAATTGCTTGTATCTATATAAATACATGTTTTGAAACTTCTACATGGAAAAATGCCCATCTTAAGGCTATGTAGAACAGTATCTTGTTTTTGTGGGACTCCATTGTGGATCTACTACTGGACTGGACTATAATTTTAATAAAATATAAAGGTAATCACTGGCTTCATAAATGTGTGGTGGTGAGCTGTTCTGTTTCCAGTTCATGGTGAAGTAGATTGGCAATCTGTCTCTTCACAATTACCAACAAGTAGTATCAACCTATATGTTTTTTCTCAACTCATTAACTGCCCCACTAGGTACAATAAACAGTACACTCAACAATCTACCTTAGGCTGTTTTTTTGTGTCACATCCTACTAACTTTACCTCTGCTGGCACACTTTCAAACTCCATGACTGACCACCTACCTGCTTTTGCCTTCAGAGCCAATACACACTCACCAAAAACATACACCCTAAAGTCTGTCCACAACATAACTAATTTCTTTAACGACAAGTTCAATGAACTACTTCATAAAACAAATTGATCACCGCTAAAACATCTACATTTAGATGAAGCTGTGCACTACTTCAATCTCCTTGTATGGTAGATTGCCAATCTATGTTAAAGCTTCCTAAAATAATAGTCTCATACTTGATGGTTTGGGTGGTCCAGGATAGTATGTCTTCTAGAATTGGAATATTTTATCCTGGGGGAATATAGAGAACAATCGTGCAGATTCATTTGGTATTATTAAGATTTAAGAAGGATATGAGCACTTCTGAAGTAGAAGAAGTAGAGGTATTATTAGTTGTTGTGTCTTTCGGCTTTTCCCGGTTAGGGGTCGCCACAGCGGAACGCCGGTCCGCTAATGATTGGCAGTGGATTTTTACATAAATGGTGTAATATTGAGGGTGTCATGATAGAGTAGAGCTATGCCTCCACCTCTCTTATGGTTTCTGTCAACTCTAGCTATGCTGTAGTTGGGAGATAATTCAGAGTCTTTTATGTCAGACTTTAGCCAGGTTTCATTTAGGGCTAGAATGTCAGATTTGTATTGATCTATCAAAGCATGCAAGGGGGGCAGTGTATTGCCTAGACTTCTAAGGTTAAGGGTCATAACATTTAGATTTTATCAGCTGTTCTAGTGACTTGGTTAGTATTAGGACCTGGTTTAGGGTGGATGTCACCACACTGTAGCAATAGGGAGATCAGATAAGAAAACAGTGTCCTAAGCTTTTTAGGGGAGATAGATGTAAGAGGTATGAGGCAAGGTTTACTATGTACAGTGTTTAGGAGTTTTGGATATGAGTAATAGGGTAAGTTATAGAGAAATATACGTGGGGAGATATCAGCAAAACTGCTGTGGTGTGATTGGTAGGTAGTAGTCAAGGTATCTGAGGAGGAAAAAGTTACTGGAGTTACAGGCAGAAGTGATGTTGCATGTGTGAGGACTATTAACAGAGAAGTTACAGAGGATAATAGTAACATTGTTAGGTGATACTGCATGGTTGAAAGGAATTTTGGTGTGAGAGGGCATGTGTTGTGCTTATGGGGTGAAGTACGTAGTTAGATGTGTTTAGTCTGGATGTGGGGATTCTGTAGTTTAATGGATGAGTTGGGTGGTGGCTGGTGTACAGAGCTAATTAGAAGGGAGTTTTGATTGGTCCCATCAAAAGGGGTGCAGCCATGTAACTATAAGTATGAGAGTAGTGAAGGTAGGTGGGAACTGGGGGTAGGGAATGGAGTGAGCCCGAGCTCAGCAAGGACAAATGGACCAAGCAGAACCTGGCGACCGATATACAAAGCAGATACATGTTTAAAAAAATAAAGTACAGATGGCAGGTCAGTGCCAATATCACATCAAAACTAGAACCTTTCCATAGTTTTTTAATCCTAGTATAACTGAGACTGTGATGTATTTAAAAATTATAAAATGAAAAGATGTCTTGTTTGTTTGGGGTAAGGACTGTATAATTCAAACCTAACAAGTGCCTTAAAACAAAAGGCTGGAATAACTAAAGTAAAGTGGGGAAGAAGGAGTCCTAATTACAGCATCCCATCTAGTGTGCTCACCAAACCTCTACTTCTGCAGTCAAACAATGCTATATTCAGCTTATGAGCTACCATCACAGTGTGGGCAAACAGACATTGCTGACAAGTGCACGTTCTGACTTGGGATTGTGTTCCTGAAGGTATAATCAGATATTCAGGACAGCAAAATAACTCTGTTGTGGGGGGATAACTCTTAAGAAGGAGTAGCAGTGTTAAGTAACTGTAAAAGAAGAGAGTAAAAGACAAGGATTAGGATGAAGACCAGAGACAATTAAGCACCACATACAGCCTTCTTGCTAATATGCCTACAGTTAGAGAAAGAATACAATGTAAAAATGTGACCTAGCTAGCTTCCCATATAATAGCTGGTCAGTACAAAAAGACCTTTACAGTACACCACACAAGTATCTGCATAAAATAGTTTCCTATTACTATGTTCTAAGAGAAATGAGTGAATTATTTACAAGATCAAATGCTCCACTGAGGCTGATAAAAATGGCTCCAGTAATTAGGCCACTGTCCATTTCAAGAAGAACATTGTTAATGAATGTCCAGATAGTTGTGGATGTACTGCGACCAGACCAAAAGCCATGCTGCTTTTGAGGGAGAGAAAATGCAGTACTGGTTGATATATTTAGTGAGAAAGATTCCAAAAGACTTACTCTCAGAGTCACTTACTCCTACAGCAAGTCCTTTAGAATATCCCCCTCGGTATAAGCCTATCTACATTTGAGTTGCACTGAATTAAGTCATTTTCACCAAGAATACGTCTTTTGGAATTAGGGGAGACTTGCAACATAGTAAGTCACTTACACAAAGGGAATCAGGGCCAGTGAGCTACAAGTAAATCATTTTACAGAATCCTTCCAAGGATAGGGAGAAAATAAATGGGCAAGCAGTCTCAGAGTTTGGAGAGAATGAGTTTCTTATAAACAGGTTTTACAATGCCATTTTTACAGATACTAGGCAAAATATTAAGTGTACACTGGTTGTACAAGTGCTTCAATGTGGTCATAATGTTGTATATGCACTGATAAATGAATCATAGGTGGAGGTTGTCTGTACCAGTGTGATTATCAAATTTAATATGTTTAAAAAAGTGTTAGAGGCCCTTAGATGTGATAGTTCTGAAGCAGAATGAAGGGATGTCTGCATCTATGGAGGGGTGGTGGGGGTGGCAGAGGCAGTTTGAAATTGACTAGAGTAAGGGATGGGGAGGTTGCTGAAATGAGAAAGGAAATCAGATGCAGAAAGTGGAAGGGATGTGGAATTCATGAAGGAATGGTTATTCCCTCCTGTAAAATGGCTGTCCTCTTTCCAGAAGTTTTTGGTTGATTTTACTAGGGAGGTTTAGTATGATTTCATGAGGTGACTTTTATGTTTGTCTGACAAGGATGTCTAGCCGGGTGTTCATGGAAGTCAGAAGGGCTTTCTGGGAATGCCATACCTTTAATGTTGTACAAAGTAGGACATTATTTCTTGCCAAATAAAACTGCATTGCACTTTCTGGCATTAATCTTAAGCCTGTGGTCAGTTAGAACAGTTAGGTTTTTTTTTTTTTTTTATACGTAATAAAAATATGAAGATCTAATGTCTGTCATTATCCCATGCTTGCAACAATCCATGAGTTAAAAGGGAAAGGTACCTATAAGAGGTAGCATCCTGTCATACCTCTCAACTGTCCAGATTTTTGCATACTATCCACCTTTTTGCCTCATAATCTTGATCTTTTCCCCATAAAATGTGTGCCTTTCTGGTAAACTGTTGAGGAAAGGAGTCACTTTATGTGACAGAGACTAGAGTTTCAGACTTCATATCCTTCAAAAAATGCATACTAATGCCAAACCTGTTATGATAATTATGTTAAGAGGTTATAAGGCTATATTTAAAATTGGTCCATGATTTTGGTCCTTTTGGATTTTCCAGAGGATGAGAGGTAAAAGTCCTGTAAAGTCATTGACGGAGAGTTGAGAAAGTGGGGGGTTGTTCGTGTTAGGGAAGGCTTTAGTATACAGCTGGAAGGAACACTAGACAACACGAGACAGAATATTTCAACTACTGATGGGACTCATTCAACAGTTAATAGAGCAGGTCTACCAACACTATGAACTCTGTGCATTATGAAGAATGAAACTCTAATATCTGGCATAATTTACAGGCTGTAAGGACTCATGATGATATATGATATAAGAAAAAAACAAAGAGACACCAATGGATGTTCTGTCAACTCAGGAAGAGATGAGAGGAATGCTGTGTGTGTGTGTGCATGGGTGTTTAAGGGTGTCTAAATGTTTGTGTGTGAGAAAATGAATGAGGGGGACAGTACAATTATGATGCATGGGCAACTGGTGTTAACTACTGCACAAAGTGCCAGCACTATTGGTAGGTAAGCATGATTCAGAAACATGCAAATCAGCCAATAATGAGGTCTTTCTTCACTGTGGTTAACACTTCTCTGAATCACAAATTATTGCATTATGTATCACCACTTTTTAATACAGGTCTTACTGCCAGAGCTGCGTCTTTTACTGAATTTCCAAGATTATATTAGCCAAGGAGAAGTTACTACTGAGTGGAAGCTTTGATTTAGAAATGCTGAGATACAATATGGCCTTATTAAGTTTAGTGTTATTAGCAGCCAAAAAAAACAATCAAGTGAAAACTGAAATAAAAAAATAAAACTAGCAGTAAATGAAGTACTGAAAATAATAATAAACATAAGTCGCAAGAGGTGCAATCATTATAAGATGGAACAACTAAAAAGAAATGTTGCACTTCTTTAAAGTTTAAAGTTGCATTTTCAAACCACTGTAAGGGCTGCTGTTCTGCACTGAAATACATTGTACCTAATGTTTCTTACTTCGTATTAGGCACCTGTTTGTGGTTCCTTAAAACTTGGGCTCCAAACCACTCATTTCACATTAAGAGGGTCAAAGTCTGCACTCCTGTGGCAGGAGAGTGCTTATTTTACATATATGGCCTGAGAATTGCTGGTGGGAAGCTCACTGTGTGGTTACCCAATCAGCCTTAGGGCATGATTAGTGTAAAACTTGTTTTTCTGATTGCATACAAGCCTTGCATTGGTGCAAAGCTACTTTTCCTGCAGAGGTGGTTACTGGTGCCTTGTATAAACACAATCACCACAAGTTGAAATTTCCCAATAAAAAACACCTTGGAACTTTACTTCAGTCCTGCATTACTCGCAGGGCAACTAGTTTGTATGTTGCACAGCAATTAAGTAGGACTATTTAGGCCTACCATACCTTACTATAGTACCCAGGACTACGACTACTCAGACAGCACCTGGTTTGGGCGCTGGGCAGCATCACTGATTAGGTTAGCTGCAGATTTCATCAAATAGGCACCCTTGTCTCATCTGGTTACAAATACCCTTTACTTTATCACTTGCAAGTACATATTAGGATCTGCAACCATGGATGGGCACTTTCCTGCTATCTCTTCATCCAGCTTCGTGGACATGGGCATCTTGAGGCAAGATAGCGCTGCCTTATGTACACTGACAATCACTTAATTCTTCTACAAATACAGTATGTGACAGATGTAGTTCCACATTAACACAGGAGGCTAGACTCTCACATAGAGACATAAAGCAATAAACAGGTTGACAGCGACTCACACACATCACTCACCACATGCACAAAGGACCACACACATAGACTCATATATGCGGAGGTGCTCACATGTAATTTAAACCTCAAAGGCCTCCCAGGCACAATCCTCAGAAAGTCCACATGCACACAAACAAGAGAATCTCCATCACAACACATGAAGTCACATCTTATTGTGTCTCAGCTACAAAGCCCATAAGGCGAAACATACCACAGCCCAAAATTGTGGTCATGGCAAACTCTATTGTGAGACACACTGATGTCCCCTTTACTAGGCTGGATAAGGAGAAGGTTACAGGGACCAGGATCTGCCAGATCATGCAAGTACTCAGATCACTTACCCCTAAGTACCAGTATGATTCAGTCATAGTCCATGTGGGCGTGAATGACCTGAGATGTATCTCCTTGGACTATATGAAGACAGCCATGATTGAGCTCTCAGAATGTGTGTCATAGGCAAGGATGAGCTTAGCACTGGGCAGGATTCTACCATCTCCAAGTATGATTCCTCAATACTAGCAGAAAATTATTGACTTTAATAATTGGCTTAGCTTCTGATGCCATTCCAAACGGGTCCAATATTTGTCAGCCTGGGAGGACATGGTTGACAGGACATGCTGCTCTGCTAAATATGGTCTTCACCTGTCACATCTAGGCTTTCAGATATTGGCCAAAACATCTTCCACTCCAATAATGGCAATTTTAGGTACTGCCAAAGACACAAACCTTACAACATAACAAAAGCTACTCATGACAAGCAAAATATGTTACTAATGCTCAGTGCTAGGAGTCTCAATAAGAAACTTCCTAGAAGCTCTCCTCACTCTGGAGGATGCTGATATCTTTACAGTTACTGAAGCATGGTTCAAAGCCACGAAAAGCACTTCAGCACTGCAAGCCTATAACGTCTTTCATATGTTCCAATCACCCACTGAACATGAAGGAGCAAAAGGTGGAGATGTATCTACGTACATAAAGGATAAGCAAACCTCAAGTCTGGTCAAGCAATATGACACACTTAAGCTACTCCATGTCCAACTAACCAAGGGGAAAAATCCATTACCATATTCTTGCTAGCTACAGATCCTCGACCATGAACCAGCAATCCATACATCACACCTGAAGTTATTAAAAATCCCTCACCATCCAGCCCAATGCCATACTCATGGGTAATTTTAACTATCCTTCCATTAACTGGGATGCATACACAACCACTAACATGCAGGCCTAAAAGTTTCTTGACTTTGTAAATTCAAATGCCTGGAGAAGCATGTCTGTACTCCTACTAACGGAACAAATATCCTATATCTGGCACTCGCAAATATGGGACAGCACTACACCCACCTTAGTGTGATGTCCTTACTGGTAAGATCAGATCACAAAGTCTCTCTTGAAATAAATGTAAAACTACTACTCCCATCTAAACTGAAAAACTTTAAGAACTTCTCTAAGATAAATTACTCCCTATTAATAGATAGCATAATTTGTTTCTAAGCTCCCCCAAATTCAGAAAACACAGTAACCTATGCAGAGGTGTATACAAAAGCCCTGTACAACCACATACACAACTGCACAGAATTGGAAGTACCAGACTGAAATATACCCAAATCAAACTGCAAAAACAAGCCACCCTTGAGGACCCCTGGTATTAATAGGTTGCAAAAGAAAGAAAATCCTGTCATAAAGTAAGAAGGAATGTGCACAACAGAGCAAAATGTCCCTCATTAGTCTAAACAAGTGAATCAGAGATCTAATCAAATCTCTGAAGGCAGACCTTAAGGTAAAAATAGCCTCCAAAGCTAAGGATAACCATAAGGCATTTTTCAGTTATGTCCTCAATCCAATCATAAGGGCAACACCCAACAATGCAGAAAATTAGCTGTAGATGTTATCACCTATACTCAGCCAGAAGATATAGCAAATCTTCTGGCTGACAAATTCAGCTCAAATTTCACCTCCGCATCACACCTAGCTCTTCCCCACGAAATACCCCCACCACTGCACTTCCAATTATCACCAAAGAACAAGTTGCCACTGAGCTCTCTAAAGCTAAAAACATGGCTTCAAAGAGGCCTGATGATATACCAAGTTGCCTCTTAAACTGCATCAATCAGAACTTATCAGGTCCATTATGATCTCTGTTTAACCACAGCTTCTGGACTGGCTTTTTCCCGACAGAGTGGAAGACAGCAACAGTCATCCCTCTGCATAAAGGGGAACCATCTACTGACCTAGCAAATTACAGTCCTATACGTTTGACTGCTCTTATATGTAAGATCATGGAAAGAAGAATCATGGACCTGATAAATGTCATAGGAAACCTCCAAACACTGGACCCGACACAATTCATCTTTGTCAAGGGCATGTCATGCCTACTGAATCTGGTGGATTTCTTTGAGAAAGTCATGGATGAAGGTAAAACAGTACACACTTCCTACCATGACCTGGCCAAGGCATATGACAATTTCCCATTCAGGTATTATAAACAAACTCACAAAACTGGGCGTAAATCCCTACATCACCAAATTAATAGCCAGTTGACTCATGAACAGGACACGTGGTTAAAGTGAGTGAATCCAGATCCAATAAGATGCCAGTTACTAGTGATGTGCCACACAGCTCAGTGCTGGGATCACTCCTGTTCAAAATAGGGTTCTCTGAAGCCACGGCTACTGTAGAAGGTATCTGGATGACAAAGTCTGCTGACAACTGCAAATTGGGGACAATCACTGAATCCCCCAATGATGTAGATATCCTTCATGAAGGTCTAGATTAGACAAATGATCAGTGCCCAAACCATGGCATAAAACTACATGTGAAAAAGTGCATTATTATACCCTTTGGGAAGTCAAATACCCCTGCAAATTACAACATCAAGTAGCACACCCTTAAAGACTAGAGTCAAAAGTGACAGATCTAGGTACACAGCTAGATAGTAGCCTGAACTCTGACCACCATGTGTCTGCAGTAGTGAGGGAGTCCTTCTATGTGACACAACATATAAGTAACAAAATGGCATCCAGATCCAAAGAAATTATAGTTCCACTATACTCAGCCCGCATTAGACCAATTATTGAGTACAGTGCACCATTTGGCTTGTACTTATCTACACATTTACACTGGCTTGAGCAACCTAGTATAAACAACATGTCCTATGGGGTTAGACTAAAAGCCTTAAACCTTTAACTCTGTCTTCTACTGACTATTAAAGGGTGAGTTATGCCTGACCTAAAAGGCATTCACCCATCCAGCCCTGATGGAGCTGCTACACATCCGCAAGTCAAACAACATGAAGGTCGCCTGATCTAGGGATCTAAACTTAGTGACTCAAACAAAACATGCTGGACAGACAGATATGTGTCTTAGAGATTGCCCTTTCTTGGAACAGTCTTCTTATTCACTTTAAGGGCAGACCTTTCCTGGCCATCTTTAAATGCAATGTGGATCAATGGATGGGGAATTGGAGAGTAACACCTGAGGTAACACCTATGTCCCTTAAGGACAGGGGCCATCTGTAACATACTCAAGGCATAGGCACAAACCCATGCCATTCCCTTGCCCCTAGGGGCCTTACATTGGATAAATTTGGGTTATATTGGCTAGGCTAGTAAGGGCTTTTAAGCCATTAGACTGGTAATCTCCTATGAACCTACAATCATAAATGTTGCAATTTGGGAAAATTATACATAAAAATAATGCTCAAGAAGATGATTTAATTACATTGACCAGGTCAGTAGGAACAGAAAAATATACGAGTATGTTGTAATGTGTGTCAGGTCAGTAGGAACAGAAAAATATATGAATATGTTGTAATGTGTGTCAGTAAAAAAAAATATATTACGAAGCTTGTATGTATAATGCATGTCCATGACACTGGAAAATGTTACATAGACGTTTCCTCTTTTTGTTGTAACTAATGCATGGGATCTCATATTATGAATCAATGTGACGAAAAAGTAAAGTTGTTACAACAAAAAAAAAGGAGAGTTGTTAAAATTCCGCAAGATTTAGGTCTTCTTTGATTTTACAAAAAAGAATTCACATGGGACCTTTCTTCTTTTATTGGGGGGGGGGGGGTGAAGATGAATGCTCCTTAAGTGGATTTACTAATTGCCAGTAGTTCACAGAAAAGTTGCTCTCTGCCACTTGTTCTAAATGGCAAGTGACCTAACTTTTACTAGCTCAAGCCAAGCTAATTACCTGTCCCTCCCACCAATGGACACCAATGACCTTCCAAAACCTTACTGCTACCCTGAAAATTTCTACTTGGTCCCTAACTCTAACCATAGCACTACTCTCCAAGTCTCTCACTGCTCCTTAAACCTAAAATTCCACTTCCCTTACCTAAGTCTAAAGGCCCGTTACTACTGTTCAACCCTAATCTCTCCTTCTGCTCACTAACACTAAAACACCCTCTTTCACCCTAAATCTAAAATTTCCTTCCTGTTCCCTAAATTGAAAGTCTCTGAGCATTCACTAACCCTAAACTCCCTGCTGATCCCTAAACTTCAGTTTCACTCCTGATCACTGCCTGAAACCCTCATCTATACTGTTTCCCACCAAGCTGCCATGCTAGCCCTTTTCCAAACTCTGTTACTACATCTGTGTGAAATGTGGCAGATCCACTAACTCCACATTGTGTCCACACCTTGCTTGAACATGAACTGGAGTTCGATCATAAGTGACATGCTATGCAAGCTACAAGATGCCCACATCCCAGGCTGAGAGTGACATTCAAGTGTTTAGGACTTGAGAAATTGTAGCAGACCCCTTTTTAATGATGTTGCCACTGAACTGATTGTACAAACTACTATGATGTCAAAAAATGTTCAGAAGTAATGAGGTTGCATGAAATATTTTGCAAACAAAACAGCTGTTGGTTTGTAGTCCAGGAATTGGCAGAACACCATTCCTCTACCAAATGGCCAAATTATGGTTGCACTTGCACTTGTGAAAGAGCTTTTCTCACAAAGATAAAAAAGTGAGATAGTAACTCATTAACACATCGCCTGACTGAAATTTCACACCTCCTGACACCTGCAGACTGTCTGGATAGTTTTCATCAGCTTTGCAACTGCACACGCTCCTCTTCTCAGACATAATAGTGATGCTATTTATTTAAAAAGTAAATATAAAATACTTCAATTTTATTTTGATAATTATCAGTGTGACTTTTATTCAAGGTGATCTTTTGTTTTCCATAAATCAGTTTTATAGATGACAGACCATTTTTGAGATATTTTCATAATTATGATCTGTAAACATATCTGCATATTTAATTGACAAATAAATTTAAGTATCTGCAAAGTAGTGCTTTTTTCAGAATTGTGTATGCTTTCATTTAGCACCATTTGAATAAGTTCTGGTTCAAATTAACAGAATTACTAACTTGTGGTATATACTCATAATATTTATGGAAAATAACTCACATTTTCTCTGGTACTAAGCATCCCATTTGTCTAAGGAGATATTCATAAGCTCTTTGGTGACAGGGAATGTGAAATTCTGTTCCAAAATACATTCCAACAGGCAAAGCTCTTTCTCATTAGATTCAACATTTACTTCAGTCTTACACTGCTACTCATAAGAGGTCAAGCTTCCTTCATAATAACACATTATTATAACCTATGGTGAATATTGAAAATAAACTGCAATTCCTTTCTACAGTAATGTCTTCTGCATCAGTTGTAAAATCCCTTTCTTTTGGCAGCCCTCAGCATGGGTAAGCAGAAGACCATAAGGGCTTCTGCAGTGACGCAGATCACACATTTCTTGGTCAGGGATGATAAACCCCCAGCTTCACTGCCTGGCTACCAGTGAGGACACAAGCAAACCTCATGGCTTCTTGATTCCCTAGATGACACCAGCCCTTGCGCTGTACTTGGTTCTCTCTAGTAGTAGAAAAATAAAGGGAGTGAGTACAGCTGGAAAGAAAGGTTTGATTGTCAGCAGACAAAGGGGCAAAAAGTACATAGCAAAAAATAGCAGAAAACAGCAACGGTAAACTGAAGCACGACTTGTATCACCATTCAGTAAAATAAAATCACATTTATTTTCAAGTAGGTAAGTGCTTTCACCACAAAATGTGGCTTCATCAGACCATTTACAAGTAAAAGTACATAAACTGCCAAACATTTCCATTTATGCATAGCACCTCCCCCTAATTAAATTCAAATGTTTGTTGTAGCAAATTAATCCAGCACAAAACGCCCCCTAGTTGCTTGACATCAGAAACAGATTAAAACTGCAACAAATTAACTATTTAGTTGCTGATACATAAATAAAATCCACATTATAATACTTAAAATTCATCACATAATAAAACTGTATTCACACTCCACTTTAAAATATATGCATATCTCATCCTTAGAAGCATAAACTGTATTGTGCATCTATAAATCAACTAGCTATCTAGTTGCTTTTGTTATATATAGATCGTCACACAATAATAAATTTATACCATCGTGACATAACATTTCCTACTTAGTAAAACTGATTATATGGTCAAGCACTCGCTCGACTCATTCACATCAGTACATCATTACTTATCAAGTCATATTGCACACATTTAAATATCCCCTCCAAGTCTAAGAAAGTGGTTGAAGTACAGCTATGGGAAGAGGTAAACTTCAGGAAGGGGGTTGTTTGATTGAGGTAAGTGATAAAATCTCCAAGCTGCAAGGTGTCGCCTTCCCACACAATAAAGATGTCATCAATAAAACGTAAATAGCATGTGATATGCTGCATGCAGTCTGTGTTGTTTAACACAAAGTCCTCCTTCCATTTGCCCAGGGCTATGCTAGCTATGCTGGGAGCCATGGCAGCCCCCATTGCTATACCAGTTTTTTGTTAGCAGTGTTTGCCATTGAAAGAAAAGAAATTGAAGTCCAGTACAAGATTAATGAGCTTGCTTAACTTTTGCAGTTGTGCCTGTGTACCCTGATTATGTTTCTTAAAAGACTCTATAGTTGCTGTTATACAGTAATTGTGAGGGAGCACTGTGTACAAGGATTCCACATCAATAGATAATAAAATACTGTCAGCTTTTACTGTAATGTTTTTTATTTTCCTCAGAAAATCCATTGAATCTCTTATGTATGACTTATTCTTTTCTGCTAGAGGTTTCAGCAAGTAATCAAGGTAAATGGCTGTGGCTTCAGTAAGGGAACCTCCACTTGCTACCACCGGTCTATAAGGTGGGTCTTCGCTGTTCTTGTTTGGCTTTGGTATACCAAAAAAGTAAGGTAAATGTGTGCATGGGCTCCATAAATAATTATAAAGATTTTCAGTGATAAGTTTTTCTTCCCATAATGTGGTGAGATTAGTGTTCCATAAATCATATGCTCTTTTTTATGTCATTCATGGTAAATAACTCATAAAATCTGTTATCCTCCAGCATGTTCTCTATCTTTTGGTTGTAGCTAGTGGTATCAGTCACAAGTATACCTCATCCCTTGTCTGCCTTCATTACACGCCTGGATTTATCAAAGCAATGCTTTTCTTTCTCCCTGTGTTAAGTTATGAAGTTTTTTCTTAGGAGGTTTTTTAAACAGTTTCCTGATATCCATCTCACATTTCACTTTGAAAGCAGCTAGTGTTTGATGTAGTGGTGGACAATAGCTGCTAGGCCTTTTTATACTTTCATCAATAGGCTTATTTTCAGTGTCATTACTTTTGTCATGAAACTGTACCCTTAAGTTGAGCTTCCTCACAAACATTTTAAGGTCTATCAGTACATGAGCAACCTCACTACTGCAGCTTGGTACAAAGTAAGTCCTTTGGACAACACACTTTTTTCCTTCTTCAGTCAGTGCTTTAACAGAGTGGTTCCAGATAAGTGGGGCACCTGTTATTGTTGTTATTGTACCTGTTATTGTGGCTGGTTCCTCCATCTGAGCCTGGGACCTGGGTTGAAGTTGGGGTTCCAGTCAGCATTGCCCAGATATTGTATTTCTCTCACCCCTGTCCACTGTTTGTTTCTCCTGTCTCCCTGGGAGTTTGTGGATAGAGTATGCGACCAGACCTTTTTCCATTAGTATAAGTCGATTTACAACGTACACGCTGGCCAATCAGCATGCACGTTTTGGAATATTAATGGGGGGGGGGTCATGGTATAATAGAAGTTTTGTTGAATTTAAACCTAGACCATATGGGAAAAGCACTAAAAGATGTGAAACTAATTGTACATTTTGTATATTTATACAGCAAGGTAATAGTTTTTATTGCCCTTATTTAAAGAAAATCATTAAAACCAGTGCAGGGGGTGACTGTAACACTACAAAAGTAATTTACAGGGCACAGTGCAATGAATGTGATGCATTCTATGTGGGCAAGACTGTAAATAAACTCAAGCGTAGGATTTCATGACATCTGTCAGAAATCCGCTCTGGATGTAAAAAAAATGCACTAGCCAAACACCTTTCTCTTCATAAAAGACACACAGGTTTTAAGTTCCAGATCCTGGATCGCATAGACATGGGTGAGCTTGAAGGAGACATCCCAAATATTCTGGAGAAACATGAACTCATGTGGCAATTAAAGCTGAACTCTTTTAGGAAGCCTGGACTAAACTATTACTGTTCAATTAAAAGTGCACTGGAACTTAGAAAATTGCCACATTGTTTACATGACTAATTGTATTTTATTTTATTCTACCAGTTGGTTTTCAATCAGTTGTAATTTAAGTGTATATTTTGTTTCCATCATCATACATACATTTTTTCTTATTTTGATTTTTTTTCTGGTTCTTTTTTCCACTTTATTCAAAATGATGTGTAATAACAATACTAACTAATTATACAATTATATATATATTTTTATACATTGTTTTTTAGGGTTCTTGTACACAGACCAGACGAAGTCGATCTTTAACAATAGGTTATGAAAATAGAAATTGATTTTTACATGCAAAATGTATATGTATATATTTATATATATTTTTTGATTGCCAAATGAACTAAGGTTGATATATTTCCAGCCATGTAGTATAATGTCTTGGATAAAATCATAGACTTAATAATCTGGTTAAATAAGAGGTACCACATCATTATAAATTTTATTTAAAGTACATAAGGGTTATATATTATTATGACATTCACTAAGCAGGGCAGGACCAGCTCGAATATCACACTGATGGGGGAAGGGATGTGAATTTAACATGTGTACCAATAACACTTTGTTTTACAGCACAATAAACCACTCCCATGCCTGATAAAAAGTATATATATATATATATATATATATATATATATATATATATATATATATGTATATATATATATATGTAGAAAGCTTGTGAGGAAATTTATTTTTGCTTTACTTGGATCGCTTGTCTGTGTACTTAATAAAGGATTTTCGACTGGAAACAGACAGCCTGCCTTGCTCGGATTACGGTCGAATGCTTAGTAATGCTGTACAATTATATATTTTCTGTTATTATTTTTTGTTTTGGTTTGTTTTGACTTAAGATGAGTTTAAGTTCGCTACTTCTACTACTATTGTCTGATTAATATACAGTGATTAACTAGAAATATATGGACTGAAAGTCTTCCACACAGAGAAGTTTTTTACACTGTTTTGTTTTTGGACCGTGGGTTGTTTTGAGACTTTGGGGATACCATGGAGATTAATATACATACATACATATATATATATATATATATATATATATATATATATATATATATATATATATATATATTTATACATTTTTAACAATATCTGGCTATGTACTATGACATGCACTCTGTGGTTTATATATAATAACAGATATGCCGTGGTATCGATTATAGGCTTGTCATTCATCTATGTTTAAGAAGGTACAGTAAACTGCTTATCTGAACGACGCAAAATAGAAATCACTTCGTGATTGATTTTTGGCAGCATACAAGGGTTGTAAGCTGAACGATTATGTTATAACATGTTTGATGGTACTATAGCTTTCATTTGAAAGGACCTAGCTTTACCACAGGATAGACATGGAGGAATATTTAAATGTGTGCAATATGACTTGATCCATGAATGTGTAAGTAATGATGTACTGATTTGAATGAAAGTTATACCAAGTAGGAAATGTTATGTCACGGTGGTATAAATTTATTATTGTGTAACGATCTATAGATAACAAAAGCAACTAGACAGCTAGTTGATATATAGATGCACAATACAATTTATGCTGCTAAAGATGAGATATGCATATATTTTAAAGTGGAGTGTGAATACAATTTTATTATGTGGTGAATTTTGAGTATTATAATGTGGATTTTATTTATGTATCAGCAACTAAATAGTTAATTTGTTGCTGTTTTAATCTTTTTATGATGTCAAGCAACTAGGGGACGTTTTGTGCTGAATTGATTTGCTACAACAAACATTTGAATTTAATTAGGGGAAGTGTTATGTATAAATAGAAATGTTTGGCAGTTTATGCACTTTTACTTGTAAATGGTCTGATGAAGCCATATTTTGTGGTGAAAGCGCTTACCTACTTGAAAATAAATGTGATTTTATTTTACTGAATGGTGATACAAGTCTTGCTTCAGTTTACTGTTGCTGTTTTCTGCTGTTTTGCCTACATTTTACAATGGGGACTGTTTGCCTACTGGGGAACATTCTTTCTTGGAACATAGATAAAATGCTCCTTTCTGAACAACTGTACAGTCACTACCTCCCTGCATGGATACATTCCATAACATCAGAAGAATATTTTGTTGTTCTGATTGCTTTGAACTAGGCATGAAGAAACAAATCAGAATAACAAATTGTTTACCCAACTGAAAAAAAAAACACAATGTGGTTCTTTGTCTGACATTACAGTGTTGTTTACTCTGTTGCTCAGAATACAAACACTTTTTTTTCATGTATTCTTGAATTACTCGCCATATTCTTTGCACGGTAAAAGAAAAGACTAAACTTATTCTACCAGGAAGTTACACTGCATTTTAATTTTGCTGAACAGTCTTACATAACAGTTATTTTGTTTCTTAAAACCATATTTACCATCAAATTAAGGGTTTGGCCATGTCTAAGTAAATTCAATTTTGGGACCATGATAGCAGGAGCATACTTATAAACACACAGTTAAAAGAACAGTAGAAGACTTCCAGAATTTTTTGAGATTTAAAAAGTAGAAACACATTCTTGAAATTTACCAGACATAATGATATTCTGGAACCAAGTCTCTAACACTCTGGCATCAATGGTTTTCGGACAAGATACATTTACAAAAAATACACTGGTGCTCATCCTGTGCACATTAAAGAAAATGTATTGAAAGGTCAGTATTCAGAATTGCCAGACTAACTACACATGAGGAAGAGTTAACTTCAGAATTTACTAAGTTGAATTTAATTACTTTTGGAAGAGAATATCAAAAGGATTTACTGGATCAAGTAAGAGAGATAGTCACAAAGTAGAACTGAAAAATGTCAGGCTATCTGAAGAAGCTCATTAGTAACAATAAATGCAATTCCATTGATTTGGGTCAAGTCTTTTACTTAACACATTCATTTGATTTTGATAACATTAATAACAAAGACAATGTAAAGCACTTTTAGGCAACCATGAAATGGAAAGACTAGTTGGGCCCATACCTAGACTTAATACAAAATAGGTTCATAGGAGATTACTATGCCTCAAGAGCCCATACAAACCTAGCCAATTTTATCCAAATTTTACCCAATCTTCTATCCCTAGAGGAAAGATAACAAGGGTTAGCAAGTGGGGTTTTGACAATTTTTACAGCCTGCCTCTATCCATTAGGGACGAGGGCACCACCCCATAAGTGAATTTGAAATTTCCCATCCACTCGCCCAGTATGTAGTTGTAGATAGTCAGGAAAGGGGCCTTAATGTCAAACATTTTTAGAACATCAATGAGGGACTGAAAAGGAATTAAGAAAACAAGGTATTTCCCCATGTGGCATGTGATACCAATGTTAACTTACAAGTTTTTGTCTGTATTTTTCAGTATTTAATAATGACTACCACTCTAATGCTGTATATCAAGAGATAATTATTATACAGGGAAAACAAAACTAAAGTTGTGTGAGGAAATGTAGAAACATAATAATAGGATTAGACAGAACAATTAGACCGATGCCTCGAGGACACAGTTTAAAATGCACAAATTTTAGAGAGTTTGCATCAGAATGGAAATATTCATAATATACTGGAGGAAAGCAAGTTATTCTTGCAAGTAACTTTAACTGTTATAGTTCCTCCAGATATGAATGATGTTGCAGGCGTTAAACTTTTTTTTTTAAATTCAAGGTCACTTAAGTAGTTTTAAGCATAAGGTAATTTTAGTAGTTATGTGTAGAGTAATTACTATGAAGTGCTGGCTGGTGTTTTAAAGTCATGTGTTGTTATTCCAAATGTAGCAAATATTTCTTCTTGCAAACCGTTTTTAGTTTGAAAAACTTCCAATAAAGAAGGAAAGCATTTAACACAATTTCTGCAGGATCTGTGCAATTATTTTATAAGGTCAGGAAGAAGGCAGCAACAAAGTGGAATTTGTGAGTAAGTCAAAAAAAACTGTAAAGTATAAACTCCAGTAGTTGCAGTTTTGCAGTTTAGACATGTAAACTGGGATTTTGAAAGAAAAAGTAGCAGTGGGTGAAAATATTCAAAATTTGTTGACTGTGTTGCAATGGTCAAAGAACTATTAAGCATACATCTTTTATATCACTCTTGAGAAGGGCATTGAATAGACTGAAGAGATGAGTGTAAGTAAAACGTTTTTTGTTCTTATTTATAAAAGATTATCTGATGTAAACTGCACCCTAATTTGTAAAGCAGTGCAGCAAAGCATGCAGTCAGAAGTGATTTAAATGCAGGGTTTGGGAGGTTTTACTTGTGTCTATTATATGTGACATTAGGGTAAGAACCTTCTTACGTGTAATGTATACAGGCTTTACACTGTAACAAGATAATAAAGTCTGGAAAGAAGCAAGTTAAAGTTAATATGATGTTGTAAAACTTTGGCTCGGGGGATTAAATGTGTACTGATCATGTTATACATGGAATTAAAAGACAACACTTTTCTGATTTCTAGAAGCATATATCTAAATTCATGTTCTTGGAAGTTACAGACCATTCTGTAAACAAACAAAAAATGTAAAAAAAAGAGAAAATGATGAAAAACAGTAGTTTGTTCCTGTATTTGTAAAGTAACTAACTTTGATTTTCCCATAAGCACCTGCTTTTGGCTGAAGAAAAGCAGCCTATAAGTGCAGGAAATTAATCATGATAGGTCTGGGCAGTGTGTTCTGAGTGAAATCTATAAGGTAGAACAAAATTAACTTTTAAAGGACTTATGACAAGCAGTTCAATGAAATAGTGTGCTCAGAGTAAAATCTTTAAGGTACAGCATAATTAATTTTAAAAGAAATCTTGTCAAGCAGTTCAGTGAAAATAAAAGGTAAGGTAAGGTAAGAAATGAAGACTGAAAATGTAAAAAATTAATAGTTTTACAAGAATATGCATCCCCAGCAGCCTTAATACTTTAATGCATTAAATATAACTATTCAGAGTTTAATTTATTTACGGTTAGCCAGTATATTTTTTTCTTAAATCTAAAAGTTAAAGCTTACAGAAAGCATGCAAGTTGCTGTCCTCATCTGTAGGGGAATTGGAGATGAAATAAGAACAGGCATCAATCTGTGTAAATGGATCCACAGGCTCTAACATGTGCATTAGCATGGTTATCCTTAACTTTAGAATAGATACTACATGTTGGTGGAGCTGTCCATTTCCGGCAACCACTCCTATTTGGAGGGAGACAAATGTTTTTTAGAAAATATGCATCGTTTTTTTGTGCTTGCTCTTAGTTAAGGGGGTTGTTTTGAAAATGTATTTAGTTCTTTTTCTTGATTGTTTTTACTGAAAAGAAAAGGCTGAGAAAATGTGACAGATTCAGACAGAGATGAGAATTAAAAAAGTACATAAAAAAATCAGTCTGTCAGTCATTACTGTGTGTATGCATGATGCAAGAAGGAATCATATATTCAGAAGAACTTTTATACATATTATGTCAAAGTAAAACTTTTCTGTTGGAATGGCTGCTTTATCAGTATTAACACAGAATATAAATTAACTCGTAACTGGGCGTGCCTTCGTTGAAGGTTGGGCATCGAGCTGGCACCTTGGCATTTCGTAAAAATCTACTGCCAATCATTAGCGGACCGGAGTTCCGCTGTGGCGACCCCTTACCGGGAAAAAGCCGAAAGACAAACAACATACAGGCAAAAAGCAAAGAGTAGTTAATTACATTAAGACATGTAAATCGCAAATAGCAATGTTACAGGTGGCACTTTGGAAAGAAATGAGCATATGAATTTTCAAAGAAATAATTTTTAGTGAGGGTAGAAATTTCGCAGGGTATCAGGAGGAAAGGGAAAATGCAGTAATGATATTGCTTGAGAGAGTCGCCCCTGTAGTGACAGAAGAGGAAAACAGGGAGAATAATGATAGAGTTATAGTAGCAAGTGGTTATTGCCAGGGTAGGAGTAGTATGCTTGAATGTATTTATATGCCATCTAAAATTACTCTTGTGGAGCTTGGAAGATTTTTTTGAAGAATTAATAAGCTTTCAGCATAGAATATAATTTACAGGTGGGGACTGGAACATGATTTGCAATACTGAAGCTGTATCAGGGACTTGGAAGAGAAAATATAACAAAAGAAGGTAGATTTCTGAATAAACATATAAAAATATTTGGCACAGAAGATGTGAATACTCAGCGTTAATTTACATATTATTTTTCAAGATATAAAACTTAGGGTGGACTGGAGAAAAATTATATTTCACAGGAGCATTTCTGTTTAATTGAAAACTTTGAGAAGCATCCAGTAACGATATCAGATCATAGACTAGTAAAAAGCTAACATAATGATACAGGGAAATATGTAAAGAGAGACACCTGCACTTCCCTAATTATTTGATAAAAAAGAAAGGATTTTAAGGACTGGGTGGTGGGTATGATCTGAAAGTTATTAAGGAAGATAGAAATTAGGGATAGCTAGCTAGTGTTATAAAATGAAAAATGACTTTAAAAGCATGATGGGAATGAGAGAGAGAATGAGACACCAGAAAGAAGTAATAGGAATTATATACAGGTGCTGACAAAGGTTAAAATATTGCAGACGAAATGGAAGCTCACTCAGCAAATGCAGAGTGCTAAAGAAAAATAAGGGAGTATTTAGGAAAAAAAAAAAAAATATATATATATATATATATATATATATATATATATATATATAAATATATATAAGCTCATTTCACTGAATTTCAATTCACCCTGACCAAATCGCTGTAAGCTCAAATTACTGAAAACTCATTTCACTGAAGTGAAGTACTGGCACTGTATAGAGTACTGTAAGGCAAGTAAAACGTTTTACTATTGTTTGGTCAAACGGCAAAACATTTGCTGTTTGAAACAACAAATAGTAAACTCGAAAACACACATTCTGATCTGCCACAATGTCGACCCAAATGATCAACACATTTGAGTCGACATTATGGCCAAAACCATCATGTGATAGCCATATAGGAGCGGCTGTAAATCAGACTCCTATATGATAAATCACGTTTTTGCAGTTTGGAAAACCCCCCTGCCCCCCACACCCCCCTACTAATATATTCTAACTCCGAGATCGCACTACAGTGGGGATATGGCTGAACTCCCAATCCCCACTGTACTGCGATCTCCATGCAGATAGTCGAATACACTTATGCGACTGCACTACAGCATTTGCATAAGTGTGTTCGACTATCCCATCCATTAATGTGTTGTGCACGACATTCTGATTTTCGGCAGCAGTGCTGCCGACAGAATGTCGTTCGCACAAACCATAGTAAACCAAGTAAAAGGTATATGCCTTTTTCCCCATTGCAGTACGATCCTGGACTTATATATAGTTAGGGGGTGGGGGGCACAGCCCCCCACACTGGGGGTGCACAGCCCACCCACTTAGTTTGGGTATACATTGTCTTCTGGAAAGAGTTAGTCATTGGTGTTGTAAGTATGCATGTCTATGGATGAAAATGTATTGCTTTGAAGCTTTTAGTGAAATATAATATAAAACCAAAGTAGGTGGGGGGCTATGCCTCCTACACCCCCAACATATTAATTCCAGGATTGCACTACAGTGAGGAAAATGGCATATACCTTTTACTTGCCTTACAGTACTCTACACAGTGCCAGTAGTTCACTTCAGTGAAATGGGATTCGGTGAAATGAGTTTTCAGTAATTTGAGATTTCAGCGATTTGGTCAGGGTGAATTCAAATTCAGTGAAATGAGCTTTCAATGTAACAAAGTAGACCCATATATAAATATATATATATATATATATATATATATATATATATATATATATATATATACATATATATATATCTTTATAAAACGACCCACCATTAATATTCCAAAACGTGCACGCTGATTGGTCAGCGTGCATGTTGTAAATCAGAGTTATAGTAATGGAAAAAGGTCCGGTCGCCCGGACTTTTTCCATTAGTATAACTCTTTTTTTTACAGCAACGGAGAACGTAAGATCTCCGTTGCTTTTTACACACTGTCTCGCTATGTTAAATTAGTTTAACATAGCGAGACAGCTTTAAAAAAAGTAACGGAGATCTTCCTATCTCCGTTGCTTTTTTTAAAGCTGTCTCGCTATGTTAAATTCTCCGTTGCTTTTTTTAAAGCTGTCTCACTATGTTAAACTCCTTTAACACAGCGAGACAGTTTGTAAAAAGCAACGGAGATCTTGTTTTCTCCGTTGCTTCCTCCCACAGCTCTGATGTACTGCGTAAGCATACGCATGCGCAGTACATCAGAACTGCCGCAGAATACCAGACAGCTGCGGAAGGGCAGCACGGAGGCATTACACAATGCCATTATTTAAGAAAAGTAATTTTTTTTTTTTCTTAAATAATGTCATTGTATAATAGCAATAACCCACTTCTGGGTGTGGGTAATGCTGGATTTACCTACGGTTGTCTTTGTTTGGCCACTCGGGCTTCGCCCTCATGACCAAACCACCCCAACCGTGGGTAAATCCAGCATTACCCATACCCAGGCGTGGGTTATTGCTATAATATATATAAAAGTTTAAGGGAAAAACCTACTTCTTTGAAAATAAGCCTTTCAGCACAAAAACTTTCAGTACAACAAATTAGGCAACAGAAAGTAGAAAGAAAGTACAGTTTTGTACCTACCATAAATGTAGATGTCCGAACTGGATAGCATCTGCAGTCATAACAAATGGGGTTGTCCTGTCGTCAGGCAACCCTTCGGTCGGCCGGATTCCAAAGTCTGGGTCCGGCTTCGGCTGATGTCGCACTTCACCCAACGTCATCTCTGCTGGTCTTCGGGTATAAAGGCATCAGCCGACGCCATTTTCCTCAGTGTTTCTTGCCCCAGATGCCAATTGCCCTCTTGGAAAGCTAAATTTTGGATAAATGCCAATGTTTCCAAAATAGTAGAAGGCAAACACAAAAAATAAGCATGTATGTACATATATACAAACAAATACACCATAAGAGACTCCCCCCCAGCTAGCTATTAGGAGGGTAAATACCCTAGGAATACCACAGAGGGGAAGGAGGGATGGTAATCCTGACTGCAGATGCTATCCAGTTCGGACATCTACATTTATGGTAGGTAGAAAACTGTACTATGTCCTTCATGGATGCATCTGCAGTCATAACAAATGGGTAGAATACCATAGCCAAACTAAGGGAGGAGGAATAAAAATTATGGTGTAGTTAGGATCCCTTGCAGTACAGCAGTGGCAAACCCTGCTCGGGATCTAGAGTATAGAGGTAGATTATAATGCTTGGCAAATGTATGCACGGAGGTCCAAGTAGCCGCCTCAATAATGTCCTTGGTTGCCACTCCTCGTAAGAAAGCTGTGGTAGTGGCTGTAGCCCTTGTAGAATGAGGTCTTATGTTCTGTGGAATTGGTTTTCCATGGTAGGAGTAACAGAATCTTATGCAATTTCCTATCCATTTGGAGATTGTCTGTTTGGAAATTGCTTTTCCTTCCCTTCCTGTTGCATAGGCTACAAAAAGCTGGTCAGTTTTTCTGTTACTTTTGGTTCTGTCCAGGTAGTAGCGTAACTGTCTATGTACATCCAAGGTATGCAGCATTCTTTCACCTCTGTTTTGTGGGTTGGGAAAGAAGGTAGGTAGGTGGATTGCCTGGTTTAAAGACACTCTGGATACCACCTTAGGCATAAATGTAGGATTAGTTCTCATGGACACCCTATCTTGATGGAAGATTAGGAAGGGTTGCACTGCCATTAAGGCCTGTAGTTCGAAACCCTCCTTGCTGAAGTAATAGCCAGTAGGAAAGCAGTTTTCCATGACAGGTGTTGTAGATCTGCTGTTGCTGCTGGTTCAAACGGAGGGAGTGTCAACTTTTCTAGTACAAAGTTCAAGTCCCATGCTGGTAATGGTGGTTTCCTAGGAGGTTTTACATTCTTGATCCCTCTGAGGAACTGCCTGAGTAGAGGATGTGAAAAGACAGGAGGATCAAAGCTGTATTCTGCTGAAATAGCTGATGCATGTATCTTGATGGAGGAATAGGACAGGCCTGTATGTAGAAGCTCTGCCAAGTACTCCAGAATGTTAGCAATATCTATGTTCGACACATCTTTTCCTCTTTCAGTACTCCAAATGACGAACCTTTTCCATTTTCCTGCATAGTTCCTTCTTGTTGAAGGTCTGCGGGCTTCAAGGATAATGTCTTTAACCGGTCTGGGTTAGTTGCTGCTATGTGATGTTCCAGGCAGTCAGTTGCAAGGTTTTTAGGTTGGGATGTATGATGTTGTAGTTGTTCTGAGTTAACATCAGAGGCATCAGGGGTATTGACCACATTTTCTCCCGAGACATGCTCCTCAGCAATGGGTACCAGTGTTGTCTTGGCCAGTTCGGAGCTATCAGAATTATCCTTGGACGTTCCTCTTTGATTTTCAGTAGTACCTTGTGCATCAAGGGAAGAGGTGGAAATGCATATGCTGTCAGGCCTTTCCAGCTGAAGGATAGAGAGTCCACCTTCCATGCAAGTGGGTGGAATGTCCTTGTGCAGAATTTTTGAGCTGGTGATTGAGTGGGAAGCGAATAGATCTATTTGTGGCATTCCCCATTTCTTTGTGATGGCCTTGAAGATGTCCGGGTGTAGCATCCATTCGTGAGCATCCGAGGTGGTTCTGCTTAAAATGTCTGCTAGTGTGTTCTCTTTTCCCGGTACAAATATTGCCTGTAACTGGATGTTGTAGCTGAGAGCCAGATTCCAAAGGTCCAAAGTCATTCTGCATAGGGGGTATGAATGAGTGCCTCCCTGTTTGTTGATGTACCACATGACTGTGGTGTTGTCTGTCCTTATCATCAAATGGCCTTCTTTGAGGAATGGTCTGAATTTTTGGATTGCCAGTTTTACTGCCAGCATTTCTTTTTGGTTTATGTGCAGGTGCAGCTGGTCCTGAGTCCACAGTCCTTGTACGCATTTGTCCAGCATGTGCGCCCCCCCCCCATCCTAGGTCTGAGGCGTCCGTTGTGATGGTTTGGCTTGCTCGAAAGTTGTGGAAGGGTAAGCCTGGGTTTGACTGGCATGCTTGAGCCCACCATAGGAACTCCTGTTTTAGGCATGGGATTAGTGGTATTTCTGTTTCTAAGCTGTGCCTGTGTCGAGACCATAAATTCTTTAGGTACCACTGTAACTTTCTCATATGCAGTCTGGCATGTGGGACCAAGATTATGCATGATGCCATGAAGCCCAAGGCCTGCAGAACTTTTCTTGCTGTTAGTTTGTTCTGCTTTGTTAATGCCAAGAAGTAAAGAGGGAGCTCTTTTTGTTTTTCTGCAGTTAGGAATGCCATTTGTTTTACTGTGTCCAATTCCGCGCCCAAGAAAGTTCTTGTTTGGGATGGTATCAGCCTTGACTTTTGTAAATTGACTGTGTATCCCAGGGCTTGTAGCAAGTAAATGACCCTTTGTAAGTCTGTTGTCAGCTTGCTTTTGTTATCCGCTTGTAACAGGCAGTCGTCCAGGTATGGGTAAATTTGGATTCCCTGTACTCTGCAGTGAGCGATTACTGATGCCAGGCATTTTGTGAATACTCTGGGCGCAGTAGATAAGCCAAAGGGCAATGCTGAGAATTGATAATGCTCTGATCCTGCAAGAAATCTGAGGTATCTTCTGCAATTTGGTCGAATGGGGACGTGCAGGTATGCCTCCTTGAGATCTAGAGTTACCAGCCAACACTCCTTGCCCAGCATGGGAAGAAGTTGCTGTAGGGTCAGCATTTTGAATTTTGGGACAATGATGTATGTGTTTAAGATGGACAGGTCGAGAATAGGTCTCCAGTTTTTCTCTTTTCTTGGCACTAGGAAGAGTCTGGAGTAGAATCCTTTGCCCTGTTCTGTTATTGGCACTCTTTCCACAGCTCTCATCTTTGATAATTCCGCTATCTGCTGCAGAGCTTCTATTTTTTGATTTGGAGGCAGGTTTAGCATTCCTCTTTTTACTGGTAAAGTGTGGAAGTGGAACCGGTAGCCTTGGTCTATGGTTTGCAAAATCCACTTGTCTTTTGTGATATTGTGCCAATTTTTCGAGAATAAGGCTAACTTTCCGCCTAATGGTGCTGCTATTTGCTCCCTGGTAGGCGGAGTCAGAGCCAAGTCACTGTGATTGTCCTGTTGCAGTGGCAGTGGTTGTGTCTGTGCCTCGGTTATTGCCTTGCCACTGTCGTCCTCTGTAGGCACCTCCTCTGGATTGATTTCTGCCCCTAGAGCATCTATTCCTGCCCCTTTGGGATCTTGTGGAGTCAGGAAAGGACCAATTTTTGGCAGGCCAGTTCCTGCTAAACCTTGGGGGCTGAACCTGTAAGAAATCTTTAACTGTTTGTACAGATTTTGCCTTTTCTTCCATTTTCTTCATTACCTGCTGGGCAGGTTCCCCAAATAGACTGGCCTTATCCATAGGAGCATCTAATAGTTTTGCTTTAACATGATCCGGTAAGACCTATTCTTTCAACCATGCATGCCTTCTTATCACTGTGCCAGTCATGGCTGATCTAAATGAAGCCTCCAGTGCATCATAGCCACATTTTAAGGAATGGTTACTAACCTGTTGGATGTTATTCACCATTTCTAATACATATTTCTTATCTAAAGATTCATCAGAGGACAGCTTTTTAATTAACTGATCAAGCATAAACTCTTGGTATTGGATCATGTGAAACTGACAGTTTAATGCTCTAGCTGAGAGTGTAGCAGAGGTGTAGACTTTTTTCCCCCATCTCTCTAAGGACCTGGATTCCCTTTCAGAGGGAATAGGGTTTTTTGCTGTGGTCAAGGCTACTGCCTTAGGCCCCTTGGATATAGTTTCGGGGTCTGCAAGTGGGGCCTTGTATAGGTGGTGATGAGTGTCTGGCACCCTGTAAAATCTATCTGGTTTGGCAGGGGCTGGAGGTAAAGAATCAGGTGCAGTGCAGACATCATTAAATGCATCGTCCACAACAGGCAGAACAGGAGGAATAGCTCAGGGCGTGTGTTGTGGTAAGTGCAGAAAAGTCCTAAGCCTTTTTCTTGAATCTGAGAAATCTTGTCCCTGCCATTTGAATTGTTCTCTCATGGCATGTAAGGTTTCCCCAAAGGAGAATTCCTCTGGTGGAGAGGCAGCTGGAATGGATTCTTCAGCATCGGAATCTTCATAATTGGAAAAAGGAGCCTCTGGCTGGTCTGTAATGTCTGAGTCATCCACAGAATCATCAGAGGACACAGGCTCGGGGGGCTCTGCTCTAGTTCTCTTTCCTGGGGGCTGAGAGGCCCTGTCTGGGTGAGATTGGGATCCCCTAATTAAGGATATTAAATCTTCTGCCAGAGTAAGCATTTGTGAACTAGAAGTGGGCCTGTGTGAGGGGGGTTTAACAGGCACTGATTTAGCAGATTTGGCTGCTTTAGCCCTGGCAAAGGCCTTAATAGACATGGCTGCAGGAGGCCTAGCAGCACCACGTGCTGGGGTAGAGACATCCAAAGGGATGGTGTCTGATAAATCACTAGGAACCACAGTTGTAGGCAAAATTTCTGAGGCTGATTCAGGTAAGGTAGCAGGAGCCTCAGTAGTTGTCATGGATTCGGCTGATAATTGACCAGTTTTCTCGGTTTCGGACGAAACCGAGACACTCGCGGCTTGCTTAACCGTGGTTTCGGCCGAAACCGCGGACCGCGAGTGTCGGTCTTTCTTTGCGGTTTTTAACAATTTGGGTAGTCGGAGGATCCGACGGCATAATGTACGCAAAATCTGAGCGAAAAACTGTTCAGCAAACTCCGACCGGCCTAAGCGTCGTCGGTTGAAGGAAGCACAGGCCGAACAGGCTGCTACGTCGTGGTCTGGGCCTAAGCAAGGCAAACAGTAAGAGTGGAAATCTTTATGAGGTATTTGTTTCCCACAAGTTAAACAGTTATTGACTTTTTCTGACATCGGCTGAGGCAAGAATGTGTCCCCAACGGGGTACTTAGCTTTTTAGAAGTCTTCGAAGTAGTATTCGGTAGTAGTAATCTCTGGATCTGACCGACCAGCACTTGCGAACAGCTTCTGCTTCGGGAGCCACGCGGCAAGAAAGACTGAGGAAAATGGCGTCGGCTGATGCCTTTATACCCGAAGACCAGCAGAGATGACGTCGGGTGAAGTGCGACATCAGCCGAAGCCGGACCCAGACTTTGGAATCCGGCCGACCGAAGGGCTGCCTGACGACAGGACAACCCCATTTGTTATGACTGCAGATGCATCCATGAAGGACATCTGTAGCCAAACCTAAGGACCTATAACAAGAAAAACAACAATAAATCATTCAAAGCTATTACAGATATTCTGGAAATTTTATTTAAAAATATACAAAGCAGAGTAATGTGGAAATCAAGAAATGTCACAAATAGAAATATTTATGAAAGACATAGTTATGACAATGTAAGAAGAAGATAAGGCTCAACTATTAATAGCCAAGACAGAAAGAGATGAAATAAAAACAGCGATGTATAATCAGTCATCAGCAAAGTCTCCATGAACAGTTAGTAGTCTTTCTGAAACTTGGTAATTTAGTATAACAGAGTGACAAAGCTCTGAAAAGCTTTATTTAACAATAATTTAATGGTGAGTGGGGCAATCTAGTGGTGTGATGGAGAAAAGTAGTGGTGGCTAAATTACTGAAAGAGGGTAAAGACCCCTCAGATCTGGCTTCATACATACTCACTTCAAATGTAAACTATGATTTTAAAGTGTTTATGTATATATTAGATAAGTGAATGGGAAAGATATTACCAAAACTGACAGATATGAATGAATGTGGTTATGTACTGGGGAGAAAAATATTTGCTAACATGTACAAGAACAATGATGATCCAGAGGGAAGCAGAGTGTAAAAAATGCTATTGTTCATGAGCCTTGATACAAAGAAAGCATTCAACAGTGGCAGCTGGGATTTTAAAGAGTATGGCAGTGGTAGCATTTGAATTCTCTTGACGTAATACAGGGTTAATAAGGAGGACATACAAACTGTCAGAGGCAAAAAAAAGGTTGGGGGGCTCCTCTCTAACAAGCTATATTTGAACATATGAACCATAAAGTAACATTCTCTTTACCTTCTCTTACTTGCTTTACATTTACAGCTGTCACCCAAGAAAATAAAGGATGCACAAACTCATTGATATAACTGCCTAGCTCAGTGGGGCAGAGGGATGGATCCCTGACTGCAACCCAGATGAAGGAGGTTCTTTTAGCAGCATGGGCATAACAGGAGTAGAAGTAGTGAAGAGGGATGGTCTATTTGCCTCTCTCAAGGAGGGGTGGAGTTTGTATGTACTCAGAGGCACATGGGGAGGTAAAATCCTCCTGGTGGAGAGCAGATGTATCACTACTCATGCTGTAAGGGGAGAAGTAGGGCTGCTTAGTAGAATGCCCCTTACATTAATGAGGAGATGCCTTCTGCTGTTAACCCATTGTATGTTTTCCCTTAGCACCTCACTGAGTGTACTTAGGGATAGGAAGAAACAGAAAAACCTCAAACCACCCTGATGGCTGCCAGGATGGCATTCTTTCTCAGTCATCTCTCGGAAAGTGAAAGAAACAAATAGACTGATAGTCCTAGAGAGGATTTGAAGGACAGCAGGCAGTGGAAGCAATAAGTACAAAAATAAATAAATAAATCAGGAAATTCAGGGATATAAATGATAACCAAGAGAAACTAGCCTTATTTACAAATGATATTAGTTTGTAGAACATAAAACCAAAAAATGATATTTCAGTGTTGTGGAACAGGCTGACACAATTTCAAGTCTTTTTAGGATATAAAATAAACAAAGATAAAACAAAAGGACCAGTAGTAAATTATGAAATCATGCATGAATTGCTTCACCAATACTCATACGTATGGTGAAAGGATAGGATGAAGTACTTAGGGTATGGTTTAAAAAGGACTCTGCTATGCAGCTAAGGATATGTGGGAAGAGACTAAACATAAAATAATACAAAAATAAAGAACCTAGAAGCTCTTGGCTATGGATATGGATAGTAAGATACAAGCAGTGAAAATGTGTTAGTCCATTTAGTTCTATATACAGGTGAAGTATGTTATGAACAAGAAGATATATTGTGGATGGCGAATAATAAAAAATTGAAGTTTATTTGACAGGGGAACAGGGCAAGCGTTAAGAAGAATAAGTTGATTCCCTCAATAGAACAATGTGGATTAAGTACCTGGTTTGAATGGTTCCTTTACCAAAATATAGTATAAGACTCACATAAATAATGCAAGTAGAAGATTATAACTGAAAGGGAAAAAAGAATGATGATGAAACATGGGGGAGCTGAGAGATAAACAGGGTTTTGGATGCAAACCTTTAAGGAGAAAAGTAAAAAAAAATACAACATATTAGAAATTTACCATTAGAGATGTCTGCACTCAAGGACATAGAAAACAAAAAACAGGCAAAGAGGATGGAATTTACTGGAGGAAAAAATCAAGGAACTTGGGGCAAATAACTGAAAAGGATTTGGGACTGCAGGTTAGATGCTGCCTTAGCTATCACAGGATGATCACATAGGCAAATAGAAAGCAATAGAGGAGTGCAAAATGAAAGACCGACTTTGGTAGTTTTCAGCTGAATCTAGAACATAAGACACTGTTAAAAAGGGGTAATTAGTAAGGTGTATAAGTTACTGTAGAACAGAGAAGCAATTGGAAGAAATACACAGGAGTCCCAAATATGCAACAATGTCTATAAGGTTTAGAATTTTTGAAAGAAAAATGTCATTTAAGTACTTTATACAATATGAAGAGATTTTTCATCAGGTAGATAGCTAAGGGTGAAGAGGGGATGAGGAAACTGGAAACATTTTTGAGGGGGGTGTGATGAGTCTGCAGATTTTAAACATTCTCTACAGAGTACTTTGACAGAAATGGTGGGGGAAAAATTACATTAAGTAAGTAAATTATTCTTTTGAGTTGGGATATAGGATCTGAATTACTTTGAAACATCAAGGCCTTACTAAAGTTAATGCTATCAGCAGCCAAAAAAGCAATTACTAGAAAATGGAATTCAAAATCTAAACCAGTTACTATGGAAGTTCTGAATAAAGGGAGGAGCAAATTTCTTAAAGCCAAATGCAATTTGTGGAAATAATACATGCTGAATAACACCAGGAGGATGAATAAACTTTAAATGGAATGAAGGAGTTGAGCAATTTATGTAATGTTAGAGTGAGTGAAAATTATTGAAAAGGAAAAATATGTACTGCATGAAGATAATGTAAAATGCTATAATGGCTTTCTTTCTTTACTGTTAATGCATGTCACCTCACTGCAACTTAAAATGTGATTATTTCATAAAGATGATTAAAAAATATGATGTAATCGATGGAGTCTATGCCTAGCTAAAGATATCCATCACACCACTCTCTTGGAGGCTTATGGAGGCTAGGGCAGCAGGCTTTTCAGGAGAACAGAAATCTGTCAATATTATTTCATACGTAATGAAAATGTTCAGGTAAGATGGCTGTCAAGGAACACAGTGTCCAACATATTAGGGTCAAAAACCCATTAACGCATCCATGTGTCTAATTTTCTTTTAAAAATCTTGATATTCTCCACCATTGTTAAAGGATCTGAAAGCTTATCCTATAATAATACTAATGTCACAGTGATATAACTAAGTCTTAATTTACTTTTAGAAAAGTGAATTTTGAATAGTACATTTTTATGTTTAAATGTCTTATGTTATTGTTGTTGTTGTGTCTTTCGGCTTTTCCCAGGTAGGGGTCGCCACAGCAGAACTCCGGTCCGTTAATGATTGGCAGTAGATTTTTACGTACCGAGTTGCCGGCTCTGACGCACAACCTTCAAGGAAGGTACATGATTGAAAATATCAATATTATAAGGTACCTGCCACTCATTATAATGAAAAACATGAAATGCAAGTATAAGTCTATCTCTTATATATCAGTATTTTTCTATAGAAAACAAGTTGAGCATTTGACATTGCCTCTTTTAGTTCAAATGGTTCAAATCCCTTGCTTCATGAAGTATTTTAGTAAATTTTCTGTGTGTCTTCTCAAATACCATTAAGTTGTTTTCGATTGTACAAACAAAATATTCCATTATATTCTAGTACTGGTCAAACATAAGGTTATATACAGAGAATAGACAGTAATTATCATGCGATACAAAATTCCTCAGTATGAATACCATTTTCTTCAAAGCTCTATTCTTAACAGCTTCCAATGCTTGCCAAAAGAAAATCTAGAAGAAATAATAATCTCCAACTCTTTATAACGCTTAACCTCTGCTAACTCAAATGTTGTTAAGTTTACATATTGATTAATACACACTTTACCAAAACACAAAAATAGAAGTTATGTCCTTACCATAACGTTCCATGTGGAGTGTTCATCTCGCCTTTGTTCTTACACATGGGTTCGGAGCCGATCCTCGGCTCCGTGTCGGCCGCTTGCAAGCTCTGCATCGAGAAGAAGCTCGAGACAATCTAATACCCACAATCCCCCTCTGCCTTTACCTCAGATCTAGTTTGCAAGCAAACCAGTCTCTAGAGAGAGCACACTCATGCTTACATCACATATGCACAGAACTAAGAGTCTATATATATATATATATATAGACACATACACATATATATATACATGTCAACTATATACACAACAACTGCAAAGCAGAAGCAGAATGCCCCAGACCAGGCACCAAAAACTGAACGTTCTTCCTAAGGGCGGGAGGGTGGGAATGTAAGAACAAAGGCGAGATGAACACTCCACATGGAACGTTATGGTAAGGACATAACTTCTATATGTGATAGTGTTCAATCTCGCCGTTTGTTCTTACACATGGGTAGCGTCCCTAGCTCCTTGTTCCTGAGGAACTCACGGAAGGACATTCTTGAGCACAGTGGAACCAAAGGTTGTCCTGTCCCTAGAAACCTTATCTACCTTATAATGAGAAATGAATGTATGTGGCTTAGACCAAGTAGCAGCCGCACAAATAGCGTCTAGTGGTAGGTGGGCTGCATGAGCCAGGGATGTAGACACTGACCTTGTGGAATGTCCTTTGGGTTTGTGCAAAAGAGTTTGATTTGAAGAATCATAGACATAGATTATACAATCCGTTAACCACTTAGAAAGAGTTCTTTTAGTAACCGCTACTCCTTTCCTGTTATCAGCAAAGGCCACAAAAAGTTGATCAGTTTTTCTGTGATCTTTTGTTCTATCCAAGTAAAACCTTAGCTGTCTGTGAACATCTAATTTGTGCAACATATACTCCATTTTGTTGGAGTGATTCTTGAAGAAGGTGGGTAATTCAATGGACTGATTAATATTATTAATAGAACAAACTTTAGGAAGGAAAGATGAATTAGTTCGGAGAGAAACTCTGTCAGAGTGAAAGATCAAATAAGGGTGCTTAATGGAGAGAGCTTGAAGTTCAGATACTCGCCTAGCGGATGTAATGGTTACCAAAAAGAGAGTCTTCCAAGACAAAAATTTCAATGGGCAAGAGGAGGCTGGTTCAAAGGGGGGCAACATTAATTTAGATAACAATAAATTTAGACTCCAAGGTGACGTAGGAGATCTAATTGGTGGTCTAATATGAAAAGCCCCTTTTAAAAAGGCTTTACAAAGTCTGTGGGCCATAACAGGAGCCCCACATTCTTCCACATGGAAATTAGAAATGGCAGCCAATTGAACTCTTAATGTGGCAGGAGAAGCACCCTGATGGAACAAGTCTGTTAAAAACTCTAATATTTTATTCAAAGGAGCTATAAAAGGATCCACTTGCTGTGTATTCGCCCAGAATACAAATCGCTTCCATTTACTAGAATATGTTTTAGTAGTGGAAGCTTTATGAGAAGCCACTAATATATTCTGAACTGCAGGCAAAAGAAGATCAGACCTGGCTAAGTTGGGAATTGGAGCAGCCAAGCTGCTAGATGGAGGGACAAGAGCGCGGGATGGGGAGCCCCTGACGAGTGAGTCAATAGATCTGGCTCTGGGTCCAGGATCCAGGGTCCCCGAATGCAGTGTGTCTTCAGGAAGGGGAACCAAATTTGACGAGGCCAGAATGGGGCAATGAGGATTATTGTCCTGTGTAGGTTTCTGGCTTTCTGGAGAAACTTTGATATCAGGGGAAATGGAGGAAAAGCGTACAGGAGTCCCGGGGGCCAATCGTGAATCAGTGCGTCCCTGGGGACTTCCCCTGGAGGGGGTAATAGGGCAAAGTAGCTCCTGCATTTGGCGTTCATTGGAGACGCAAACAGATCGCAGGAAGGCTGGCCCCACGTGCGAAAAATCTTTTTCGCAACTGACTGTTTTAGGGACCACTCGTGCGGTAACAGAATTGATCTGGTCAGCCTGTCTGCTATGACGTTGGATGACCCCGGGATGTGCGTTGCTATTAGAAAGCGACCCATGGACTCCGCCCATTGCCAGATTCTCATGGCCTCTCTGCATAGCTGATAGGACTTGGTTCCCCCTTGCTTGTTTATGTACCAGACTACCGACATGTTGTCCGTCTGAACTGCAATAGTTCCCAGAGGAAGAAGGGGAGCAAAGTGTTGCAACGCTAGAAACACTGCCCTCAACTCTAGAACATTGATGTGCAGATTGTACTCCAAATTGGTCCATTCACCTTGGACTGTCTGTCCCTGAAAGATGCCCCCCCACCCTATCAGGGAAGCGTCCGTGGTCACCGTAACTGTAGGCGTGGGTAGCACAAATGGTCTCCCCTTGGAAAGGTTGCACGTTTGAAGCCACCAGTTTAGGTGTGTTTTGCATGTGTTCGTTATAAGAATCTCGTGTGTTAGAGGTAGTTGTTGGAACGACCATTGTGCAAACAGTAGCCATTGTAGGACTCTCATGTGCAGCCTTCCCAAGGGTATTGCAATAAGAGAAGCTGACATGAGTCCCAAAACCTTCAGTACCAGTTTTGCTGGGGATTTCCTGGACAAGAGAAGAAGACGTATGTGAGTCTGAAGTGAAAGTATCCTTTCTGGAGGAAGTCTTAGAACTAACTGATGTGTGTTTAATTCCGCTCCTATGAACAAGATACTCTGTGATGGCTGTAGTAAGGATTTTCCGAAGTTTACGGAAATTCCTAGGTGAACACACAGTTGAAGAGTATAGTCTCTGGCCTGTACTAGTTGACGCTGGGTGGTGGCAGAAAGGAGCCAGTCGTTCAGATACGGAAACACCTGGAATCCTTGGCGTCTCAAGTGAGACGCTACCACTGCCATGCATTTGGTGAAGACCCTGGGGGCTGAGGTCAGACCAAAGGGCAGGGCTCGAAATTGAAAGTGACTGGCACCCAGCCGGAAGCGCAAATGATCTCTGGATGCCCTGGCCATTTTGATGTGGTAGTATGCATCCTTCAGATCTATTGAGCACATCCAGTCGTCCTTCTGTAAGAATGGAAGGATCGATTGAAGCGTGACCATTCGGAACTTTTCTTTCTTGACGAAGGTATTGAGGTCGCTTAGGTCCAGAATGGGCCTCCAGTCCCCTGTTTTCTTTGGAACTAAAAAGAACCTTGAGTAAGTTCCGAATCCTTGCTGGTCCGCTGGGACTGGTTGGATGACTCTTTTTTCTAGCAGCTTTGAAATTTCTATAGCTGCTGGCTCGCAGATGGGGCGGTACATCTGGGAGTCTTTTCTTTGGAATGGGATGGGATAGAAAGGGTATATTGTAACCTCTGGTAACCACGCTTTTTACCCACTTGTCTGTAGTTATGTTTTGCCAGGCCTGAGGGTATAAAGCTAGCGACCCCGACTGCCTCCAGAGCAGGACAGTCGGGCCTCCTCTCAGGAGTGCTGGAAAGGTTTACCAGGAGTGTATCCCTGTCACGTTGATTCTGCGGAACCCCTGTGTAGCGAGGGCGGCGTCTTCCACCTCTGCGCCTCCTCTGTGTCTAGAAGGGGCATCACCCTGTGTGCCTGGGAAAGACCCTTGGGGTTTTCGAAACCACATTTTTCCACCACGTTGCCCTTTGGGGTACGGTCTGGTTGGGGTGGAAAAATGGACTCCAACAGCAGACAGAGTCTTTCCCTCCTGTTCACACCGGGTAAGGGTCTCCTTTACTTTGGGGCCAAAGAGAGTGGCACCGTCAAATGGGGCGTTAGTAAAGGAAGACTTGAAGGCTTCCGCAAATGAACATAAGCGCATCCAGGATTGTCTGCGAAGAGCAATCGCTGAAGCTGCTGCCCTACTCGAACCTTCGGCTGCGTAAGAGATCAGCCTCATGGACGAGTTCACAATGGATGTAAGGGTATTAAGTTGCGCTGTCACTTTCTCTGAGACAGCAGCATCTGTAGTACCCTGGAGGGTATCTCCCAACTCTTTGACTAGATCCTCTGTAGTCGTGTAAAGTGGGTCAAATAGTTCAGGGATCGCATGGAAAAAGCCACTGAACTAAAAATGCGCTTCCCATACCTGTCCATAGTCCTAGAATCTTTATTAGGGGGATGGACAGATGAGGAAGATTCCGACATCTCCTTTTTCGTGGCCGCTGCCACCACCATAGCGTCCACTGGAACTCCTTTTGTTAAGTAAGTCTTGTCCTGGGGTGCAGTGATATACTTATTGGGTTTCCTTGGGACTGGTTCCACTGTGTCAGGAGCCTCCCACGCCCTTCGAGCAATAAGTTCCATTAATTCGTCGAAGGGCGGAGTGACCCAGGAGGAAGAAGGGCGAGCACCGAATGCCTTCAGCAAGACTGACTCATCCTCAGAAGGGGGGAGGGACTGCCAGTCACCTCTCTGTTTCAGGATCTCCAATATGTCAGAAAAAGAGACATCTTCTGAAGGTGACTTAGGGGACCCTTCTGACTCATCTAAGTCAGTATCGGATGTCAAGGATTCTTGTGGAGAATCCAAGTGTCTCCTCTTACACAATCTTTTCCTAGGGACTTCTTCGTGGGGAGCATCCGAAGAAGCCTCCGAGGAAGAGGCGGCACCCTCCAGGGGTGGCTGAGACACCGGTGCTCGACGCTTGGATGTGGCCGTGGGTGCAGAGGAGGATAACGGCCCTTTATGGGAGGAGAGGTTGCTTCTACTGATGTGGTTGTCTGAGTAGACAACACCTTCCTCATCAGATCGAAAGACCCCGGGGCCCGAGTCGAAGAATGTCCCGGTTCGAAGAAATGGGAAGAATCCCCGAAACAGGCACCGAAGGCATCGACCCCGAGGACGGAGCCGAATCGATCCGCGCCGAGGCCCCGAGGGGAAGGGTCGGAACCGAAACGTCGGTTCGACTCTCGCCCCGGAACCAAGGACAGATCGTCGGCTCCGAGACTCCGGTACCAGGTCCGACGGAGTCGAGGTGAGAGGAACAGACCGAGAGAAGGACGGTTCTGGACCCGAGGGCTCCACAATCAGAAGATCAACCTCTTCCGGCTCCAAAGACTCGATAGGTCTCGGAGGAGGAATGGATGGAGACAATGGGAGGCCTTCAAGTTTCGACACCAACTGGGTGGAAACTGAAATAAGTTTGGATAGGGCCGAATGCTCCAATAACTTCTGCACCACACGATCCACATCGACATCAGAGAGCTTAGAAGAACGGGTTGAAGGAACCGAAGACGGAGCCGACCTCAATAGAGTCGAGGGAGGGAGCTCCATCACCGGTTCCAAGACTCGAGGCTCAGGAACCGACACCAGTTGAACACTCGGCCCCGAAGTCTGTGGAACCGGTGATCTAACTTTACTCGAAGAGCTCGGAGCCGATGACTTGGGCTCCGACGTCTTCGATTCCTTCGAGGATTTGGATGCCTGGTCTGAAGCATCCAGAGCCTCCTGAAAGGAAGGTTTTAACAACCCTCTGTCCATGAGTTTCCTGCGCCTATCTGTCATGACCCTCCCACTAAAAGAGTGACAAATAGAACAGTCCTCTTGTAAGTGGAGAGGGCCAAGGCAGTAGACACAGGAACTATGGTTGTCAGTAACTGACATTTTTTGGCCACACTGACAACGCTTAAAACCTGATTTAATTTTGTCAGACATTTTTCAGTAGAGAGAAAAGTCAAGTCCAGTATAAAAGACAAATCCAATGTAAAAAAGTCAAATCCGATGGGTATGTCAGTCCGGTTGTCAAATTTAGAAGGGGGTAGTAGGCCCCGAAAACTCTAATCAGATAAATTAAATTTAACGGTACCGAGAATTCTACCTACACACACTCATACACTAAGTATACCTAAAGGTACTATCAGAACAACTTTTTCTAAAATATAACAAAGAAAAATAAGTTATATCTTATCTGAAGATGCTCGAGCTAGCTCCCAGCGATGCGAACGCAGCAGCGGCAAACTAGATCTGAGGTAAAGGCAGAGGGGGATTGTGGGTATTAGATTGTCTCGAGCTTCTTCTCGATGCAGAGCTTGCAAGCGGCCGACACGGAGCCGAGGATCGGCTCCGAACCCATGTGTAAGAACAAACGGCGAGATTGAACACTATCACATCATTGCATTTACTTTGGCTAAACTGAATTCCATTACCAATTTTTGCCATGCATGAATTAATATCATAATCAAGCTGATTATTAGAAAACAACATAGTAATTAAGCTGATTGTTAGAAAAGAAAACAATTTTACAATCATGTGCATATTTTGATATTCAACAATGCTTATCCAAAGGAATCCTACTAAATAGTACTAGGCCTAATACTGAGCCTAAGTACCCTGAATGGTCATGCTTTGTTTCCTACAGGTTAACCAGTTTGAGATCCAGCTTATTGGATAGGCCTTAATTTTACATTTTCTTAACTCTCTAATAATCATTAAATGAGGTAACAGATCAAAACCCTTTCAGCTACATAAATTATACACATCAGCACAGACTGCAGGAAATTTCAGACAACTGGCTGCAGGTTAAAAGGTAGACTGTTAACTTCTCCTACACAAAATTTAGATCCTACGGTGGTGTGCTACCAGTTTTCCAGGTGATCTACTATGTAATACCCCTTTCAAAAACTATTTGACTTGAAATAAAGGGGGAGATCCACTGGCAGACAGGCAGACATTACTGAAAGATGTATCTTAATAAGAAGTATATGCAAGGAGTAAATTAAGCAATGTAAACAGGTACTGAAGAACCAAAGAAGCACTCACTAGTGATGGGTCATTACAGAATATGCACCAAATAAAAATATTGGGCATTTGGCTAACTATGATTTCCAAGATAAAGGTTTTCATGCCTCCTTTAACTCCTGTTGCACAACCTCAGAAAAAGGTACTTAAATGGGATCAAAAACCGTTTATCCAAACAGACTGAGATTCTTTTTGCTGTGGTGGATGAGCATGTCTGGTCTATGAGGTAGCTTTTGGTAAGTGCCCCTGGCCAGAAGCATGAGACGGGAGAACCAATGCTGTATGGGTCAAAAGAAAGCCACCAGAAGCATCTCTGGTAAGTTCCTCTTGATTTTTACTAGGACTTTGAATATCACAGGAAAGGGGAGAAAACATAAAGGAACATTCCTGTCCAAGGGGAAAGAGAATATACCCATTTTCCAGGCTTTTTTGCAAGGTACCCTCGAAAACAACTGTTTTAGTTGTCTATAGAGACAGGAGGTAAACAGATACAGTTGAGGAGTTCCCCACAGGTGAACAATCTCATGGAAGACCTCTAAGTTTACCATCCACTCCTGAGGGTCTAATGGATATGCTCTAAGACTCAGTTAATGTGTTCTGCTCTGATAGAATGTATGCTGTCTGAAAAGTTACATTTTGCTGAAATGTCAATTTCCAGGCAATCACAGCTACTCCACAAAGGGGACAGGACCTTATCCCCTCTTGTTTGTTTATACAACACATCACTGTGGGGCTTTTATCACTAACTGCAGCCCAGGTGTCCACAAATGATTTAAAGGTTTGAGAATTTTTAATAGGGCCATAATTTCCTTGAAAATGAGGAATACTGATATCCTGGACTTTGACACAATAGCAGAGGATGACCATCATGCAATAGTTTGCTTAAAAGACAGGTTGACCTTTCTTAGCTCCTACATAGGAGACAAAAAGCTGTTCAGCATTCCTAAAAGGCTTTGCTGTCTCAAGGTAGTACCTGAGCACATTCAAGATATGTGGAATATTTTCCCTTGTTTTTTTTTTTTTTTTTTGATCTGGATATAACACTGGGAGACTTGATGCCTTGATTCAAGGTAAATTCAAAAACAACTTTATACACGAACGATAGATTAATCCTTAAAACAATACAGTCCTTGTGAGAAATCAGATAGGGTTGGCCCACCATTACAGTTTGCAAGGTAGAGATGTACCTTGAAGACTTACCTTCTTTATCTGATGATGTTAATTTTTGTTCATTCCTCATCTGTTGGGACAGAGTCCCTAGCTACTTAAAATCCCAGGTGGACTCTAAGGAAGGATAGTCCTGAGCACAGTCAGGCAAAGGCTGGTCTTTGCCTTGAGACCAGATCCAGTATGTAATGAGTAATAAAAGTCTGAAGATTGGCCCAAGTTGCAGACCTACATATGTCATCCATTGAAGCCCTAGATGGAAACACAGAAGTAGCCATGGGGCTATTTGAATGTGCTCTTAAAAGTTTTGGTAAGGATAGACCCAACTTGTTGCAGACAAATGATACACAATCTGTCAAACCTCTGGCTAAAGTTACCTTTGCAACTGAATTACCCAATTTAGAATCTGCAAAGGAGACAAACACCTAATCCATATTTCTAATTTATTTTGTTATATGTAAGTAAAATGCAATTGTCGGTCAACATCCAATATGTGTAAGATATATTCATATTTGTTTGCAAATTTAGGAAAGAAAACTGGCAGATTAATGGACTGGTTGATGTTAGATTCTGACATCACCTTAAGAAGGAAAGAAGAACTGTTTATAATGTTACTCTGTCCCTATGAAAAATAAAGTAGGGAGGTTTAGACGACAATGCTTGAAGTTCTTGAAATTCTTCTTGATGAGGTGATGGTCACCAGAAATATAATTTTCCAAGTCAGTAACTTTAATTCACATTTTGCTATTAGTTCAAAAGGGAAATCAATCAGGGGCTATAGTACTAAATTCAAGACTTATGGAAGAGTCAGATCTTCATACGGAGGTTTCAAAAGAAGGGTACCTTTCAAGAAGGCCTTACAACGTTTAGATGATGCCAGAGTGGAGTTCTCAAATCCAATGTGAAAATTAGAGACAGCTGCTGACTGAAGTCTAATTGTTGAACAGATACCTCCTTTGTTGAAGAATGTAGCTAAAAATTCCAGAACACTTTGTACATGGCTGAAAAGGGGTCAATATGTTTCTGCAGTACCCAAAAAACAAACCTCTTCTATTTACTTCTTTAAAGTTTTCTTGTAGAAGCTTTATGGGAAGATAAAAGTATATGATGGACAGGGGATGACAGCATAGGCTGTCTGGCTATTTAAGGAAGTGGAGAAAGCAAGCTGTCAGCCTTAGGTTTGAAATATCTAAGTGAATTGTGCCTGTCAGGTGAGACAGGAGGTCTGGAATTGGATAAAGAACCCAAGGAGGGGAAATTAGATGAGGGCAAAGAAAGTGGGAACCAAATCTGTCTGTCAAGGCCAGTAAGGTGCAATAAGGATGACTCTGCTGTTCAACTGGAAGGCTTTCTGCAGAAATTTGGGGATCAAGGAAGTTGGAGGATATGCATAAAGGAGACCGGGGAGGCAATTGTGTAGTATGGCATCTCTTGGTGATTCCCCCATTGGGGGGATTAGGGCGGATGCAAAGACATCGTAGCAAGGCTGGCCCCATTGGCGAAAAATCATCTCTGCTACCTTCATGTTGAGAGACCACTTGAGAGGCAATAGAATGGACCTGCTCAATTTGTCTGCTATCATACTGGTCTTCCACTAATAACTCCACTAGATAAGCTGGATGTCCAAGGAACAGCACAGCACAGCAACAGATGGATGAATCCAACAATTTTATTCAAGACATGGAACACAAACACAGTTGTGCTATATGTATCCACAAGTGTAGAAACACACTAGACATAGGTTAAGCGCTTTCATCTGCTAGGCAGATTTCATCAGAAAGGCAGAGCAAGGATCATAGTTCTTAAAAGTCCTGCCAAAATAACAAGTGAGATAATTGAATTCACATGAATTCTCTCAAGTCTTACATCCTTGTAGGGCTTTGTGCCTCAAAACATACCAATGCCTTGGATTGTTTTCCCACACAACAAACCTGATGCCTCTATGATCATTAAATATTGGGCTGAGGGAGAATGAAAGGACGGCCTTGAAGAACCTGATCTGATCAAAACCACCAGCAAAGATATTTCTTGCATGTTTGAGTGATTCTTACTTGGGTTGACATGTAATGATAATGAACAAATAACTAACAATTGACTAACAAATTTGGCAAACTTGTCAAATATATCTAACCCATTTTAAACTAGTTCTAATAAAAAAATTTCTAATGTTATAGACACAATGAACAGATGGTACCCTAATTAAAAATAATTACAACAAAAAATCTGTCAACTATTAATAAAGACAAGGGATTTTAACAATAAGGCATATAATTTCCACTCAACTAAACTAGTCTATATAAATCAGAAAATAAATGAGGATAAATAATTAATAAATGATGTGTGGATGTGGATGGGAGTATAATATGAGTTAATAATAACACAAAAGAAGGATAAAATATATAGACCCACCACGAAATGTGGATCATGTAAGCAGTGCAGATTAATTAACAACATCAAGGTTGTGAAATTAAACAACATTATGCACACCAGCCTGCACTGCAAAGGGGGTAATTGTAATACTTCCAGACTAGTATATGTCGCCACTTGTGAGAGATGTGATGCATTTTACATAGGAAAAACCGAAAGGAGATTTAAGACTCGCATCTATGAACATACATATAGGATAAGAAAGAAGGACCCCAACAATGCACTTAGTAGGCATATTATAGACAGGGGTAGCGAGCACACCTTTTTGTTTAGCATCATTGATAACATCGACACAACATCAGCATGGGGAAATTGGAAAAGTCAATTATCCCTTTTAGAAAGTAAGTGGCAAATGATTTGTGACGCAACAACTAAACCTGGTCTCAATGACCACATAAGTATAAAACCTTTTCTTACTCTTGACAACTAATACAGCATCTCATTCTTGATTGTTACCATGGTTTTTTATTATTAACTCATATTATACTCCCATCCACATCATCCCACCAACCCTGGTGTACACCCACTCCCACTGGGAACCCTTCTGTGAGGCCGAACACTGTTCGTACTTGTGTCATTGGGTCCTTTCTGTGACTTCAAACCACCTCAGTACTGTGCAGATCAGCTTTCTTGGGACCTTGTCATATGCTTTCTCCAAGTCTAGGAGTGCCCAGTTGGACTCTCTCCATACCTCTAGCTTCTTTTCAAGTATCTGTCTCACTGCAAAGATTGGGTCAGTTGTGCTGGATCCTGATCTGAAACCGAACTGCTCATCTCCCATGTTACATTCCACTACTCTGTGTTTCCATTTATCAGTCACCCTCTCCAGAACTTTCATGCAATATGATAGGAGTTTAATGCCTCTGTACTGCCCATGGTTGTGGATGTCCAGAGGCTCTTCTGCAGCATGGGTGGCATCTTTCATTTGAGTTCCCCCCACTGCCCCTGGGGAACAATCTCCATGTGGATTTTGGAAAGGACCTATGACTTTCTGAACCATGTCTTTTGACAACCTCATTGATTCCTAGAGAAGGTTCTTTGGAGGGTTGAAAAACATACTCTCACTGCAGAGATGGTCTTTCCATCTGTTTCACACCTGGACAGTGTGCCCTTCACTTTTGGGCCAAACAAAGAACTATCGTCAAAGGATGCATTGATGAACAAAGACCTGAAGGGGTCAACAAAATCACACAAACACATCCAGGCATGCCTCCTGAAGAAAAATCCTGAACCTGCCATCCTTGAGGCACCTTCTGCTGCAAGAGAGATAGGTCTCATGGATGAATTAGAAATGGAGCAGTAGTGCTCCCAGGAAGGGATTTTCACAGTTCTTTTATCAAGTCCCTCTGTAGTCTTGTAAAGTGTGCCAAGTAGTTCAGAGATCTGAGTTCAAAAGTCGCTGAAGCATAGACACACTTCCTAAATCTGTCCAAGGCCTTAGACATCCTGTTAGGGGGGATGGACACAAGAGCTCTACTCAGCAAGTTCCTTCTTGGTGGCTGCTGCCACGACCATAGCATCTAAGCACACCTTTGCTCCAAAACTCCCTTCCTAGATGTCGTGCCAGAATCCAATCTGGTATTTTGGGAACTCACTTACTTGTGTCTGGTTCCTTCCACACCTGCCTAGAGATCAAGTCAATGATCTCATTGGCAGGCAGAGTTTCCCAGGAGGTAGATGAGCCAGACCCAAAGGCCTCCAGGAATACTGATTCCTCCTGGGAAGGGTTATCAGCAGACAAACCACCTCTCTGCTTAATCTCAAGGATGTCTCTGAATGAGGCATCTTCAGGTGGCGATCTTGGAGACCCTTCACCTTCATCAAAATCAGTATCGTCAATGATGGACTTCTAAGCGGAGTCCAAGTGCCTCCTCTTGCACTTACTCTTCCTAGGGACCTCTTCTGTGGGATGCTCCAGAGAGGTGTCGGAAGAGACAGAAATACCCTTCTGGGTAACATGGAGACTTTGGGCTGGCTGTCCCTGTGGTTTAGAATAGTGGAGCTCAAGGCACAGAGAAACATGGGATCCAGGGGGAATATCTGATGGGGTAGGAACCATCTTTTTTGCTGAAACAGAGCACACTCTCTCCACCACCTCAAAGGCAGAACGCTGCAGAGAGAAGGAAGCCAATGGAGTCGAGAAGCCATGCTTCCACTCCATCATCCCCCACCTGCCCCAAAGGCAGTCCACCTGAGGCAGAGGTCGGAGCCAACATGTCCAGTGCCAAGGCTCTTAGGGGAAGAGATGCCTGCAAATACTTTGGAGTTGACTCTAACACCTTGGATCTGACAGGGATGCTTCAGCTCCGAGAGTCGTCCAGATCCAAAACCGTCAGAGCAGGTGCACTCAGAGACTTCCTCAGAGCCGAAGATGCTGTCATGTCTAGGTCCAATCTGGATAGTCCTGGGGGACTTGGATCCAAAGGCTCCAAAATGATAGGTTGGATTGGAGTAGGAGTTGATACTGGTGGAGTACTAGAAACTAGAGCTTCCTGACCTGAAGGGGTAGGAGGTGGGAGAACTCCCATCTGAATCTGTGTCAGGAGACATTTTTTCATCATTTTGTCCACATCAGCCTCAGTAAGACTTCTGGAAGAATGAGAGAAAGCTAGCGATGGGGCCCAAGAGGGACAGTAGGATTCCAGGAATGATGAAGGTACTCTGGATGATATCAGGTCTATTGAGAAAGAATACCTGGTTCCAGGTAAAGGCTTCAGATCATCATCATCGTCAGCCCCCTTTTTCCCTTTTTTTTCTACAAGGGGTCTATGTATCATGTTAACTGTTGCCAACTCTCTCTATTCAGTGCCACACTCCTGCCTTCTTCAACACTCATGCCTGACTGTCACAGATCTTCTTTCACAAAATCCATCCACCTCTTTGGTGGGCATCCTTGCTTCCTCTTACTTTCTTCCTGTCTGTCACAAATCTTCCTCACCAGATTGTCTTCTGCTTTTCTGTACATGTGTCCAAACCACCGTAATCTGTTCTCTTTGATCTTTTCTGCAACTGGAGCTACTTTGGCTTCTGCTCTTATGTCCTCATTTCTTTGTCTGTTCCACAGTGTGCATCCTACCACCCTTCTCTGGCACTTAATTTCCATCACCTCTAGCTTCAACTGTTCTGCCTTTACTGCCCAGATTTCTGAACCATACACTAGTACTGGTCGCACCACTGTCTTGTATACCTTGCCTTTCAGCTTCTTTGACATTCTTCCGTCATAGACTACACCTGACGCACTATGCCAGTTGGCTGCAGCCCTTCTGATTCTAACTTTGACTTCTTCATTCAGACTTCCCTTCTCCTCAATCACCCCTTCCAGATACCTGAAGCTGTATACCTGTTCCACTATCTTCCCTTCTATTTCTATTCTCAGCTTCTTCTGATTTCCCTAATTTGCTGCCATTACCACTGTCTTACTGTGCTTAGTTTCATCCCACCAACCCTGGTGTACACCCACTCCCACTGGGAACCCTTCTGTGAGGCCGAACACTGTTCGTACTTGTGTCATTGGGTCCTTGTACATAGCCTGCACTAATTCTACCAATGTTTCTGTGACTTCAAACCACCTCAGTACTGTGCAGATCAGCTTTCTTGGGACCTTGTCTTATGCTTTCTCCAAGTCTAGGAGTGCCCAGTTGGACTCTCTCCATACCTCTAGCTTCTTTTCAAGTATCTGTCTCACTGCAAAGATTGGGTCAGTTGTGCTGGATCCTGATCTGAAACCGAACTGCTCATCTCCCATGTTACATTCCACTACTCTGTGTTTCCATTTATCAGTCACCCTCTCCAGAACTTTCATGCAATATGATAGGAGTTTAATGCCTCTGTACTGCCCATGGTTGTGGATGTCCCCTTTGTTCTTGTACACTGGCATGAGTATGTTTATTCGCCAGTCATCTGGAATACGCCTTTCTCTTCACAGTGTTAACAGTACCCTCAGGAGCCATTTCTCCCCTGTCTCACCCAGCATCTTTATAATAGCTGCTGTAACCTCATCTAAGCCTGCTGCTTCCCCTGACTTCATTTTCCTTAGTGCTGTACTTATTTCTGCTAGGGAGGGCTACTCTTCTTCTCTCGTTGTAGGCTATTTCTGGGGTAGTACAGCTTCTGTAAAGGGTTCAGATCCAAAGAGTTAAAATTTAAGGAAGCCTTTGTCGGTTCCAATGCTGACTGGGCAGGAAAAGTTTTCGGATCAAACTTATGCTTCTTCCATGGTGGCTCCGTAGTAGCATTCAAAGAAGGAGTGAAGGACCCGAAGGCCTTGAAGACTTGGAAGAAGGCTCCTCTGACTTGAGTTTGGGGGTCAAGCCCCAGAAATAGCCTATGAAAAGGATGAGGGTAGTAATCCTTTCAAAATTAACTTATTTTTTGTATCCGCAATAGCTCGTGGGTTAAAGGCCTTACAGCTCGCACAGTCTTCTTGAAGATGGTCTGAGTAAAACAATATACACACAAGGCATGTGCATTGGAAAGGGGCAACTTGTACTCACATTTCTGCAACTTCTTAAAGCCAGAAGGAACTTTTTCAGACATTTTTGTTTAAACAGAGAGAAACAGAAGGAACACTTTTTTTTTAATATATTAGTTGAAAAAAAAGGGAAAAAGACTACCAGCAATAATAACTACACTAAAAAGTGTAACAGTTAAAAAGGAAAAATGCCAACTATGTTAATAAAGATACATTAGAATAGTGCAAAAAAGGAGGATTTAGTAATAGAAGTTAAAGATTTATATTAACTGGAAAAAAACTAGAAATAAACTTATTTCTTAAACTGAAAATGCTCGGGAGCTCAAGGCGATCACGTCTAAATGTGAAAGCAGCAAATGAGATCTGAGGTATGTTAGAGGTTGGTGCATTATGACTAAGGGAGGAGCTCAAGAGTTTTTTGGTGGCCACAAGCTATAGTAATGGCCAAGTAAGATCAAAGAATTGGATCCAAACCTAAGAGTTGAGGAATGAATTAAAACTGACAACATCAGATCAATTTCTAAACAAAAGATCTTTATCAAATAAGGCATTTGAATGCTAAGCCTTCACATTTTCAGGAAAGTTTTGCCATATCTCTCACTCATTTCTGTGTATAACTGCTCCTGTTGCAGCAGCACTAGAAACAATATCAACTGCATCATAGGGGCACTTACTGGAGAGCTAAAGCGGCTTGGGAAGCAGAATTAACCAAATCAAGCAAATTCGTTTTAGCCTATGAGTTGGGCAGGCATGACTGAATGCTGCATGTTATTTAAACATGTTTAGCAATCAATTGCCCTAAATTCCAAAGCTGATTATGCTAACCTGTTAAAGATAGTACTGTCTTTATCACTGGCAGAGGAAAATGATTTAGACTTTCTCGCCATCTCCAAAGATATTATATCTGGGTCTACAATAGGGAGTTTGTAAAGGAATTTGTGTTTTTCCTAGTATTTTGTAGAATCTGCCTTTTTTTTTTTTTTTTTTTGAGCAGCACGGGCTGAGAATTTTTTTTTTTTTTTTTTGAGGAGCAGGGGATTGAGAATTGGGAAATGCAGATGCTGCACTAAAGGTATCTTCTAAGACCCCCAAAGGCAGATGGGATGGTTACTGGCTTTGGGGAGTCCATACTAAGTAGCTCATAATTTCTTTTTTGGGAATGAAATTGCCTTACCTTCCCACTTAAAGAAATCTTTCATTCTGGAGACTGTTTCAAAAAGAGATTTCCTCATCAGGAAAATCTAAGGAGAGAGTGTCCTTAGATTCAGACTTGAAAGGAGCTAGGGAAGATAACTGAAGGGCATAGTCTAAGCCCTCATTATCAGAGTCAGAGAGTGATTCCACTTCAGAGAAAGAAGGTGCTCTCTTTCTTTTCACAGGAAGAAGCTGGAAGAGACAGCTAAAGAGAATGAATAGCTTTAAATAAGTCCTCAGCAAAACTGAACCAAATCTCCTGAGAACCCGAGGCAGATGTTTAGTTTTCTGTGTTAACTTTTTAGGTGACTTGAGCCTTATGGTTTTGACAGAAGAATCCACAGGCCAGTTTTCTAAAAGGGATGTTTTCCCTCACCAGTACTTGTGGTATGCCTCCCCAAACCGCCAGACATTATAAAATAGGATTCTCCCTTCCTGGCCAGTTCTGTCTGAAATACTGTCTAAAGGGACAGAAGATGTTCTTGAGCATTACTAGCCTTTGTTGGGAACATGCAAGAGAAAGAGAAAGTTTAACTTACTCCTTACAGTTTCAGGAGTAAAAGAAAGACAAATTTAACAAGACTTGATATTGTGCTGTTCAACCAGAAAAATGACACGGCTAGTATGAGCATTATTATAGGAAAATATGTCTACCCAAAGAACATCTGCCCTTTCTGACAAGCATATTACTTTTTGGGAAAAAAAAACTTTTACAGAGTAAAATGAAACTTCCATAATGGGTATACTTATTTGCCCAATGTTGTAGCTGAAGCCATCTGCAAATACTAATGCCACTAAGCTGAAGTGTCTGTATAGGCGTACATAAAGTAAGAGAGTATTGAGACTTGGTCCTCCTGTATGTCCCTCATACCAACATCTATTCACATGCTAAGAGCAGATGTTTGGTGCATGAGAAGAAAGTAGCCTGATGCCTTGAAGACCAGGCGGATATCAAATATCCTTTCAAGTGCTACAAAGTTATGGCTACTGCAACAGGGATCTAATGAAGAACATCAGAAGGAAAAGAGTAATGTGTGCTGGTTTTAGTTCATCTTAAAATAAAGAGAAGGGTAGTAAATAGATAATTAATATCAGGAATTTTGTCATTTTATTCTATCTAAAAAGCTGCACAAAGTAAAGTTTGTCTTATGAAGCTCTGTAGCTGAGAAGGACGAAAGTGCTAACCTATACCTGTTGTATGTTTTAATAAATTCTGCATTGTTTTGCAAGTCCCATTTTATGCTTTTTTTTTATTCAAACACTTAACATGTGGTAGTTCACATTTTGCTAAATGACAACCATATATTTATATACACACACACACACACACACACATATATATATATATATATATATATATATATGTATATATATCTGACTGCAAAGCCCCCGTGCAGCCCTCCACATCCCCTGCTAATTATATAGTCTAACTCAGAGATTGCACAATCTCTGGGGAAAGGGAATATTCCCCTACCTAGGAATTCTCAATCTCACACAACTGTTGAACATCTGTATATAACGACAAAATGTGGTTGATTAAACAGATGTCAGTAAACAAGCAGTTAAACCAAAAGCAAGGAACCTACAGTGGATATAAAAAGTTTACACACCCCTGTTAAAATGCCAGGTTTTTGTGATATAAAAAATGAGACCACAATAAATCATTTCAAAACTTTTCCCACCTTTAATGTGACCTATAACTTGTACAACTCAACTGAAAAACAAATAAATCTGTTAGGGGGAAAACTATAAAAAAAAATAAAAAGAATGTACAATAAGCTAGTTGCATAAGTGTGCACACCCTTAAACTAATACATTGTTGAAGCACCTTTTGATTTAATTACAGCATTTAGTCTTCTTGGGTATACACCTGGCATCAATTAGAGAGAGACTGATTATCCCCAAATAAAGTTCAGCTGTCCTAGTAGGATTTTCCTGACATTTACTCAGTTGCCTGCTACAGCAAAAGCCATGGTTCACAGAGAGCTTACAAAGATTCAAAGGGACCTCATTGGTGAAAGGTATCAGTCAGGAGAAGGGTACAAAAAAATTTTCACAGCATTGGATATACCAGAGAACACAGTGAAGAAATTTATCAAAAAGTGGAGAAAATATGGGACAACAGTAACATTGCAAAGAACTGGACGTCCCATCAAAATTGATGAAAAGACAAGGCGAAAACTAGTCAGGAAGGCTGCCAAGAGACCTACAGCAACACCAAAGGAGCTGCAGGAATTTCTGGCAAGTATTGGTTTTGTACTACATGTGACAACAATCTCTCATATTCTCCATATGCCTGGCCTATGGGGTAGAGTTGCAAGACGGAAGCCTTTTCTTACACAGAGAAACACCCAGGCCCGGCCAAAATTTGCAAAACAATACATCAAGTCTCCCAAAAGCATGTGGTAAATTGTGTTATGGTCTGATGAGACCAAGGTTGAACTTTTTGGCCACAATTCCAAAAGGTACATTTGGCACAAAAACAACACTTTGCATCATCAAAAGAACACCATCCCCATGGTGGTGGCAGTATCATGCTTTGGGGTTGCTTTTCTTCAGTTGGAACTGGGGCTTTAGTTAAGGTAGAGGGAATTATGAACAGTTCCAAATACCAGTCACTTTTGGCACAAAACCTTCAGACGTCTGCTAGAAAGTTGAAGATGAAGAGGAATTTCATCTTTCAACACAATAATGACCCCAAGCATACACCCACAACAACAAAAGAATGGCTTCACCAGAAGAAAATTACAGTTTTGGAATGGCTCAGCCAGAGGCCAGACCTAAATACAATAGAAAATCTGTGGGGTGACCTGAAGAGGGCTGTGCACAAGAGATGCCCTCACAATCTGACACATTTGGAGCACTTTTGCAAGGAAGAGTGGGCAAATATTGCCAAGTCAAGATGTGCCATGCTGACAGACTCCTACCCAAGAAGACTGAATGCTGTAATTAAATCAAAGGGTGCTTCAACAAAGTATTAGTTTAAAGGTGTGCACACTTATGCAACCAGCTTATTGTACGTTTTTTATCTTTTACATTTTTCACCTAACAGATTTATTTGCTTTTCAATTGAATTGTACCAGTTACAGGTCACATTAAAGGTGGGAAAAGTGTTGAAATGATTTATTGTGGTCTCATTTTTTATATCACAAAAACCTGACATTTTAACAGGGGTGTGTAAATTTTTTATATCCACTGTGTGTGTGTGTGTGTGTGTGTGTGTGTGTGTGTGTGTGTGTGTGTGTGTGTGTGTGTGTACAGTACAGAATAGATTATCTGAACTAATTGGGGCCTAGGATAATTCGGAAAATCAAATTCTTCGGATAATCAAACATACAATTGAACTGGATAAAAAAACTTCTAAAATCTTGTTTGTTTCTGCATGCAGAAATACACTTTTCAACCATTCAACAATTCCAATGGACAATAAAGAATATTTTTCACACACAAGCTGGCTACAAGCTCAAAAAACATGCTCAAGCAAATACATACAATGTTTACATATTCAGACTTTATGATTTTTTCCTACCCAAAAACTTTGGAAGGCTGGTTCTGATAACTGACGTTTCTGATAATCGATATTCAGGTAATCGACTCGTTACTGTATGTATAAACATACATATATATATATATATATATATATATATATATATATATATATATATGTATACACACACACACACACACACACACACACACACACACACACACACACACAAATACGGATCCAGGACGTTTGATCGAATGATCAAACGTCCGAATCCATTAAGCGCGAGCATACTTACACGAAAGTGCTTTTCACCGGAGAAGCACTTTTGCGTAAGTATGCCTGTTGCAGTGGCCATACTATGGTGCAGATAAGGAAAACTTCCCTTTTCCCCACTGTAGTGCGGTCTTGGAGGGAGAATATTAAAGTAGGGGGGTGTGGGGGGTGCAGTGGGGCGAAGCCCCCCTGCAAAAACATAAATGTAGTTTTTTTTTGTTTTTTTTTTTTATTGACACGCTTTAACGAAAGCGCTTTTTTGGTTAAAGAGCTTTCGTTAATGTGTGTTCGGTGGTTATGGATTCAGACGTTTGATCATTCGATCAAACGTCCTAGATCCACACATACATGCACACACACACACATACAGACATATTTTATATAGATATATATTTAGCAAAATGTGAGCTACCCTAGCACACATTAAAAGTGTTAGAATAAAAAAGCATAAACTGGAATGCAAATCCATCCATCCACAACCCCTTTTTTCCCATTTTTTCATATGGGGTCTGCGTGTCATTTCAACAGTGACAGTCATCTGCAGCCAAGGTTCACATTACCAGGTGGCTAGCCCTGATGCAGTAGCTCTTCCACATCACACACTTGGCATGCATACTCACATCTATGGCCAGTTTAGAGTGTCCAATCCACCTACCATGTCTTTGAAATGTGAAATGTAAAAGACTTACAAAAATTGAGCAACAGTAAAAATGTGTCACTCCACATTTATGAGAATCACATTTGGTTGAATTCAAACTCTATATAGCTTAAGTATGTAGGCTAGGCTTAGGCAGGAAAGCTACTGCTTGACTGAAAAGGAAGTAGATTTGAGAATATGCAAGTCTGTTTTATAGAGAGCTGTGAGTATGTGCCAGTGGTCATAGGTTAGGGTTAGATAAAGGGATAGATATCATGTTTTGTCTGATTGGTGCGTTCTGTGTCCTTTTGAATAGTATGTTAGGAAAATGGTTTTAATATAATGTTTAGGCTTAAGGTTACAGGCAAGGGGTAGGGTTAAGTTTAACATACAAGAGTAAGGCAGTATAAAATTTCCCTTTTCTCCCTAATGGAAAATGCTAGTCCTGGGTGCCTCCACATCTCTTTGAACTGTATGAACAAACTCTGAGGTCACACCATATCAGAGAAGGTGGAAAAAACGTTAGGGTTTGCTGAAATATGACTTTGATCTAATAGGTTTCACCTGGCCTTGGTACACCCTGTTTCAAGTTGTATGAGAGTAAGTTCAAGATGTTCTGTATGTGTATATATCATTTATCAAAATAAACTAAGCAAAATACATTTTCCAGGTGGCTTCTTCAAAGGATTTCTGAGCATGCTTTGCTACAGTGTATAGTGCTTTCTCCTGAATTTCATTGTCACAGGCATATTCATGGAATTCTTCCCTTCCACATACTATAAGAAGTTATGTACTCACCATAACGTTCGATGTATGTAGTCCATCTCGCCTCACATTCTTACCCGTGGATTCGGAGCCAAATATCGGCTCTGACTCGGCCAAACTTTTCTAGCTCGAAGTCTTCTATTGGCTGGGCTAAGCAGGTATCCCATGGTGCACTGCTCCATATCCCCAGATCTAGTTTGCTGCAATACTCATTTATACCCCATGCATACAGCAACATCCAGATAAAAAGAATAAGCTAAAGTAAAGGGAACGCTGTAGATAGAAACCTAACCTCCAGATCCTCCACGAAGGGGGAAGGTGGGAGGGTAAGTAAGAATGTGAGGCGAGATGGACTACATACATCGAACGTTATGGTGAGTACATAACTTCTTGATGTTATATAGTCCTATCTCGCCTATATTCTTACCCGTGGGACAGCGTCCCTAGCACCTACATCCTGGGTGGCTCATAGGAAAATACTCCTGAGTACTGTGGAGCCAAAGGACGACCTGCCCCTAGAAACCACTTCCAATTTGTAATGAGAAACAAATGTGTGAGGAGAAGCCCAAGTAGCTGCAGCACATATATCATCCATTGACAATCTGGCTTGATAGGTTGTAGATGTAGAAACAGCCCGAGTAGAGAGAGCTTTGACTGGAAATGGCAGGTCTTTTCCTCCTGCATGGTAGGCGAATGAGATGCAACTAGATATCCATCTGGATAGGGTGATCTTGGAAACCGGGGACCCAATTTTGTTTTCCGAAAAGGAGACCAATAGTTGATCAGACTTCTGGATATCTTTTGTTTGGTGCAGATAGAAACTGTGTACATCCAATTGATGAAATTTAAATTCTGCCTTGTTTGTAAAATGAGGAAAGAATACAGGCAACTCAATGGATTGATTAAGATTAGATACGGAAGCTACTTTAGGAAGGAAAGAAGGGTTTGGTCTAAGAGAAACCCTGTCCTTATGGAAGATTAAGTATGGAGGTTTGATAGAGAGGGCTTGAATCTCTGAAACTCGCCTTGCTGAAGTGATTGCTGTTAAGAAGGCTGTTTTCCAGGTCAATAATTCCAATTCACAGGTAGCTGCAGGCTCGAAGGGTGGTGAAGTAAGGGCTTGTAGAACAAAATTGAGATCCCAGGGCATGATAGGTTCAGAGACCGGGGGACGGAGTAACAGAGTACCCTTCAGGAAAGCCTTGCAGATACTAGGCTCATTAGCAACATGAAAATTTGAGATCGCTGCCAATTGAACTTTGATGGTAGCTGATGTGGAACCCTGATGGAAAAGCATAGACAAAAACTCCAAGATGGAAGCAATTGGAGCTGTGTAAGGATCAATTCCTTGAGTATGCGCCCAAATAGAAAACCTCTTCCAATTGCTAGAATAAATCTTCCTAGTAGATGGCTGATGAGAGGAAGATAAAATGTGAACCACTTCCAGTGAAAATTTATGAAGCCTAACTAACGATGGAAGTGGAGAAGCCAGGCTGTCAACCAGAGGGTCATCAGAGAGGGGTGGAACTGTCCCAACATGTGTGTCAGTAAATCTGGTTGAGGGTTCAGAATCCAAGGAGTGTCCACAATGTATGGTTGAAGAAAGGGGGGACCAGACTTGACAAGGCCAGTGTGGAGCAATCAGAATCATTTTGCTTCCCAAGGGTTGCGCTTTCTGAATTGACCTTTGACAGCAAGGGAAATGGAGGGAAAGCATAAAGCAGACCAGAGGGCCAATCCCGAACTAGAGTGTCCCTGGGTGACCCCCCCTGTGGGGAGATCAGTGTGAAGTAGCTGCTGCATTTGGCATTGAGGGGGCTGGCAAAAAGGTCGCAGCAAGGCTGACCCCATCTGCTGAAGATTCGCTCTGCCACTAGACGATTCAGGGACCACTCGTAAGGCATCAGAATAGCTCTGCTTAGCCTGTCCACAATCACGTTGGACTTCGCCGGAATGTGCGTTGCCACCAGAAACCATTGGGAAGTTACTGCCCACTGCCACACTCGCATGGCCTCTCTGCACAGGGGGTAAGACCTGGTTCCCCCTTGCTTGTTTAGATACCACACTACTGACATGTTGTCTGAGTGTATTGCAATCGTTCCTAGAGGTAGAAAGCTCTGAAGTGCCTGCAACGCAAGTAATACTGCTCTCATCTCTAGGACGTTGATATGCAGATGTATCTCATGATCTTGCCACGTGCCTTGGACTGTCCTGCCAAGATAATGCCACCCCCACCCCATCTGGGAGGCGTCCATGGTCACTGTGGCAATCGGGATGGGGGGAACGAAGGGCCTTCCCCCGTCCAAATTGTTGGTGCAAAGCCACCAACTGAGGTCCTGTTTGCATCTGCCCATGAGCAAAATGGGGTGAAAAAGTGTAAATTTTTGGAGAGACCATTGAACAAAGAGGAGCCATTGGAGAAGTCTCATGTGTAATCTCGCTAGAGGGACCAACATAATTGTTGCTGCCATGGTCCCCAGGAGTTGGAGAACCCATCTTGCCGTCGCTTTCCTCAGGGGCATCAGGATGTGTATCTGTTGTTGTAAGACTCTGATCCTCTCCTGCGGTAAAAATGCTCACATTCGAATGGTATCTAATTCTGCACCTATAAAGGTGACACGCTGCGAGGGCAACAAAGCAGATTTTTCCCAATTTAGTGTTATGCCCAGCTGTTGACATAGAGTGATGGTAGTGTCCCTGGTTTGGACGAGTTGATGCCTAGTGGGGGCGGTAGGGAGCCAGTCGTCCAGATACGGAAACACTTGGAATCCTTGACGTCTCAAGTGAGCAGTCACTACCGCCATACACTTGGTGAACACCCTGGGGGCTGTGGTGAGACCAAAGGGCGGGGCTCGAAACTGGAAATGACTGGCTCCCAGCCGGAAGCGTAGGTGACTCCTGGATGTCCTGTCCATTTTCACATGGTAGTAAGCATCCTTGAGGTCGATGGAGCACATCCATACCTCCTCTCCCAACAATGGGAGGATCGATTGTAGTGTGACCATACGGAACTTGGACTTCTGTACAAAGATGTTCAGTTGGCTGAGATCTAATATGGGTCTCAGGTCCCCTGCTCTTTTTGGCACCAAAAAGAATCTTGAGTAAGCCCCTAATCCGATTTGGTTTGAGGGGACATGCTGGATGGCTCCTTTTCCTAGCAGCTTTGAAACCTCTGGGGCTGCTTGATCCCTTTCACTTGGTTGAACGTCTGGGATTTTTCTGATTGAAGGGGGGTCTGATGTAAACGGAATGAGATAACCTCCGGAAATTATTCGTAATACCCATCGGTCCTGGGTGATGCTTTTCCAGACTTCCGGATATAATGAAATTCGACCCCTGACTGGCTCTGGATAAGCACAGCCGGGCACTCCCTCAGGAACGAGAGCAGGGAGAGCCGTGAAAGGAATCGCAGTCTCCCACATTGCAGGGGCCCCCTCTGCCTCTAGGGCGGCATCTCCCGGAATAACCTCCCCCTCCTCTGCCTCTGGAGGGGGACTCACCTTGTGCGGCAGGAAAAAACCTCTGTGATTTCTTGAACCACATCTTCCCACCCCACTGGGCCTTGCGGTAAGGCCTAGAAGGAAGGGAAAAATGGACCCCTACAGCAGACAGGGTATTTTCCTCTTGCTCGCACCTGGTGAGGGTGTCTTTCACTTTGGTTCCGAACAAAGAGGAACCATCAAAGGGGACATCAGTGAAGGAAGACTTGAAGGCCTCCGCGAATTGACAACGGTGCAGCCAGGCCTTCTAAGGGCTACTCCTGAGCTTGCTGCCCTAGTCGCTCCCTCGGCTGCATACAAAATAAGCCACATGGAGGAGTTGACAATGGAATTGAGGGTAGACAACTGGGTGTGAATTGTCTGGGCCACAGCCTCAGGGACGTTACCTGCAAGAGTATCTCCTAACTCCTTGAGGAGATCTCTCTGGAGCCGAGTGAAATGAGACAGATAGTTCAGCGACCATAAGGTAAAGGTTGCTGATGAGAGGGTATGCTTCCCGTACCGGTCCATGGCCCTAGACTCCTTGTTAGGAGGATGGATGGAGGAAGAGGTATCTGCTACTTCCTTCTGAGTGGCCGCTGCCACCACCATGGCATCTACAGGGACTCCTTTGGACAGAAACTCCTTGCCCTGGGGAGCAGAAAGAAACTTGTTGGGACGCCTGGGTATGGGCTCCACAGAATCAGGGTTTTCCCACACCCTTCGACAGATCAAATCAAGGAGCTCGTCGAAGGGTGGGGACAACCAGGAGGCAGAGGGCTGAGCACCAAAGGCCTTAAGGAAGACCGACTTCTCCTCGGAAGGGGCTTTGGATGGCCAGTCACCTCTTTGTTTCAGTATATCCAGAATGTCGGAGAAGGAAACATCATCATCAGAGGATGACTTGGGGGACCCCTCTAATTCCTCAAGGTCAGTATCAGAGGTGAGGGACTCATCCTGGGAGTCTATGTGCTTCCTCTTGCACATTTTCTTTCTAGGGGGCTCCTCAGGCACGAACTTTGAAGGACCTTCAGAAAGTTGGGGACCACTCGTGGGGGTATCCCTAGGCCTTGGTGCTCTGCTGTCCATGGATAGGTGGTGATCAGAGGCTCTCACCGGAGTGGTGGGGGACAGAGTGACCGACCCGCCTGATGTAGCTGAAGATCTGGCCAGCGCAGTCCACATGGCCTCGAAGGCAGGCCCTCCCGAGTCCAAGGACCGACCAGCATCCGGGATCATGACGGGAGTCGGAGTTCCTCAAGCCGAGGCACCGAGAGGGAGACTCGGAACCGAGATATGTCCCGAGATGTCCCCCCCGGGCCCGACTGAAGAATCCCGAGTCCCGAACCCCGAGGACGGAGCCGAAGGGGTCAGAGCCGATGCCGGTACCGATGGAGCCGGAGGGGCCATCGGAACTGGACTAGGAACATCACATGGCGCGGAACATTCCGGCTCCAAAGACAGAGATGTGCTCGGAGGAGGAATGATCGAAGAAGGGGTTGGGACGGGCTCCGAAGCCGACTGGGCTGGAGCCGAAAACAATTTTGCCAAAACCGGTGACTGGAGGAGCCTCTGGACCACCCTATCAACATCCACATCCGAAAGGGTCCTGGAGGGTTTGGAGGACAGGGAGGGAGATCTAGATCTCCTCTCAGGAGAAACTGGTCTGAGACTGGGCGATCGGCTCCGAAGAGGTTCCAATATAATTGGAACAGACACCGGTTCCATCAACACCGACACCTCCTGTGGCCCCAAGGACAGTGGAGCCGAGGAGATCCATGCAATTTTTGAGACTTTCTCCGGAGGCTCCGATGAGGTTGATGGAGCAGGGAGATCTCTTTTTTGACTTGGATGACATAGACTTAGCACTGGGAGAAGAATCGAAGGCCTCTTCGAAAGAGGGTTTCAAGAGTCCCTTTAAGATCAGCTTATTCTTTCTCTCTTGGAGCACTCTGGGACTGAACGCATAGTAAAAACTGCAGGACCCCTGCAGATGAATGGCTCCCAGGCAATCGACACAAATAGAATGCCCATCAGTGATGGACATTTTGTACCCACATTTAGAGCACTTTTTGAAACCCAAAGGTTTGTGCTCCTTGGAATCTTTGGACATATTCCACAACAAACACCAACAACGCAACCTAAGAACAGTCTGACAAGAAGTTCACAGACACTCAACACCACAAAAACGCTGGAACCAGTTATAAGTCGTAACCGAACACACACACTAGATACACACACTAAGGGAAACTATGTCAAAAACCTCTAACTAAAACGGGTTAATGACCACAAGGTAAGGGAACAGAACCAAACCTCTAACTTAAACGGTTTAGCGAACAAAGGACTAGGTCCTCTAACTGAAACGGGCCTAGCCCGAGGGAACAGTTAGCGGGATACCACAAAAACAAGCACACTACCAAAACCTAAACAGCGCTACAGACAATAGCTATGAAAATAGCTTTTTGTTTATGCACAAACTTTTCTCAAGACAAGAAAAAAGGGACTTAGCCACATCCAAAGGTGAGACCACGTCCGAGCTACACGAGCGGCAAACGAGATCTGGGGATATGGAGCAGTGCACCATGGGATACCTGCTTAGCCCAGCCAACAGAAGACTTCAAGCTAGAAAAGTTTGGCCGAATCGGAGCCGATATTCGGCTCCGAACCCATGGGTAAGAATGTAGGCGAGATAGGACTACATAACATCTAACAATTCCTTCTCTACCTGACTGTCTCTCTCTTGTTTACTATACATGCTCTTGACACATGGACAGTTGGCCTGTTCTTTTGTGGGATCGCAGCTTGTATACCACTCTGACTGACATATCTGCAACGCAAACAAATTATTTCACAATAGTATATTAATGTGATTACTTCTGTAACTGGCTTCCTGAGGATTTCAGATAATGTCTCCAATTCAAAGCAGCAATACCAGGCTACAACTTGCTCAAATATCTTTCTTAGTGGCATGGTTAACTGAGACATATGGTACAAAATTACTAGACACTGCAGCATTCATTTGCCTTTTCTCTTTGGCACTTGTACAAATACCACTTCTTTATATCAGGCTTCAGTCCCATTGACGTTAGAATATGAAACATATGCTTTAAAGCTGCTACTCTTATTTTACATTTGTTCTAATTCAACTTGAAATTATGCTGTCTTGATGTATTCAATAACTGTGCTAGTCTCCTGTCATGCTCTTCTTATGCCTGGCCCCACACTAATAAATCATGAATTATGTTTACAACATACCACCTCTATGACATACAGGGATGACATCTTAACTATGACTTGGCTGGCTCAAGTTTGATTAGTGATTCAGGTGCTGCAGAAGTTGGCAAGCTTGGGAGAAGAATGTCAAGGTGGATCCCACTCATCCCTCCCATTGAAAAGGGTTGGGGCATTTGTTCTGGGACATATACTCCTCCTACAATCTCCATCAGTCTGTAGATGAACAGATGCATCAGTTTTCAAGGGGTAAATTAGGCCATGGGGCAGTACCATTTGTAGAGGCAGGTGACAACTACTTGCTCTGTGAGGAATGCACACCCATTTTTGGGTGAACCTCATGGGCATGCATAGGAGTAACAGAGGTGTTTCTTCAGTTGATGGTCACTGCTAAGAAATGCAACAATGGAAATGTCCACAACGTGGCTGCTTTCAAGAAGTCCCTGGAAGCTGAAACTAGCAGTCAGCTGCCTGAGAGATTCTTCCACTGCAAGATTTTGCTCACCACAACCAACTCCTTGTTGAAGACTCAGGACAATGAGGAAAGCCCTAATGGCAAAACTCTGACACATAAGTGATGCAAACCCAGCATGAGCAGGAGCAATCTCCGAGGCAAAGCCCAAATGGTGATGTACCAAAACTCACCCATTCAATCCACAGATGACTTCCAGACATCCTGCAAGAGAAAAGGCATGAACATTACGTGAGTAACTATATGAAAGTGAACGTAACAGATACGCTTGGCAAAGTTGTTAAAATTCAAAATGTGATGGAACCCCCACCACCTACTTACCCTGAGGACTAAAACCAGAGAATAAAATTCCCACCCATCCCATCCAAAGAAACACTGACAGCTTCTAAGGTTTTGGTGCTCAAAATAATACTATCACAGGAGTACCTCTGAAATGGGTTGATCTGCCAGATGAGCTCCTTCTATATTTTTGGGGAGGACATATGAGCTCCATACCATAGTCATGACAGGCCAAATCTAACATCAAGGGCCTCTTCAGCTGGTTGATGAAACAGGGGTGAACTTGAGAGAATGGAATGTACACTTATGTATGTAAAACATAGCATAACAGTTACTGTTCGAATAGATCACTGCTGCAGCAGCCTTAAATTTTGTGGCACATCCTGTTAAGGATCAGACCCACCAGTCAGCTTCCAAATCTTCAGGGTACCTTCTACATTGCCCCACGCACTGCCCTGCATGAGGCAAGCATGAATAACTCAGTGGCTAGGGTACCAACACTTTTGCCTCAGAAGAAGGAGGCTAGAGCCCTGACAAATGGGACGTGTTGGACCCCAGCCATAAATAAACTGTACAATAGAAGGAGGAAGCTACTACATGATAGAGCAAAATCCCTAAAAGGGAAGGCATCTCTGATCAGTACTAGCAAAAAATTACCATAAAATCCTCCAAGGCCAGCTTCGAGCGAAAAATTGCACAGGACACTAAAGACAATCATAAGGCTTTTTTCAGTTATGTTAGGAACCTGGGATGCAACTCCCAGACTTGTTCTGAGTTGATTCTAAACGACAAAAAGTACACTGAACCCACAGACATCGCCAATATCCTGGCAGACAGGTTCAGTGCAAACTTCTTCACCCCCTCCCCCCCAAAAGAGCAAGTGCAGCCTCCCAAACGTCTCTGATGCTCAGGTGAAGGCCGTCCTCTCCAAAGCAAAAAACACTGCTTCCATGGGACCAGATGGCATCCCAGGTTGCGTCCTACATGAACTCCAAGAAGAACTAATCCCTCAAGTAAAACTGCTGTACAATCTCAGCCTCACTACAGGATATGTGCCCAAAGAATGGCGTACAGCAACAGTGGTCCCACTCCACAAAGGTGGCGCCTCTGTGGACCCTGGAAACTAACGCCCCATAAGCCTGACTAGCCTAGTATGCAAGGCTATGGAGAGGATCATCATGGAACTCATAAACAAAGACATCGGGGATCTACAGACACTAGATCCTACCCAATTTGGCTTCGTCAAGGGCAGATCCTGCCTTTTGAACCTGGTCAACTTCTTCAAAACAGTCACCAAGGCCATAGATGAAGGAAAGGTAGTCCACACAGCCCATCTGGACCTCGCAAAGGCATTTGACACAATACCCCACTCGGGCATCATAGATAAGCTATCCAGCCTAAATATAAACCCATATGTCACAAGATGGGTCGCAAACTGGCTCAAAGACAGTACCCACAGAGTCAGAGTTGCTGGAGCCATGTCAGACTCGAAACCGGTCATAAGTTGCATCCCACAAGGTTCTGTCCTGGGACCTCTCTTGTTCAGTATTTACTTTTCTGAGGTACAGGCCAATGTTGGAGGACTATGGCTCACCAAGTTCGCAGATGACTGCAAACTGGGCGCCATAATCAACTCTCCAGCTGACACAAACATCCTTCAAAAAGGTCTCGCAGAGACGGATAACTGGTGCCAGAGCCATGGTCTAAAGCTAAATGCCAAAAAGTGTATAGTCATACCCTTTGGCAAAAACAATGTGCCCACAAATTACCACATAGGTGGTAACCCATTAAGTACAGAGAAAGTAATTAGGGATCTGGGGACCCAAGTTGATAGCAATCTCTCCTTTGACAACCACATTGCCAAAGTGGTTAGAAAGACCTTCTACATAAGCCCACCTCATCATGAAAGGATTCACATCTAGATCAAGAGAGGTAATCGTGCCCCTTTATTCATCCCTCATCAGGCCCATCATAGAATACAATGCCCTCTTTGGGATATACCTTACCCAACACCTGCAGAAATTAGAAAGACCCCAAAAGTACCTCACCAGGAGGATCAAGGGACTCAAACAGATGCCATATGCTGCTCGGTTAAAAAAACTCCAGCTCTATTCAGCTGCATACCGCCTGCTTCGAGGCGATCTATGCCTGACATATAAAGCTATGTCCAACCCAGAATTAATGGACATGCTCCACCTCAGTAAATCTAAATCCCTTAGAGCCACGCGCTCGAGGGACTTGAACCTCAGCACAGAAATAAATAGAACATGCTGGAGGGACAGATTCATAACCCAGAGGCTCCCTTCGCTCTGGAATAGAATTCCAATTCATGTTAGGCAGAGCACCTCACTGACTCTCTTCAAGAAGAATCTTGATGAGTGGATGGGGGATCGTAGGTTTGTCCCGGGGATTACTTCCGTGTCACTATTAGACAGAGGCACAGTAAACTAAACTTTAGAAAGGGCACAGTATACTCAAATCAAGGGGTGGCGTAAGCCAAACACAATCTGGCTAGGCTTATAAATGCCCCAGGGCAGATAGCCTAGTATGAACCTATGAACCTATGTAGTAAAAAAAAAATAATAATAATAATCCCACACCCTGGAATAAAAATAGTGAAAAAAGCAGGTGGGGAAGGGATGGAGGGAAAGACCATCTAATGTAGCAGTGATCAATTCAAACATCTACTGTTATGGTAAGTTTTACTTAAGCAACTGTACCACATTCATCATTAGATCCCTGATTCTGTAGCCTTAAGCTAATTTTAAAAGTAAATGGAAGAGGCAGATGGTTTAGAATCCTGGAGTCCTTGGAAATAGTCCTAGCAAGCCTGAACAGCACTGGGCTAGAGAAAAAAATCAAATGTGCATGATAAAGATATGTACAGAATACCATGATTTTGCCGCTAGAAAATTTCTGGAGTCCATTCCTTTTCAATAAGCCACAAAAACAGCTCGAACTCTAAAAGAGTAAGGCCTTGCCTTTGCCTGGAAGTGACTTGCTATGGTGAGAATAACAGCAAACAATAGTATGGAACAAGACTTAGAAATTGCTTGTCCATTTTTCTTACCTTCATAGAAGACAAACAGCTAATCCACATTTCCAAAGGTTCTAGCCCTGTCAATGTAGTATCTGAGTTGCCTAAGAACATCCAGTGTATATAAAATATTTTCTCCCATATTTTAAGGTTCTGGAAAGTAAAGAAAGGGAGAAGAATAACCTGGCTAATTAAAATACGACTTGGCCTTATGCATACAGTAAGGATCTATTCTCAAACTAACTCTATCCTTGAGTTGAATGAGACAGAGGTGACATACCATAAAAGCTTGTGACTCAGATACTAATCTGACAGAAGTCAGAGCAATGAGCATTATTGTTTTCCACAGCAGGAACTTCATAACAGGCTGATGCACAGGTTCCAAGGAAACAGTGTAATTTTTAATAAAAAATTAAGATTCTACAGAGGAAGCTACCAGTGGTTTAGGAAGACGAATATGAAAAAACACTTTTGAACTGTTTTACGAGGTAGGGTAGAAAAGGGGAGGGGATCGTAAGAAAGGCCAAATGATAAGCAACTCACACAAATGCTCAACAACCAGAGGCATCTGTGCCTAAAGGGCCTGTTTCTAGGAATGGCACCAAACAGAAAACCTTTTCCACTTACACATCTACGATTTTCTTTGTCTCCTTTAATACCTGTTGCATGTTCAGAGACAAAAGGCACCTCAAAGGTCTCAAGATTGTATCATCCAAACAGTCGACTGAAGAAATAGAAAGATGTTTTGTGTTAGATGTTCATCAATTGAGAAAGCTTGCAGTAATTATCCTTGACCATTTTCAAAAGAAGGGAGAACCACAGCACCCTTGGCCAAAAGGGAGTCATCTCAGTTGTCTTTGGGGAGTCCTTCTGAACTCTTAGAAGAACCCTGGATATCAAAGGGAAGAGTCGAAGAGTGTAAATAAACATTAATGTCCATGGAAATAAGAGAAAAACTGATTTCCATGCCCGAGTTGAGGAATCCTGAAGCAAGATTTAACTGTCTGTTATAGCTGGAGTTAAACAAATCTTGAGACTTTCCCTATAGATTGATCAATTCCTGGAAGATCTCTGGGCACAGCTTACATTTCTGAGGGTCTGTCCTGGTCCTGTTCAGCTTGTCTGCAACAAACTTTGTTTTGATGGAATATATCAATCTGAAAAGGGAGTTGGATCTGTTTGCTCCCTATTTAATTATACATCATATGTGTGATGTTATCTATGACTATTAGCAGAATGTCTAGCAATGATAAATAGTTCAGAGAATAGAAAATGTTTTATTACAACCATTATGTTGTTACATTTATGCATTTTAAATAATTTTGCTGGTTCCAGAGGACCTGGACTTTTCTTCCTCTTGGACAGTCTGAATAGGGTCTAGAAACGTACTATTAAAATTGTCACCTGTGAAGTGTGGCAAAAGAAACATGAGAATTGTTGAGGTCATGAGATCTAGATTTTTGGAAGGGAACACAACCGACTGGAAAGTTTCAGAAACTGAATCTAGTGGCACTGCATATGGCCTGATGAAAGAAAATTATAATATGGGATGAGTTATCAAGACATCCCAGAAAACTATACAGTGACAAAGAACGATTTTTCCAAGTTAATCTGAAATCACAGGCTAAAAAACAGAGCTTGTCCGTAAGAAATACTTTTAAAGAATATATCAGTCAATTAAATATAGAAAATGGAAAATGACTGCTCTGTCCCTTGCAAAGATCTATTACAAGAGTAAGACATTTTTAGATGCTCTTAGAGGTGGTGACCCATGAAAGAGACAGCCGGAAACCTAAAAAATGTAAACCCTACACAGAAATAAGATACAATTTGCCTACTTATAAAAACAGGCCTAAGGCCAGACTACAGTTGTATTCTATGTTGGGTACCTGAAGAAGAAATGTTACTCCACTGCCCACTGAAGTCATTCATAAATTTTTAATACCCAAGAATCTGATCTCATCTGGAGTCACATATCTGTGAATGCCTTACAGGATTGCTAGGTTGGCAAGGGATAATCCATAAGGGAGCGTATATAAAGACTGATTTCTTATAGGTTCATAGATTAGTACTAAGCTAACTGCCCTTGCGAGCCATTTTAAGCCTAGCCAATTATCCCTTGTGAGACTTAAACCCTGCACCTTGTGCTTGTAAGGCAAGCACCTTAACCATTAGGAAAATTCCATCTCTACGGAGGACCCTCATGTCCCCTGAAACTCCTCATTATTGCTTTACGGAAACTGCATTTGCCTTGCTAAAATGCTTATTCTGATTTCTAGACAGCAGAAGAATTTCTATCACGATTTACTGGAGAGTAAATCCTTGAAATCAATTTTGTTTTATTATCAGTCTTTCAAAGGACCTCAGCAGAGGAAAGGCAAAAATTAACCCCTTATCTAAGAATGCATACAGGGCCTCAATGATGAGAGACTGTAGAAAATTCTGAGAAAACAGACAGTCATCGTTAAGACTGCTCCGTATTATATGATATAGCAACAGTATAACATAAGCACACTGTACAGGCTATTAGAATAACTGACACACAAAAATGCTATGGAATAAGCAGAAAATTTTGAATTTGTGAGTCTGATGCTCTTTTATTAAACTTATAGGGGGCAAACAGCTGGCTGTAAAGAAGGCATCCTCAAAAGCCTGCAACACAAGGGGATCAGCCACAGCAAATCATAATATCTTTATGAAAACTCTGGTACTACATATTTGTAACTATAGGAAGTCCATCTATATAGAAGACCCCAAGGCAAAGTAACAAAGTGAGAGAGTAGCTAGAAGGATGGTCCCATCCCCAGAAAGAAAACCTTAGAATAGAATAGCAAAGGAGAATCACATGCCTCTATTCCCGTTGGTGTAAACAGTGGCTCTTCCCTACCCAGACAGAGTAAACGAACAGCTGCACAGGACATGACTGACTGGTCCTTAGTGGTATCTCAAGGAGCAAACCAAGAGCAATGATGATTTGTTTGACAAACATTAACGGGCCACTGCAGTTACTCATCAAGGTCTGAGGCAAAGGAAGTCCAAATCAAGACAAATGCCCCACAAATATTTTTTCTGTACTTGTTGCCCAGTGAAGGAACAATCAAATTAATGGGACTCAGGCACATATTCTAGCTGCAACAACTGCCTGAGAAGAAGATACAGTCTAAAAGAATCTGACTTGCACGGCTAAATGTTAATCTTTGAGGGAAATTAGATTTATATGTATATATATATATATATATATATATATATATATATATATATATATATATTTTTTTTTTTGTAACAGTCACCAAGTATACTGACTCCAGACCCCAGCAATCTTGATATAAAGTTGCACTTTTTTTTCACAAAAAGGGAAAAATGCCAAGGGGATCTCCAAAGGGAACTAGGGCTGTCTGAAACCTATTAAGCATGTCAGACACATGGACAATGGGGCTTGATGGAGATGGCTTTTCCTCCTAAAAGTAAAATAGACTTGGAGTGACAACCATCAAACACAGTGTTTTTAGCCCCTTACAATTCATGTATAAAGAAAAGTAACACTCCCTTACACACACACACACACACAAATAAATAAATAACGATAAAAAACAAATAATTCCCCACAGAGTGTTAACTATAAAAGAAGCCTGAAAAGCAGATGACAGAGAGTGAAAAAGTAAGTTTTACCTCCCTACAGAATTTTTACGTTTAAGGGTAAAAACTCTTTGTAACTGCCACACACAATACTCAACCCCTAGCATCAACTTTTAACAAAAAAGTTTCACATTTCCCTCATACAACATGAGTCTTTAGAAAGGGAATCTCTACTGGGTCTCGGAGATGTGTGCAGCCAAAAATGTTATCTGATACTTTGGAAAGCAGAACTTAGAATTGCTGATGATATCTTCTAGGTAAAAATGTACTGTTTGAGGTAAAATAATTTAATGACAAGCACCAAACACATTAGTACCAGTTCTTTACAACACTGTTATGTACAAGCAGTACAATTTTCTATTTTTCATACAAAAAATACAGATAAACAAGGAAATCACCATAGGGACTCAAGGCCAATTGCCAACAAGCAGTTAGTGGAGCTTAGTCAATTCAGTAAAACATCCTGACAGGAATTTCAAGTTCTGGGATAAAAGTTTTACATGGTAACCCTTAAAAACCAAAAACAAAGCCCTAAAGAATGAATATTGATGCAAAGGTTGCTACTGTTCAGTGAAAATACGTTTACAAGAATTCCCCTCAGAGAACCATAAATCAATGAAGAAGCATTGGAGGTAAAACTTTGGTGGCAACCAGATAAAACGCTTTGTAGTCACTCCAAAGTAATATGCAGACTAAAATAAGATAATTACCTAAAGAAATAACATATCATGGAATGGTAATCCCCAATGGGGAACTTATCTGCCCAGCTTTGTAGAACTGACAGCCAATGGACATTCTTCCAAAGCCTACAAAAGAGACACCATTTTGGTAACATGAAAGTTCTGAATTGTTTGTGTTCTAGCCACGGAGTTCTTCCTGCTTTCCTCATGCAGAGCAGTGACTAGAGTGAGTGTAAGGTGCCCTAAATCTTTGGATGCTTGCTGGTGGGTCCAATCCTTGGCAGTACATCCCATAGAGCTTAAGGATACTGCAGTAGTAATCTAGTGATGAACATCTGCCCCTCCCTATCACCCATGCATAAGCAGAACTAGACAGGAATAAGGAATGTAGGACAATAACAAGTAGAGTGGTACTCCAGGTGCTATAGCCAGTACTGACGGGGAAACATCATGAGACTCTTAGCTGACTTCTTACAGCAGCAAGAAGTCTCTACCACTTTTGTTGTTGGCCAGGCCAACAAGACGCATCAGTACAAGAAGGCAGGAAGGGATCATAAAACCTCTCCAAAGAAGAAAGAGTATGTGTCATCCTTAATGGGTTATGAACCAGATTCTGGACAGGATGGAGAAAAAATATCCACCAGGAAAAGGGCATCCATTATCTTGTTCCTCAGCTATTCTTTCAGGGAGGTCATCCTCTGCCATACTGTCCTGTAATGGCACATACCAAATCCTGCAGCCTTAGCCAAAGAACACAATCAAAAATTACAACTAAAAATATGACATTCCACTATCAAAGTCATACAGGGAGTATTAAGAATGTCCTCCTTCAGCTCAGACTCCAGGATGTCCTTTAGGTTTTCTAAAGCCTTCTTAACCATGCCAAACTGGAATTGAGTCAAGTGAGATGAACAGTTGAGGACTAGTATGGCAGGGAAATATATTCCCTTGTTACACTGGTCTAACATTTTAGACTCAGTGACAGATGCCAAAATGCTGTATTCTCTGAAACTTATGCTGGACTATAAAGACTACAAAGAAGTCAGTAAAGGAATGTTTGCAGAGTTGCTCTGCTTCTTCCAAAACTTCAGAGCACCTTCCATGTGCCCAAACTGTCAGTCAGGTTTGGACACCAAGTCCTTCACAGCTTTCATGCTAACAGAGAATAGAGGCTAAGCCCAGAAAGAACAATGTTATGGACAACAAACAATAAATGTCCACAGCCTGGTATAAAAAATGCACAAAAAAAAACAAGGGAAATGGAGGGAGGGAGTGGCTACTGCAGCACTGATCATTCAAATATCTGCTGATACAGTAAGTTTGCTAAACAACTGCACTATGTTCATCATATTAATTACTACTGCAATAAGTTCAGCTATATGGATAGACTACTCTAGTTCACTACATTTGTGAGGTGGAAGGAGAAGAGTCCAGGACCTCCTGGAGAATGGTCCTAGTGAAGCCTGATCTAGACCAAGCAAAGGAATCAAGTTTGTAATGCCATGTAAACATATGTATAGAAGAGCAAGTTGTTGCTTCTAGAATATGTCTGGTACAGTGGGCATTGACCCTGTCTGGAATAGTTTTGTTGTGGTGAGTGGGTAATAAACAACCATTTGATAATAGACAGTTTTAATACACACTGTCCATTCTTCTTATTACCTTCACAAGAAATGAACAATTGATCCAAAGATCTGAAAGATTTAGTTCTGTCAAGACAGTACCCAAGTTGTCTGTGAACATCCAAGTTATGGAGTATCCCTTTTCCTTAGTTTTTAGGTTCAGGAAAGATAATGGGTAGAAGGATTAGTCTGGCTTAAAGTAAACTCAGATACCACTTTAGTCATAAAATGATTAGTTTTCAAGCAAACCCTGTCTCTGTGAAAAACGAGACACAGCAGCTTCACCATAAGAGCTTGCAACTCAGAGACTCTTCTCGCAGAGGTCAGAGCAATCAGTACAACGGTTTTCTATGTTAAGAACTTCAAGTCAGACAGGTTAGCTAGTTCAACTGTGCAAATGTTAGCTTTTTTAATGTAATATTTGCAATATTAAGATCCCAAGGAGGTGACACCGGTTTTCTTGGAGGCCTCTTATGCAAAACTCCTTTCAAAAGCATTTTGACATGAGAATGCATTGAAAGAGAATTATCTATGGGCAGACATGGTGAAATGGCTGATAAATGAACCTTGATAGAGGAGTAAGAAAGTCCATTAACACAGTAATTCACTGAAATGTCATAAAACTAGAGAGAAGCTACCCCTAAATGGGTGTTGGTTATGTTGATGGCACAAACTAAAAAACCTTTTCCATTTGCTAATATATGACTTTGTAGTAGCAGGCTTTTTTGTCTGCATTACTATCTGCTGCACGTCTTCAGGAAACAAAAGCCAAAAGGGGATTAAGATGCTTTTACCCAGGCAGTCAGCTGAAGCTGACTGGGAATGGGATGTATCAAACACCCTTAACATTACCTATATCAACTTACCCATTTCATCATGTTTTGATAACCTCTGCAGTAGAGGAACCAAAAACTAAATCTCTATCCAAAGGAGAATTTAAAATCTCAATTTTCACATCAAAACACTACCAATGACCATATCCCTGGAAGATATATCAAATGAGTCATATACATACTTCAAACAATGAGTTGTGATCTGTAAAATGGAAGAAACTACATTATTTAAAGGAGATTTTCCTCACAAGAAGAAACTGCAAACAAAACATTTCTCATACTTTCACTACTAGTAAGAATAAACTTTAACATGTGAGCCTGACAATTCACAATTCTAAAAATCAAAGTTGCAGAAGCATATAGTTTTCCCATACTTATCAATAAGCTTCCTGTCCTTATCAGAAAGATCACAACTGGAATTAACCAAATGTATAGTAGCAGTAGGATTAAATAAAGCTATGGCTGCTAGGCCAGGTTTGGGATGAGTATACAAAAATCTTTAATGGACTAAGGAATAGAAACGTTTAATGTCAAAATGTAGAAAGCAGTACTATAGAGGGGTACAGTACTCTTCAGTTTTGAAAGGGGTTCTGCAGCACTGGATAGCATTACCCAGAACACATACAAAAGACTGGTAAAATGCGGTTAAGCTCTGAACTTATTACTTGTTACAAAAGCGTCATCAAAGAGTACCTAACATCATTTGTAACAACCAAACAATGATTAGTTATTCTATTTATGAAAGATACCTGTACACTAAAAAATCAGTTATGCACAACTTTCAGCTAATCCAGTGAACACTAGGTTCCTGAAGCAGTGAGACTCCTTGCAGAGACGAGAATGTAATTCAACGAAATCTGAATTTCTAATTATATTCCTTAAAAAATTATCCCAACTTAAACAAGCTTATAAAATCACTAGATTTCTTCATCTTGCCAGACATATCCCAACAGCTAACAATGTACTTTTTCCAAAACCTGAACATATAAATCCTTTAGTTGCTTTAGGGAACTTACTGGATATTTAATCACAGGCTCCACAAAACATTTGCTGTTTCATTATTCTAGACAACATTTTTTTATCCATCACAATTTACTTTTAAACTCCTCTAACACTCTTTGAACTACAAAAAGGGACACTTTACATCTCTGTACTACCACCTATGCACTCATTTACGACAACTTCAGCCCAACCAATTACTCTCAAATTCCCTTTTGTCTTCTGCAGGCCAAAACCTCTAATAATAACTGTTCTGCCTACTTCCCAAAGAGCCCTCTCGAAACTCACACTTGGTAATTCAATCCACTTTAATATCATACCCACCTCTTCTATACTATCTTTCAAGGCTTCTTTCCAACAATACCTTACAGATGCTTCTAAATTTAATTGCTTTGGAAACTGATCACATCTGCCATTTTCACACAGTGCTTTGGACTATTCTTACTCACCTGCTTCCTCCTGGTCACTCTCCTACTTGTCTTTCTATAAGTACTCAGCTTGTCTCCTTTGTTCCATGCCAGCTGTAACACACTTGTACATCTCTTCTTCTTTACAGCTGCTTCTATTACCCTGAATCACTCTTTTTTTCTCAATGATAAAAATATTATAAAACAAATATGCATACCTAAAAGAACAATAATAAACAACTAAAATATCTATTTACAATGGTGTCTACTACAAAACAAAGCTTTTTAAACAGAAAAAGAAATGTGACAAGAGTAGTTCTTAGTTAATCGGTAAAGTCTGTTTATTTCAATCAAATATTATATAAAGAGGTGAGTCTAGATGCTGTTGTCTTTTTTTTCAAACTTTTATTTTATTGTATTTTTCAACATTTAATATGCATAAACATACAAGATGACATATCTTCATGAAGAGACTAACCTTGAACTATCAGTTAACAAGATAATGCCTTTTAGCTAATAGTCTTGGGATGACAAAGTTCTATTGCCTAAAGAAAAGGATTCATTTATACAATTAAATTAGATGTTTGGCACAATACAGGCATACATTTAGAGTAAGTGGTATGTGGCAGGATTCATTTACACATACTACATACAACTATTTACATATAGTGCTACAATTATTGAAGTTAGTAAGTGATCACTTCATTACAATGACAGTCAAAAATGAAATCATCAGAGACTACTATCTGTTAAAATCTCATGAGGCGGAGACTTTGAGAATCAGCATAGGGATAGGATGATTGATGTGCTCTTGTTATAGTTTACTTCAAAACGTGTTTCAGGATAAGATTCCAGAAACTGAGAAATTTCATGCGCTTATTCTTATTACCTATAAATCGTTTATGAGATATGATGTATTTAGAGGCCATATTAACAAAGCCCTTCCACTCATGTTTTGACCTGTCAAGCCAGTTTTGGGCGATGTACAATTTGACTAATGCAAACAGAGCAATCAGGATATTTAAGTCAGACTTGGGCATATCAATAGGACTCACATGCAATATAGCAAACTCCCAAGATAGGGTAGATTTCCCATAGCCCATTTTCTGAAATTTGACCCTTAATAAGTTCCACAGGTTATGTGCATATTTGCAGTACCAGAGAATATGTAAAAAGTAAGCTAGTTATGATGGACAAAAAGGGCAGTGGGGAGAGGTGCTTGGGAAGAACTTGTGTAGGCATTCTGGAGTACAACAGGCAGTATTGTTAATCATTAACTGGGTGTATACAAGCTTCTTGAAGGGACAGAATTTGTATTATTTAAAGCAAGAGTGAGTTGAACATCAGTTAGATTCGAATATTTTTCCCTCCAATACTGAGCATAAGTAAGTGAACACTGGTATTTAATGGCCAAAACTAATTTGTATGAAGCCGATAGCATGTTGTTTTTGAGTTTTAAAAACTTCATTGGGGATTGTGCAAGTTTACTTCTTCTTCAATTCCATCTGGGATGCCCCTAATAGAATATATTAGTTCTTTAATTTGTCTCAATATTATGGTATATTTGTTGCTTAGGTTTAGATTAGTTTTAATATCACTTAATGAACTGTTCTTAAGTCTATAGAAGTCCCAGACAGTACAGTTCTTGATTTGGGGAAATTTGTTCAAGTTTAACATTTTACTGCCTAGCTTCAGGTTTGGGTTTAGATGTACAGGTTGTAGAAGGACAAGCGTATTCTCAATGTGTAAAGAGGAGAATAGATTTTGAAATGTTTTGATTTTATGTTTGATTAGAATATGTATTTTGGTGTCCTTTAGTATGGCTCTATCCATGAAAGGTAAGGATATAGGGTTTATGTTATGTGTTTTGATATGAGCGTGCCATAGTTTGATCCACTGTGGAGTGTGGGTTAAGTTTATAGGGTTATGATTGGCAATTTAAACATAATATCATAATATAACTTAAAATCTGGTAGACCTAGACCTCCTTTATTTTTTGGGAGCATTAGTCTTGGTAGAGTAATTCTTGGGGTTTTTGGAAACCAGATAAATTTAGTTAAGGTTTTGTTAATTTTCTTAAAAAAGTCATAGGTATAATAGAACTGGTTGCATTTAATTGGTACAAGCCTTTGGGTAGAATGTTCATTTTTATTACTGCTACTCTGGACAGGACAGGAAGTCTCATGTTTTTGCATCTATCTAGATTATGTTCGATACTGTCCAACTTTTTAGAAGGTTATTTTGAAAAGAGTTTTTTTTTACTGTGAACAAATTTAAAACCTAGGTACTTAAAATCATATTTTAAATTAACTGCAGTGTCTGGAAAGTGAGACGGGTTGTGTTTTAATGGGTTAATGGGAAATATGAGTGACTTTGAGGGGTTAACTTCATAATTGGAGGCTTTCGAGAAGATTTCGATAGTTTTTAAAATTTTATTTAAATCCGAATTAGGTAACTGGAAGTATATGTTGAGGTCATCAGCAAAGGCTGAGAACAGCAGGTTGTTATTCAGTATCCTGGGAATATGATGAAAGGTTCTCTGTGACAGATAAACAGCGGTTTGATATAAATGTTAAAGAAATATGGCGAAAGGGGGCAGCCTTGTCTTGTACCATTAATTAATTTTATTCTGTTAGAGCAAGACTTATTTATAAATAGTGTGGTAAACGAAGAGTTATAAAGCATTTTAATTATTTTTATGAATTTGTTTGGAATGTTGAAATGCTGTAAGGTCAAAAATAAGAAGTCCAAGTTAACTCTGTCACATGCCTTAGTGGCATCAAGTGCTAGAATTTATCTGGGGAGCTTTTCTTTCGCCAAAAGCTGCTTGGCTGCATCCAGTGTGAGGGTATTATCCCAAGTTTGTCTACCCTTCTTAAAACCTGCTTGCTCTGGGGATATAATTATAGGTAATACTTTTTTAAGTCCATTCGCTATTATTGTGGAAAGAATTTTTATATCTACATTTATAAGAGATATTGGTCTGTAGTTTGTTGGAATGGTTTTATCAGTGTTGGGCTTATGTATAAAGATAGTCTTGGAGTTGTTTAGGTACAATCCTTGAAACCAAATTTACTAATATGATTGTAGACCTTAAGAAGGATAGAAATCAATTTAGGGGCAAATGTTTTGTACAAGTTTGAAGTAAAGCCGTCAGGACCTGGGGCGTTGTTTCTGTGTAAGCTTTTAATTCCGTCTGCAACTTCTTCTGGTAGAAAGGGTGCTTCCAAGAACTAAATTTGATATTTTTCTATTTTTGGGAAATTAATATTGTCAAAGAGAGTGCTATAGTTCTCTGGAGAGATTGAATCTTGGGGTCCGTATAATTTCTTGTACATCTTTTCAAATACAAGTATTATATGTTGATTAGTAGTAAACAGTTCGTTATTATAAGTAATTTGGGTAATCAGTGGTGGGTTTTGATTTATGTTACTAAGTCTAGTGAGTAGTTTTGAGGGTTGCTGTGCCTACTCAGAGTAATTAGCAAGGAATTTCATTTCCAGGAAAGAGAGGTTTTGTGAGTGAAGCAAATACAACTCCTTTTGTTTGTTCAACACTTGGCTTTCTAACTCTGGTGTGAAGTTCAGCTGAAGTGATTTTTTAATTTCTTGAATTTTGTATATTATACTGTTTTCTTTTTGTTTACAGAGTTTTTTAAAGTACAAGGCTTTCTGCATCAACAGACCCCTGAATTTGGCTTTACTAGCCACCCATAAAACATCTAAAGTAATATCCGAAATTGGAAGACTATTTATTAGTTCTTTTAGATCCTTATTAATTTCTTCTACAATTTCCTCTTTATCAAGGAGATTTGGGTTCAAAGATCAAGACTAGAAGTTACTAACATTTTGGGTTTTTTTCAGGGGTATAACTTTTAAGGTTATTTTCGAGTTTTCCGAGAAAAACCTAGGGCTGGTTGAAAATATGGTTTCTTCATTTAGTAAGGAGTCTGAGATTAGGAAAAAGTCAATCCTGGACCATGATTTACAACATGGGGAGTAGAAAGTATATTTGTCATTAGGATTAGATTGACCCTGCTAGTAAAAAGGGTCAAGTAAATTAAAGTCTAGCATTAGATTATTCAAAGCCTGTGACGTTTCTGCTCAACCTATCTTTTAAGGGGTCAATGACAGTATTCCAGTCCCCCCATTACATACTCATGGTTAGGAAACTTTAATAATAAATTATAGATTTGCAAAATAAATTTGTGCTGATTTGAGCAAGGACCATATATGTTTAGAAAGAATACAGGTCTACAGGATATAGAGTTTGCACAGCGAAAATAACACCACCTCCCCAAGTTATCAGATCCAAAATCAAGAATAGTCTCTTTGAATGTTTTTTTAATAAGAATATCCACTCCTTTAGACTTAGTCTTACTACCAAAGGCAATAATGGAGGTTAGCCAGGATTTATCTCTATCCCCATTCCAATCTTCGTTAAGCAAGTGCATTTCTTGCAGAAAGATAATATTCGCTTGTGTTTGGTAAAGCAGATGCAAAAGTAGTTTCCTTTTCTTCTTATCCTGTAGACCTTTTATATTCCATGAGTCTAATTCCCACATCTTCTACTTTTTATTAAGGTCCATGTTATTATGAAAATGAAATTTAGAAGGCTCCTCCTCACAACGCATTTCAAGGTATAAGTATAGACGTACAGAGTTGTCATGTTCTTTGTAGCACTAATATCTCTCAGAACTACTACTGTGCCTAACCACATTACCATTACACCTGAGAGCGTGTTATACAAAATACATACAGTATTAGTTAGCTTACTAATTTCTAAACTGGGGTTAATATAACAATATTCTAATAAGTCTAACATTCTAACAAAAACAACAACAGTACACACATGGACAAATAGGTTTAAGATGTGAAATACCACACGGTCCAAACACTCTACTATTATTATTACACTCCATTTAACACATTAATGCTTCTACTTTGTATGGAGAAAAATGATGTTTCTTTAAATGACTTCCAATGATTATAATTGCCTCCTAACAAGAAGACTCTATTACTATGGTCTTAAAAAGTGTACTCAATCTTGTTGTGGCAAATACCATAAGTATTATTACGTACATTCATGTATAAAAGCCAACTAACTGAGAGTAATTTTTATATGCCTCATCTAGGAGAAAAAACTTGTTAATTCTTTGGCATGGAGATAACCCATCATACTAACAATATTATTTGTTAATTATGCAATAACTAAGAATTTGAATGAGTCCCCCCTTTTTATTATTATTTTTTTTAATATATAGTATATATGTCTAATAACAAGGAAAAAAGACATTAAAGTAACTAGTCAACCTATTGTATGCTTTTTACTGCCTGTTACAATATTTAGCTTCTTTGGTTGGCTGTACAGTTAAACAGTGATTTGTCAGGTTTTATAACCAGTTGTGGTAAACAGATGAATTGAATGTCAAACATTTCACAAAAGCTGAAAGGAATACCAAACACAAGCTCACTTTGCTTACCTCAACATACAATATTGTGCTATGCTGCCAAGTCAGCATGTTAGAGAGAGAAACAGTATATACTATGCTACATTAGCAAATAGCAACAACTTGCTGCTACCAAAGTGTACAAAATGATCCTCATTTTATCAGTTTATTTGAAAGTACACACTTGCCTGTAAATGCTTTTAACTAGGTAAAAGTCCCAGAGTTTCCTTTCTTTATATACTCTTTTCTTTCCATTTTGAAGATAAACTGCTGTTTTTCAACTCCATAAGCCTATTTCTCAGAGAAGACAGGTACAGGAAGCAAGTTTGAGCTAGTTGCCACATGAAAATACGTAATACAGTCAAAATCTGCAGATAGGACCAAAAAACGGACCTATGTGTTTCCAGTTGGCCCGATTTCAGTGTTATTATCCACAGCTTCAAATGTTGCAACAGAGCTCGTGGCCTGCTGTTTAAGACCCCTACTATGCAGACCAGGACAGAAACAGTAAGAAATGCAATGGAGGAAGAAAGCTCTACAAACAAGCCGTTTAGAACGTTTTTATGCCACAATCCACGGATTAAGTGGAACAATACATCAAGCTGCTGCTAGGTGAGTTACTTTTTAAAATACTTGACTTTTACTCACTTTATTCACTCTTTTAGGAGTTTCAGAAGTTCTCCAAAGGATTTGAGAAAGGTAGTTTTGGCTTCCGATATAGTTTTAACTAGGAATTTTTGGTCATTTTTAGAGAAGACTAGTGTGTTAGGATATTTCATTTGGAATATGAATTGTTTGGTAATAAGGAAGGCACAGAAGGGTGACAGCAGATGTCTTGCTGGCTTAATTTGCATTGGTAAGTCCTGGGCAAATGTAATTTTGTGACCATTCCAGATTAATGTTCTTTTTATTTTGCTGCATATAAGATTTCTTGAACATAGTAGTTCAGAAGTTTAGCATAGACTTGTCGGGAAATAGTCGGGCTTTGTGATCTGCAAAGAGCTCTGTGTGTTTTCTCTATCACAATATCATTGACAGTGGGTTGATTTTCCAGCAAGACACCGAAAATCTTTTGCAGTGTATCTTGAAGTTGAGTATGATCATATATTTCAGGAATTGCTCGCATGAGTATGTTATTTCTCCTGCTTCGAGCCTCTAGATCTGTAAGCTTTTGCTGCATATCTTCTAGAATAGCATTCTTCATGTTTTGTTTTTGGAGTTCCTCAATTTTCATTTCATTTGCTGTTGCTTTAGCTTCAGTATGCTCCAGATGAGAAACAATCTGATCCAGTGTAGTTCCAAAGTATGTAAGCTGGTTTGAGAAGTTTTGAATGGCAGACTGTATAGGCAGCAGTGCAGACTTCAAATCATCCATGGTATAAAGCCCCTTCTGTTTTTGCTTTGGCAGTAGACTTACATATTGTTGCTTTATTGTTCTCTGTCTTTTTGAGAAAGCTTCTTTTTCAGGTGATGCTATTTGTGAAAGCATAGATTTTGTTGTTTGTAGTTCTATTTGGTCCAATTCGTTTGGCATGGTTTACTTTTAACAAGATCACAGGTACTTAGTTTACGCAGCACTTTCCACTAGCAAGAGAGGCCTCAAAATGCCATGCAGCTTTCCAATAGAAGTAACCAGGGTAGAGAAAATTTGTTTTTTGCTGAATAAAACTTGATTTTTTTTGAGCATTAAAATATCCAGATGGTTAGTTAGTCATATAACAAACCCCATTTTGATGAGATTGCAGGCTGATATTTCCTAATTACAAAGATTCAGATTGAAGGTTGTGCAGCTGCAAAGAGAGAGTGTTCACAGGCTGTACACCATCTTGAAAGTCCTAGATGTTCTTGTCTTGATCGTGATAAGTTTAAGGTGACAAACCTCAGTTACCAAGTGTACAAATTCCTTCATGGTAGGAGTGGTCTGATTCTTCTAGTTCTTGGTGATGATTTTTCTTGCTAATGTTAAGATACTCCAGAAAAGAAGGTATTTTATTTTCATGACAGAAGTGGGAATAAGTGTATTAAGTAATTTGGTCAGCATAAATTTATCATTAAAACAGACTAAGACAGAATTCATATTATCCAAATGTTTTAAGTTTTATACAGTCTTAAAAGATATGCTGCCAGTCAGCTTTAACATTTAGTTTATATCTCCAGCATCCTATGTCTTTATTAAATATCAATTCAGCTTTTATGTGGTGTGATAAAGGTTCGATGTAAGAACTTCCAAGAGAACATCCTCTACTTTAGTGATGAAGCAGTTTTTTTTGAAGATTGGAATATTAGTTTTTTATCATCTTCACTTGGGGAGTTATTATCAAAAAGTCTATATCCCAATAGCTTTCTCTATGATATATGGTTGATTTCTTAAGTGCCGTATATATATTTTAGACAGAAGTCCCTTTCCAATTATATTCTGGTGCATTAGAATAATGAGTAAATCAATGAATGTAGGGAAAGAATTTCTAACTATTGGTTGTATTAGATTAATCTTACGTTCATCCACTTGTCTACAATTTTGAATTTATAACCATGTCTTTGCTTAACTCAAACATATTAATGATACGGTCAACGTGTTGTAACTTCCCAATGTCTAGTAACTGATACCAGTATAACAGGTTTTTGTCTTTAAATGTAGTTATGATTGTTAAATTAAACATATTAATACTATTTTGAGTGTAGACATTTGGAAATACAAATAAAATCCATGCTTTATATTCAGGGTTCCTGAAAATTAATTTTTTAAAGGAGTTTACTATTGTATTAATATAATAAAACTTAACTGGTTTGTTTTTTTTCTATAAAATAGTCTTGTACTAACCAATGAAATTTATTAGTACTTATTTTAGTATGATAAGATTTTGTTAAATTATTGCATTTACGCCAAAATACCTCCCTGATCTTTCCATTTTGGTATTTTTTTAATTATTTGACCAATAAACTATTGTCTTAACAAATAAGGGTAAGGAATACAATTCCAAATCTGGAAGATCAATACCACCTGATGACCAGTCTCTAATGTGATGGTTTAAGGCCAAACTAGGCTTATAAGGAAACCATAAAAATCTCAGAAAGAAAGAACTATACTTCTTTATATTTTAGGGGGAACTGGGAGGGATAAAGATTGCATTACATATAGAATTTCAGGAAGGATGATATTTTTAATTAAGGAGAGTCTCTCTCATAGTGAAAAAATATATTCCATTTACTAAGAGTTTGTTTTATGGAATTTAAGCTATTATAATTAAGGGTTGTTATATCTTTAATATTATCAGACAAGATTATCCCTATTATGCCTAAGTAAGTGATTTTACCATCTTTCACAATGTGTTTATGTAACTTCTTATCCTTTTTATTAATATTGTAATTAATAGCTAGTATTTTAGTCTTATTCTCATTAAAGCTGAGTCCCGATATCTTTTGGAATATTTCTACTGCTTGGAATACTGCAATAAGAGAAAAAGTGCAATCAGTCAATGTTAATAGGCTGTCATCTACAAATAACTGTATTTTGGGGATTAATCAGTATTTATCGTATGCCTTTGATGTTTTTATTTGATCTTATATAATTTGCAAAAGGTTTAATAACTACAGCAAAAAGCAATGGGGACAAGAGACAACCCTGTTTAGTACCTTTATCAATCATGATTGATTGGGAAGTATATGAGCCAATCCTAATGTATACAAAGGAGTTTTCATAGAGAAGTTTGATTAATTGTAAGAAATTCTTTGAACAATTACATTCCTCCAATTCTAATAGTAAACACTCTCAATTAACTGAATCGACAACCCTGTTTAGTACCTTTATCAATCATGATTGACTGGGAAGTATATGAGCCAATCCTAATGTATACAAAGGAGTTTTCATAGAGAAGTTTGATTAATTGTAAGAAATTCTTTGAACAATTACATTCCTCCAATTCTAATAGTAAACACTCTCAATTAACTGAATCAAATGCACTATTGACATCCAGATTAACCAAAGTTAGTTCTTTTTTTGAATTATTACTATAACCAATTATTGATAGTATTCTTTTGATACTATTACAGGCATTCCTGTTCATTATAAACCCAGTCTGATCATCGTTTATCAACAATGAAGAAAATGTTTTATTCCACAAGCATAGATTGCTGTGAACATTTTATAATCTACATTTAGAAATGAAATTGTTCTACACAAAGAACATTGTGTTGAGTATTTGTCAGGTTTTAAAATTTGGGATATTAGGGTGTATTTCCAGGAGAGTGGTACCTTTGTAAGTCCTTTTTCTATTGAAAATACTTCTAGTAAAATACTCAAAGCATCTTTAGTCATCGTTTTGTATAGTTCAGGTATTATGCCATCATTTTCAGGGGCCTTATTGGGTTTTAATTTACTAATTTGAATTTTGAGTTCAGACACTGATATAGGCTTGTCAATTATTTTTATTTGATCTTCTGACAGTCTATTTTCAGTATATTTTTATAACTGTTTTAATTATTAGATCTTGTGTATCCACTGTTGGCTTGTGTTGATTAATCTTATTAGAATGAGACCTGAAAACATCCAAAATATTTTCTATTTCAGTAACTTTCTTTTTACTACTATAGGAGTAGAATTATTTGTGTAGTTAGATTTAACAATAATTTTTGTTCTAGTAGCCAATGTATGGATTTAGGATTTATGGAATAATTAATTTTAATCTTTTCTAAATTTGTCATTATACTCTAAATTTATCATAGTTTTATGTCGTAAAATTTCTAAATATTTACAGTTTAAGCTATTTATTTCTTCTAAGTTATTTCCTTTTTGACTATTGAATTTTAACTTATCAATTTTCTCCTGCAAATCTATCAAGTCTTTGTCCCATTGTCTTTTTTTTTTTTTTTTTTTTGTGCATACAAACTTGTAAGTTTGCCAAAAAAGGCATGCTTTTAAAGAGTCCCATACAAAAATCTCATGAGGTGTTACCTGTATTATTAATTTTACTAAATCTGACTTTTTGGGGGAAGCAGGCTGGTTATCAGGAAAACTGCAAGCAGTGACACAAACATACTCCTAAGCTGACATAACTGGAGGAATTGGTAAAGATTCTGGAAATTCTGTAACAACTTATAGCATTTTCTGAAGGACTGTGAAACCCCAGTGTTCTTCAACTGAAAACACTGGCTCATTCTGGTAATATAGGGAGAATAAGGAACTGAACTCTCCTCTGAATGTCCAGATTCAGAATCTTGAATTTCTTCAGAAAAAGTGGTAGCCCTCTTTGTTTTACCCGAACCCACCTTATATGAAGGATCAATAGCCTGAATTAAACTAACAGCTAAATCCAGTAAACTACTCCTGTCTAAAGAAATTTGTGGAGGAACAGATACACGTTTAGTTTTCCGTTTCTTTTTGACAGGGGGATATGAGGCCAACAGTGTTCTTAATGGCAACAGCATCCTTAGGGATAGGCAAAAAATTCTGACCAAACAGGAAAGTCTTCTCTGTTCCGTTCCCCAGTCTCTTTTTTGCCAAATGAGGAGACCTCAAAAGCTGCAGAGGATATGGTTAATGCCTGGTCCACAGTGACTGCAGTTTTTACACCAGAGGAATCTGGGGTAAAAGATGAGTAGTTTAAGAAACAAGCTAGGGCCACAACAGAATCAACCGCCTGTGGCTGAGGCAAATTGCTAGCCTGCTGTGGTAGCAAAAGCTGTTTGCTTATCATTTTATTTTTGTGGCCGGAAAAAGAACCGACTGTGACACCAGTAATTATTTCCATGGTTAAGCAGAAAACAGTGCCCTTTTCCTGGGGAAAACAAGCAGCAAAAGCTGGCAAAAAAATTAAAATCTTTAAAAGTCCCTTTTTTCACACAAAAAAACAGTAAAAAGTATTTTGGCAGCCCCCAAAAGTAAAATAAACACAATTTCCCATAGAACATGGTATTCAGTTACTTAAAAAACTTTTAAACTGACAGGGGAAAAGTGAGTTCCCATTTAAAAGCACAGTTCAGTCTCATTACTGTCTATTAAAACATAAACACCTAGATTAAAAATAATTTTCCAAAACAGGAAAGTACAACAAAATAATATTTTAGTGTGGAAGGTTTTTCCGCAAAAGGAACTTATTTGCCCAGCAAAGAAACAGCACAAGCTGTTGGCCCTTGAAAACCTGTTAATGATTGCTCTCTTCAAAGACAGGAAAGCAAGGGCTTGGCACCCAAACGTGTCTTTTTTGTCAGCTCAGCTTGGCCTGACTGACGGTTTGGGTCTGTGGAATGTGCCCTGAAGCTTTGGAAGCTGTCCTGCTGTTATATCTGGAAGCTGGCCAGCTGTTATACCCTATGAAAGATATAATCCATATAGCTAAGGTTACTGCAAAAGTGATCACTATGACGAGCATCAGATCTTAACTTCCAATATCTCCCCGCATTAGAGTCAACACTCCTTCCCTTTAAGTCTTCCTAACAACTTGAAATTGCCTGTTTTTGAAACTGACCACTGCGTCTGTACAATGTAAATAAAAAGCAAGCAGTGCAGTATGAGTTTTACCTCAGCTATAGTTAGCAAGTGATCATTTCCAGGCAGGTCTGTAAACAACTTATACAGTCTGAACTAATTTCTTCCTTGTTTATGTAAATAATGTCTATGCTATTTTATCTTTTAGTCAGTTAGTAACTTGAATTAAACTATCATCTATTACAAAATTAACATTTCTTTTATTTTGAGTCTGTCGATATTATTTGAAGAAGTTTTCTGTAACGTTACATCACCCACAGTGATCATTAAGTGGCTGTTGGCCATATAAAGGAATATGTCAAAAATTCTCCATAGAGAACTAAGACAGCCAACATATAATAGCGACTGTAATCCATTTTTCTTCTACTTTTCATTTTGGTAATACACAGTTTGTTTTAAGCTGTCAAAACAAAGCACCTTTGCAATCTTTAGTTTTTCCTAACACAGACTGACTTACTACAGAATGACAGAGAAGATATACCCAACCAAGGATCCATCAAGGAGGTTCCACAATGTTAGGGAAATATTTTTTCACTATTATTTCTGCTACATATCATAAAGTACATTTGAGAAAATACATGCAACACCTGGAAAGCTGTGGCATTAAACTAGATACTTTCATCCTCAGTCATTCACTGTTCTGTACTATAATGCATGTGCTGGCAGTTCTTAAGGGAGATCTACATGCACATTTCACATTCCTTCATCAGAGTGTGTTTTCTCCCTTTTAAACTGAGTAACACAGTAGCACATGTAAGAAAACATGATTTAATTAGATCTTGTTTTCTGTCTGCATCTAATTCTGTAAGCCTTCTGTTCTTTTGACACAACATATCCCACGTAAGCAAGCTATGTCACTGTGATATGCTATTCAAAGCTGAGTGGACATCACAGGAATGAATGAAAATAAACCTAACTACTACTACTAATGATGATAATAATAACAATAATACCCATTTGTTAGCCAGATTGACCCAATGAGAACACACAGTTGGTTTTCAGGGGCAACCTCTGAAGAATATCAAGTTAAGTGAATTGCCCATACAGTAGGCACATGAAGACTGAGGGACTCACACCCTGTACTACAGAACTATAGCTTACAGCTTTAACCTTCTGCATCAACTGTCAGACAAACACTAGGAACCATACAAACTTTTGATGAGGCAAAGGAAGACTGAGGAAGGGGGGCTTTCAACTAAGGTATTTATAGACTTTGCAAATGCAACTCATTTAGCCACTAATTCTGAATGCACCATCTGTCCAGAGGCTAGAAGCTAACAAAAAAACAAAGGACTGAATAGAAAAGAAAATTAGTAAAATTGTTCGTAGAGTCACTCAGACAGAATTAATTCAGGATACTGCCACTCTAATTCAATGAAAAGGATATTTGAAAAATTATACCATGGAGACATGGCATACATTAATGAGGGAAAGTTTAGCTGAAAACAACTCACATTGATGTGGTAATGATCAACATTCCATCTGAGGACAAAACAAATCAGAAAATAATATTAACCATTAAAGCCATAGAAGGGTGGAGGGACAAGGGTGCTTGAACCAGATTAAGCTGCCAGGGGATGTGACTGGCACTCTAGAAGAGTGCTGCTGACTGGTTCCTGCAAGCTGTATCAGCGTTTGGCAATCATTTAAGCAGCCACAGTCATAGTCACAGAAGCTTAAACAAGAGTCTTTCAGTGTTTATGAGTTAGGAACTGTAACAATGATCTAGTATAACTCTCCTCTTCAGTTACACAAGTGTTTGACACAGTTTAGCAATAATTTATTATGCCTATCCAGAAGATTTATGTTTTTATTTTATGTTAATATTTATTTTATTATTATTTTTGCATCAATATTTTAAATAGACCTTCCTGACCTGTCCCCCCATTGGCTGCTGGCTCTACTCATCTCCTGCTCTACAGTATTCCTACCGTCACGAGTGCCTCCTATTGCCCTAAAGAACACCCTGCCCCTTGAAGCTACAACCTACAGGAAAGCTGCACCACCATTAAACCTTAGTGTTCCATCTAGAACAATAATCCTGCTCTACAGTATTCCTACCATTACGAGTGCCTCCTATTGCCCTAAATAACACCCTGCTCCTTGAAGCTACAACCTACAGGAACGCTGCACCACCATTAAACCTTAGTGTTTCATCTAGAACAATAATCCTGCTCTACAGTATTCCTACCGTCATGAGTGCCTCCTATTGCCCTAAAGAACATTCTGCCCCCCTTGAAGCTACAACCTACAGGAATGCTGCAACACCATTAAACCTTAGTGTTCCATCTAGAACAATAATGTATGTAATAAGGACGTGTTTAATTCTCTAGCTGTGACTGTTTGTAACTTTAAGGACCTCAGCCATGTGTCCACCAGCAGCCCATGGTCACCTTTAGCTCCCTCCTTTCTCCCTTTGTCCCCCCCCTATTCCCTGACCATTGTTATTCTCTGGCATTTCCATACTGTTCTTCTAAATTAGTGGCCACTAGGTGGCAGTGTTAACCTTTCTATTCTTTCAATCTTACTTTACGTAAGTCTAGTATCTCCTAATCACCTTCATCAGGCCCCTGGTTCCCCATGACCTGCCCTGATAGAGTTATGTTTTACTTTTTACTGTAAGCAAATAATATCCTTCTCTAGTTAATTGACCCCAGACGTTACAAAGTAACTCTCCTAACCTGCAGTACTTCATCGTTACTTATTGGCTTCTACACTGACTGATAGTTTTTTCCTACCTTCTCCTCCATCTCCTTAGCTCTTCCAGCTCTGTTCACCCTACGGGCTCATTCCGCTCACCTACCCTGCCCCCAAATTCCCACCCACCCCCACTACGTCTACATTTATACTCAACAAACCACACCCACCTCTCCCATACTAATTAACTTACCTAATTTTACCAATTAACCCCTCAATTAATCTTGGCTTACCAACCCTCAGCTTCACTCCACCCACTATTATTTACACTCTTCTAAAGGTCTCTAAATACCTTCTCTAATTTATACCTACACCCTAATCATAACTTACTTAACATCATGCCTTTCAAACTACTGACATTTATAACTTTAACCTTTTCATTAACCTCCCTATCCTATATCTGTTAACTCACCAGACCTATTTACACCAACCACTCTCCCTCAATTCACTCAACCATCTCATTTCCTGTACAACGCACACACTCTACCATCTGCATATCCCCTAACCTCTTCTCTCTCAATAACATTATACTCTTCTCCTGTAAACTGTTACCATACCACCAACCTTCTACTCAAATTCTTACCAGCCCCATCATTACAAACACCATCTCAAGCAACTCCATAACCTACAAACCACTTACCAAACAACTTAAACACCTCTTCACCTATATTCCCCAATTTATTTCTATCCTTGCCTCTGGTGACATACACCCAAACCCTGGTCCCTCCTCACCTCTTAGCTCTCCTTCCCCATCTCCTCCTAAGTCAACTTGCAGATCCCTCTACTTCACAGCACTAAATGCCCAAAGCATTTGTAACAAAATCCCAAACCTCCATGCCTGGCTTCTCCATAGCAAACCCGACATTCTTTCCATCACTGAGAACTGGCTTAAACCGCATATAACAGATTCAGAACTTATACCACCCAACTATTGCATACTTAGACATGATAGAACACACAAAAAAGGGGGAGGTGTCAGTCTCCTCTACTCCTCATCTCTCTCAGTCATCGCATACTCTAAACCTATCCCCAGATTTGGCAAAGCTGAATTACTTATCCATCTGTATAGCCACCCTTTATATCCCTCCCGGAGACAATATTATAGTCCTCGAAGACATTCTCTCCTGGCTCTCATCTAATATAACAAACAAAACTATAATCCTGGGAGATGTTAATATTAATTGGGACACTATCCAATCTCCAACAAACTCCTTAAATATAAACCTATATAACTTCACCCAACTTATTAACTCACCAACCAGGCCATTCAAAGACTCCACTACTGGTAGCATCCTGGACTGGATTCTTGTTTCCCAACCTCAATACATCTCTAATAGTGGCACCCTTCCTGATCCATTAGGTGATCACATGCCCACTTTTGCCCGTTGCCTTCCCTCTCCCATACAACTCAGCCATACTTACACTACTTCTAGATCCCTAAAATACTTTAATTCCAGTGCCTTCTCTGACACTCTAAAAAGATCCAACTGGAGCCCACAAAAAACTTTACCCCTGGATCATGCCATTGCCTATTTCAACACAGCATTCTTAAATCTACTAGACACCTTTGCCCCCAAGAGAACTAAATACACAAAAAGCAATTCCGTACCTTGGCTAACTAAAAATACCCTAGCCACTATGCAACAACGGATAAAGCCTGGAAACGCTACCATAAAACTAAGCCTGCTTTTTCCCTCAATGAATATAAGACACTTTGCAATAAAACAAAGAAATGCATTAACTCTGACCGTAAAACCTACTTCACCACTCTCCAAACAGAACACAATAACAACCCTAAAAAGTTCTGGGATGGAATTTCCTCCCTTCTAAATCCTGGTAAAAAAGAAAACCCCTACCTCAACAAAAATGCCTCTGACTCTGATTCTCTACCAAATTTAACTCATTCTTTATTGACTCCATACTGAAACTAACATCATCCTTCTCTAATAACCTATCTACCCCACAACAACCTTCACCTATCCCCTCCTCCAATACATCTAGTTCCCTACCTCCTCCCTTCTCTATTAACCCTATCCCCATTTCTATCATAAAAAAAACTCCTTCAAAAATTGAAACCCTGCTCTGATGCCGCTGATGAAATACCCTCCTACTTCCTAAAATTTATAGCATCCAAAGTCATTGCCTTCCCAATCTGCATCCTAATAAATCATTCAGTCTCTGAAAGCTAAGTTCCCCAGCTCTGGAAAAAGGCCTACATTATTCCACTACACAAAGCGGGGAATAATAATGACATTTCCAATTTCTGTCCCATTGCTATCTTGTCCCCCATTTCAAAACCCCTTGAAAAATGCATCCACCTACAACTTCTACCTTATCTCACAAACCACAACCTCCTTATTTCTACCAAACATGGATTTTGTCCAAGCCACAGCACTACAACAGCCCTCCTCTCCTTCCTAGAAACTATAAACAAAGCCTGAGACTCTGGTCATATTGTATCTACACTCCTCCTAGACCTTTCTAAGGCCTTCGATACTATCTCTCACACCCTTCTTCTTACTAAACTCTCTAAACTAAATCTATCACACACCTCTATTAATTGGTTTACCAGTTACCTATCCAATAGGCAACAAGCAGTTAATTGGAAAAAAGCTATCTCCCCTTTCCAAAACACACTCACAGGGGTCCCCCCCAAGGCTCAATTCTTGGCCCCTTCTTTTTAATATTTTCATTAATGACTTCTACCAGGCCATCCCTAGCACCAGCCTCATCCAGTACGCAGATGACTCTACTATAATCTGTTCTGCAACCTCCACTACTGCACTAATAAAATTAACCCAGGATGCCTTCTCCTCCACAGAACAATGGATGCTAGAAAACCATCTAGCACTAAATGCTACTAAAATAAAACTTATGCTATTTTCCCCCTCCAAATGTATTACCCTAGACAAAAGCTCTTTTTCCATTACCAGTAAAGATAACACTCCACTTGAAACAGTCTCCACTGCTAAATTACTAGGAATACTCATTGATGACCAGCTAAAAATTGACAGCCATATCCAGATGAACATCAAAAAACTCACAAAAAACTCGGCATGCTTTGTAGCCACTATCGCTTCATCTCTCCCTCCACCTGACTTACTCTTGCAATCACATACCTCATCCCCTCCCTCTTGTATGGTGCCTCCATCCTTACTAATCTGCAAGCCTCCCTTAAATCTAAACTTTCCTCCTGTTATGATAAAATTTCAAAATGTGCAACCGGTCACAGGTCCAATACCCACCACTGCATCTCCTTGCACCAACATAACTGGCTCAAATTGCCCAACTTCTTATCTACATCCAACTTATACAAGCACACAAACTTATTTTTAAACCTTATCTCTGCCCCTCCCTCTCCTCTACCTTCAAAATGCATCTTCCAAATAGATGCCTTCGGTCCAACTTCCAAAATCTAATAGAACTGCACAAACCCTGCCGACATACTGGTAAAAATCTTCTCTCCTTCTGCTTAGCTCACCACTGGAATTCACTCTCACCCCATATACACACCACCAATAATCTCTCTGTCTTCAAAACTCTTCTCCACTCACACCTAACCTCAAAATGGGAATGCTCCTGCTCCCATCCTACATAACATCCCTGTCTGTTTACAATTTCTCCTATCTGCCAATAGCCTCCCTTAGCCATCTAACTCCTGAATACACCTCTTTAGCCTATTCCCTGAAAAAAATCAGCTCTATTCTATAATTGTGCAGACTTCTCTAATAGGAGATTTCTCACACTCAATCCAGCATATGCCAAGTATTGTACGTATTGTAAATACTGTTGATTTTGATGCGGCTCAAATGCAGAAATTCTGTAATTGGTATTTGCTACTCTGTAACTCTTTTACTTATTTCAAAATCCAAAGTAGAATGGAAATCCAGGAAAGTCTTTTGGCAGAAAACCAGATTTTATTGATCACACTCTCCAAACGCCAAACCAACAAACTGAAACGAGTACAAAATAAAAACTTCACATCCACGTATTAAGACAAATATTCCACATTAACGCTATTCTCCACATACGTTTTCGTCCTGTTACAGACTTCTTCAGATAACTAAGCTAAACCCCAACCTTTCTTTTTATATGCCACTAATTGATCCAATAAATCATTTAAACAAATTAATAAAATTGCTTTGTTTAACCATTGGACTGAATTTTCTTAACAGAAACTATTTTTTGATGGTCATTCATACACCTACGTTTTAACACAAGAGATAAATTACTCTTAATAGTGGTGAAGCCAGATTAATTTTAAATAGTAACTAAGATAACCTTAGAATGAATGATTTTTTAATGGTATAATTCATATAAAATTTTTTTAAAGAGTTCATTTTATTCCATACATGTAATTTTAACAATGGCCACTAGATGGCACTTTTACTCATTATTTTGGTATAATAATGTGTCTCGAAGGATTTTATTGCTTAATATAAAACTGTTGTAAAGATTTATAAGTTTTTGATTTAGTAGCAGTATTTAATTTGAATATAAATGTTTTAACATGTATATAATAAGAACCAGTTTTTAGACATGGTTTCTCTATTTTAAAATCTGTTCCAATGGTTAAACAAAGCAATTTTATTAATTTGTTTAATTGATTTATTGGATCAATTAGTGGCATATAAAAAGAAAGGTTGGGGTTTAGCTTAGTTATCTGAAGAAGTCTGTAACAGGACGAAAACGTATGTGGAGAATAGCGTTAATGTGGAATATTTGTCTTAATACGTGGATGTGAAGTTTTTATTTTGTACTCGTTTCAGTTTGTTGGTTTGGCGTTTGGAGAGTGTGATCAATAAAATCTGGTTTTCTGCCAAAAGACTTTCCTGGATTTCCATTCTACTTTGGATTTTGTAGTTGGGTTGCGCATTTTCCTTTTTTTGTTTTTCTTTTACTTATTTGTTACTCTGTTACTCTGTAAATCTGTAACTCTTTTACTGATTATTTGTATTTTTGGAGCTTTTCTCCCCAGGACTCCATTGACAATGGGTTCCTCATGGCCCAATGGACCATCCTGGTAAACAAACTGCAAATAAAATAAATAAATAAATCCACAGTCACTGAACTGCTTCGAAAATGAGACAAATTAGTATTTGAAAAAAGCAAACATCTATAATGTATATATACAATAGCTGTTTTCCTAGAATTAAGTAATTTTTTAGTCTTAATTTTTAAAGACTTTTTTCATTTGCTCTCAGCTCTGACAGGATGTTGGGAGTGTGGAAAATGAGTGCATTGCTCAGGAAATCAAATGACCTTTCTACAGCTCTGCTAACTTAAGAGTGATGCAAATGCATTGACAATATATAAAAGAGAAAGGAATAACAACAGAAAAATGTTTTCTGTAACTCTATTCATGGTTGTCTTTACATGTATACTTTACAAATGATACACTGGATGCAGGCTATATTGGGCTTTTCCAATTAACAAAAATGTAAATAAAACACTGGTAGTTTGCATGCCTGCCTTACAGGGCTGGTTCTCTTTTTTATGTCCTGCCTGGAGTACTTTTTTGCAAGACTGTGTGACTTTACTGTGTCAGAATGTATTTCCTGGTTTCCTCTCACATCTTAAAGACATGCCATAGGTGAACTAGTAATTCTCCAAATTTCCTGTGTAAGTGCATCCTGCAATGGGCTACTGTACCACCCAGAATAATTCTCTGACTTATGCCTACTGACTGATAGGACTGGCTTCCCCCTAGACTCTGAAGTGCATAAGGCAATTATATGAGAAAGAATGAAAAAATGAGAACTGTTAGACTTATAGATGTTACCACGGCATGTTTTACAGATGTCTTACAAAATAAATGCATGAGGCACATGTACTAATTGTTCTGTATAAATCGTTACCAAGCTCTCAATGGAAATGGATGGAAACCAGTCTGAACATTATTTCTGCAAAAGGGTATCTCAGGATATATCCTTTAGGGTTACATTCCTGATACCCAGATTTATTACTATCCAGACTATATTGCTTCTGACAGATTTGCATGGGAATACATTTGTTTCAAAAATATGGCCTGCTGCAAGCTCTGAATGTAGTGACAATGGAGTTTAACAGGACACTGCTAAATAGACTTCTGCAAAAAGCCACCCAGTCTTTCAATCCATCTCTTATTCCAGTTTACCTTCTTGAAAGAAGACTTCATACATCTGTGGCTTCTACTTTGTTTCCTTGATGATGTAATATCTTGACCAACATTAGCTGGTATGCTGGGAATATTCTGCTTTATGAGGCAAAATATGGAAGTTGTTAAGGTCCACCCATTCTTTCTTCTCTGACCAGTGTCACAAGTGCAAGTCAAAACAAATGACTCCTTAACAGAACACTAACCATGCTAGTTGCCAAACGGTCCTGATCATTGACAGTTCCTGCCAAAAGTAATATTAGCTGCAAGACGTTCTCTCTCAAACTCCAATAATTACAATAAAGTGTAAGGTAGCTGTACTGGCTAAGTCTGTGTTGGTCATAAAAACAGCCGTTTTCAAACATTGTGGATTAAGAAAAAGCACATGCAGCTGTTAAATGACAAGCAAAGTAAATTAGTGTGATGTACATAAAATATACAGGCATGAAATTAAGTATTAATAATTCTGTAAATATCAACAACACTAGAAGTGAAATGTTTGCAATTTGAGATAGATTACTAAGATTACTATGAGTTCAGGAAAACTTCTGATACAATCACCAATGTTAAGTACAGCATGCAAGTAAAAGCAAAAGTTTCAAAGAAAACATAAAGACTATGTTCATACCACATTGTATAAACCAATGCACCATCGTTCAAAAAGAATCTGCCCAGAAAACCCATTGACAAAGGCAAACCAGATCTGAAAAACAGAAATAGGTGAATAAAATTAGTTTAAATATATATTTTTCCTTCAAAGTATCAATAATCATTTCAGTATCAGTTATGTAATTCGGAACCCTTAACACAGTAATTTACATAAAAAAAAGATCTTAAAGGACACCACCCCCAAAACAATACAAGTTTTCTGTGATGCTCAAAAGTCTCCATGATGCAAGAAATACAGTTAACTACCTCAAGCAGTCAATTTAATTGTAAATTTAGAGAACAACAAAAACACACTAGAACACTGCATCTACTCATTCCAGTGTACTGTTTTCCTTCCTAAAAATCATCCCAACACAACCACATATAAATAAAGCAGAACATAACTCTTTCTCCCTTTCTATGGAATTTATATACTTCTTCAGAGCACACCATGGGGCAGATGCACGATATCTCACAATACTTGCATTAGGAATTCATCTTATTGGTTTTTGCATCATACTGATCATTATTACATTATGATTTATCGCTCAGACAATAAAAAAATGAGACTGTAACATATTTGCAGCCCTTCCTTCTTTCTCCTTCTCTGGGATCATAAACCTGTTAAGTCTCTGGGGATTTGTAGTTCTTTTACTGTGTACCGTGATTTATAGCTCAAAATGGAATTTCTAGAAACCTGATACCGCTGGCTGATACAGGGAATGAAAGTAAGCAACTAAGCCTTGTCTTACACAAAAAATGTAATTTAAGTACTGTTCGGATGATTAAGAAATAACTAAATTCTGGTGTGTTAAAAGACAACAAAGAAAATAACCTATTAAGTGTCAATAAAAAGACATACTGACACTCTCTTCTTAAAACTGATGGTATTACCTTCTTCATTGAATGGACAGAATAGCCTGAAGAAGGATGATCTATACAATGTCATTTTCAGTGGATAAAAAAGTGGTCTGTAGGAAGGAAAAATCTTAGCTGAAAAAATATCAAGATGGCCACCGACATCAGGCCCTTTTAGCACAATAAGTTTTTAAAAGTAAATACCTAAAGTGCTGCAGTGGCACTGGTGCTATGTAGAACAGCAGGATAAGATTTTTTCATCGAACAATAGCAGTCTGATAAATGCCTTTTTTCTTAGGAAATTATATAGACAACTGCAGCTCAAAAATTAATATTTGGAATGTCTAGATTAAGAAAGTTGTGAAATTCAGAGATTTGACTGCTAGAAACTTACAAGCTTCTAACCTGAGTACTACAACAAAGCTACCAACTAGGTGATGTCAGCCTATCACGTTAGGAGATAGGGTATAAAAGAAAATGCCCAGATAGCTGCAATATGACTGCTCAGGCTCTTCCACTCCTTTTTCTCTCTCATGGGGTGCACATAGCCTAATAGCTATAAGGGCTTCACATCCAGAGGGACGAGACCCACCCAGCTAACATATATACATGTGGTACCCATAAAGTCAAAAATGTGGTGGCTCAGAGGAGGGAAGACATTATGGAGAAAGCCATGAATCTGAAGTCTCTACCTTTCATATATTTTTGCAGAATGTCTAGGTTTTTGACTCATACTTTTGGCATGTTCCTCATAAAATTTTGGTTTTCTGGCAAATTTCTGTGATGATTTGATCTGGCAAATCACTGAGAACTGAAGTCAGAAAATAATGATAGACATTTGATTTTCAGACTTCATACTCTTCACAAAATGCATGTTAATGCAAAACATCTTACTCTATCAACTTTTTAAGTTTGTAAGAACAATACTTAAAAATTGACCCTATTTTGGGCCTTTGTCCCCCCCCCCCCATTGTTTATAGCACTGTCCAGATTTCTTGCTGTAAAAGGTTGAAAGGTGTGCTGAAGTCGCTAGCAGATGACAAAAAGAAAAAATATATATAGAGTACTATAAGAAAGCATCTTTACACATTATAAGTCAGATTCAAAAACCTTGCACTGAGTCATAAGAGATCGCTATGGTTAAATACAACTGCAAATAACTGGCAGCGATTCATAAAAACTGTCATCATTCAGTCTAACTTGTCTATAAGTCAGAGCAAAGAACTGATGTTGATCCGCTAAAGCGCTCTCCAGGTGTGAATCACAAGACAACCAGGCAATGCTGAATGCAAGCACATGTGTTAGTTAATGCTAGAATGGCATTGCAGGCTATAGCTAACTATAACGCTGTTCAGCTTGTGCAGAAACAAATATAAGCTACAGTGCTTTATGAGCTGTTTACCAAGCCCACGGACACCCTTCCAAAAACTCCTTTATGATATTAATAACATATCAGAACACAAAGGGCAATGGCTAAATGTATGAAGAGTACCCTTGGCTAATTTAGTCAAAAGAGGTGGCACGGCATTTGAAATTACTAGCCACACTACATTTACCTGAATACTGTACAACTGCAAAAGAAAGTACCACTAACAGCACTGTGCACTACCTAGAGCACAACCTTATTCACAGTTTGACCAAGCTTCCTCTACAGCCCTCTCGCTGTACTGAACATTATGATTCAGCATAAGCACTGGACTTAACAGCAGCCTTTAATATGTTCAGGCACCCAACCTTTTAATCAAACCTCAAGTCATACTGTACTTCTGAGCCAACATAAACTTAAAAATAACAAGTGTGCATCAAATGCCTTGGAATTCAATGGGCGTCCACAAAGGGTTTGCAGTCTATTAAACCTACAAATGCAGGAAATCAACCACTAACACATTTAGTCTACTTAAAGTAAAATTCAGGACAGAAAGATACAGACAGGTAGTTTATATCTGCTAGACAAGAAGTTAGCAGATATGCAAGTACTTTCCATAGCAGATGATCTTTGTGATGGCTTTCAGCAGCAGACTTAACACTTGGGCGACTGCGTGTCTTCTTGTAAAGCTCTTAGAAAATGCTAAATCCTTACAACCATAGTATGCAACCCCTTTAGAACAGCATTCATGCTCTGGGATTAACAGGCTGAGAATATTGTACATTAAACTACAAAGGTACAATTTATAAAATTAGTTTGGGCCACATATACAGCAATATGTGAAGCAAGTTTGTGTGTCTTTAAAAGAGCTAATGCTAATGGGACAGTGATTTATTTGATATGGTAAGCAGACACAACCATCGGTAAAGTTACTTTGTGATAGCAGCTCATGTCTAATGTCTCTTATTTGTTCATCAGAATAAAATTTTTCTTGTACATATATATTAGTATGGATCATAAAACAGAAGAAGTAAAACTCATGAGGAAAAGGCTTCAAGGATATTACACATATCAAAAACTGAAAACTCTCTCTCTCTCTCTCTCTCTGTCTGTCACACACAGAGACACAGACACACACAGACATACACCATCAACCATTAGGAAAGTTAAGCACTTCAGCTTAGAAGTGACTGATTCATATAAGTGGGTGCTTGACTAGAGGAATCACTCAATTTGTCTTAACACAAAAGCCATACTGTTTAATTCATATGGCATAAGAAATTTCCTAAACAGGGAAGCAAGAGAAGTATACACATCCTACTTCTAGTCTCAAAAGTACTCATCTCAAGCACACAAAAACTCCCAACATGTTAGGAAAAATCTGCAGTTCTCATCAAGGCACATCACACACATCATAATTGCACATGTCTTGGTGCATTCAGATGAATCTTTACCGGATAATTCTGTTCACACATCTTATTTGCTTATCTATAGAACTACAAAACTTTGGTAAACTGCCCCTGACCTCTCATTACGACATCAGGCCAGTTATCTGTATTCTCTTACATATTTTCCTGTCTCCCATTCTAGGCTGGCCTCAAGCGAAATGCAAATGGATTCTTAGGCAAAGTATGGACTCCACTAAGCACCCCCTCAGCTCCCCGTACCTCCCTTCTACATCACCCCCAGTGCCTTTGCTCCCTCTTATTTTTCCTGTTATCCCAGACTTCCCACACCATACAGACAGATTAGTTCATTTTTTCCTCTATCTTTTCAACACACTTTAACTAACCACCTGCACTGTAATAACTGTGGAGGAAATAATGGATTTAAAGGTGTTGCCTATCCAAAACCTTCAGGCTTTAGAGGTGGAGACTTGGGTAAAGAAGTTAACTAGCAGACCGATGATTTGGAACACGAAAATGAGCATGATAACTCCACCCCTTCAAAAAACAGGCAATACGGAGATCCGAGAGGGTGATGAACAAAACCAATCAGCAAGTGAACCCCATCAGAAGGGAAGAGGGTTCAATATGGGAAGAATGGAATATGCCAGAAGTAGGGCAGGAGTTATCACAAACAGAAAACATTCAGTCAGGAATTTTGAAGATGACAATGTGCTAGTTTGTAGATCCACAGGTGATTTTCAGTTCTAAATGTGACTTTTTTTATATATATCATTTTACTGAAAATGACTACAGGAATGACTGTGTGGACTTATTATGTAAAGGATTTTCCTTTGTACCTGAGAGTCGCATTAAAGTAGACAGAGATTATTGCTAGACTTAAACTCTACCTCAGGAAGCTAAATTTTAAATTAATTTTTAATGGTGTTATAAGTAATAATTGGTTGAATATTGTTCGTAGAAGCAGTACCATTAATCCAATATTATCTTCTCCTTTATTGCTTTTTGAAAAGTTGGTAGAGTACAATTTTAGAACTTTGGTTTCTGGCACTTTAAAAGAACAGTACAAACACAATCTCACAAATGTTGAACAAGAGTTGTTAGACAAACTGGCCAGAGATAAAAAAGTTAGAACTATGAAGCTGGACAAAGGTGGGGGGGGGTTGTAATAATGGGTTGGGAGGACTGTGTGAGCTGTATGCATAGTTCTGTGTTAAATAGTGAATTTTACAAGGAGACATCTTTGAATTTTATTTATTTATCATACAAAAGATTGATTATATTATTAAGGATTTATTTGATCAGGGACAGATCAACAATTTGCTTTACGATTTTTATCACGTTAAATTTCCCATGGTACCATCTATCTTCTGCATTCCAAAGATACACAAAAGTATTGCAGACCCCCTTGAGACCTACAGTCAATGCTAGTTGTTCTAAAACTCAACCACTGGCCAAGTACTTTGACATAAAATTAAAAGAGAGAGTGAACAGCTTCCCTTATTTGTGTAGGGATTCCTGGGATTTTTTGTTAAAGCTCAGGAATCTTAATTAAATAGACAAACTGGTGTTCCTAACAGTTGACATAGTTGAACTGTTTAATGTCATCCCTCATGATGTTGGACTGGCCTGGTTTAATGATTTTTTTTATGTCAGGCAAACTGTTTTGATTAGGATGAAATTTATATCCTGAATGTATACATGGAACTTGTATTGAAAAACAACTTTGTTTTTCTGGAAGGACAGTATTTTCAACAAGTTAAAGATGTAGGAATGGGGGCCTCTTGTGACCCCATATTTGCTAATATAGTACTGATACAATGGGAAAAGACTTTTTGATTCAACAAGTTTGAGGAAGTCTCTTGAAGAGCATATACTAGATACTTGGATGACATCTTTATTGCATGGGAAGGTGAAGTATCAGACATCATTCCTTTTGTGGAATTTTTGAACTCTACTACCTCTTTTTTGAGCTTTACCTACACCTTTAATGCCAGTTCCATTAATTACTTAGATGCCACTTTGTTTAAGGATGTTGAAAAGCAAAGTATTGAGAGTACCATATACAGGAAATCAACTGACTGCAACCGTTTATTACACTATAATAGTTATCACAATTTTCAAAAGAAGGGAAGGCCAGTATATTCAGCTGGCTGAAATGATTTCGGACAACAACCTGTTTGATGTTGAATGTGAAGTTCTGGCAGACATGTTTAGAGCTAGGGGGTATCTTTTTCAATTAATCAGGTCAATCGGTTCTGATATAGCGGGAAGAAAGCAGACTGGCACTACAGTACCACTTATTAGATTCAACACCGTGTCTGTTAAAGAATTATTTAATCAAGGAAATGCCCCTAGAACAGATTTTTCTGCAAGTTTTGTGATGCAATACTATGTAGAAGATAGGGACATTAGAAATATTCTCACTAAAAATTGGTTAGTCATATGTTCAACGGTGTCTTGGACAAATTGGAGGACAGAATGGTTATTGTTTATAAAAAAGGTAGAACTATAAAAAAAATATTCTAGAACACTGGGCAAAAAAGTTGGTACCAGGAGTTGCGATTGTTGTGCCCAGTGTAGGTACATTTTGATGGTTGATCAAATAAATGTCAATGGGCATTTTTGTAAAGCTACTTTTGCATGTAATTGTAAATGTAACACCATTGGAGTCATTTACATGACCCCAAAAATGTGCCAGTTTCTATGTGGGAAAAACCCAGAGAAATCTAAGGGAGCAGAAATATGAACATACTCTTGATATTATAAAAAACAAAGGTACTAATTCCTTAGCTAAACACATCAACAACAACCCATCTTACCATTTTTTATTCTTTGGAATGGACTGTGTTTTAAAAAATGCTAGGGGAGGTCCATGGGATGATCTTTTGGAACAATATGAGTTGCTTTAGCAACTCAGATTAAATGCTACCCCCGCCCGCCATGAGCTTAATGAACTGATTTCTATAGGTAGAGTTTTAAAACTGAAATCCTATCAGGTTTAAATTTTGTTATAGTATGTAAAAAAGTTTTCATACTGTTACCACATTGTGAAGTTTTATGCAGTTATTTAGTATTTAAATGTAGGTACACTTTTCATATGTAATTGTGTGGGTGTGTGGAGTCATATGATTAATTATATGAAGTATATAAACTTGTGTGTGTTGATTTTTGTATACTCTGGAGAAGTCTGTTTATAATTCGGATGAAAGCGCTCAGCTGGAATAAATATATTTTTGGTGCACCGTGGTTCCTCTTTGCTTTTGTGCTAGGTGCCACAAAGCACATTTTAGAACTCTCTTTCAACCTTTTGTTCCAATGAAGGCCTGATCAAAAATCATAAGTAAGGAAAGAAATGTGATTTTGTTTTCTTTCTAGGAAGAAATAAATCATGTCCAAGGTTTAATGTTCAAAGATGGCAAAACAGTACTTCTTAATAAAAAGAGAAGACAAATGCTTGCAATAACCTATAAATCATATGCGGGAATAGTGCCCACCTACCTACTCCTCCAAAAACAGTCACTTTCTGTGTACCCCTCTGGTATTAGACTGGGATGAAAGTGAAAGAACAAAAGGCCACACAAAATATTTAAACTTGTTGCTGTCAGAAGTTTGCACACAGCACCATTTCCTACCTCTAAAATGAAGCCAGCCGTGAACACATCTGATATTCAGTTGTGTGGAAAGTGAAGAAATAATGATTACATTAGTGCAGTCCAACTTACTGCTTCTAGACAGTACACTGACCCGAGACAAGGTTTAGTATCATTTTTGCATACTTCTGAGGTCTGACTGTAAAAAAAGAAAAGCCCTCCACAAATTATAATGAACTTCTTTGCACAGCTTTGAGAAGGGTCAGTTTTAGACTAACTGGGGCCTGGGGCAAAATCTAGGATGCAGGCCACCTGTTAAGTCTTTATAGCTCCTTATATAACCAGGGCTCTCGGGGCTGTCAGAGTCTAAAAACTCTGAGGGCGGTGTAGATATTCGCTAATGCATTTTATTCCTTACTCCTTCCTTTTCACTGCTAACCAAAACACTTATATGTTGTATGTGCCCCCCCCCCCACTATACTGAGTCTGTATACAAATAAAAAACAATTATATTATTTCACACACATACTGATACAACCATAACAAGTCAGATCTATTACAAGACACATACACACAGCACAAATATGTACATGCAAACTGGCAGAAAGCCAATTCACTTATGGCATGCCTTTGGGATGTTGAAGGCAACCACAGCACCTGGAAAAAGCCCACTGAGAGAGGGAAGACATGTAGACTCCACAAAGAAGGAATCATAATTAAGGACTAAACCAGAGAACCAAGTGCTGAAAGATGGCAACACTACTCACTGTGCCACTGTACCAGTTATTAGTTACTTTCACATATATATACTGCATAGACTGCCAAAGGAAGACATTTAGTCATACAATGTTGAAGTCTGACCTTGATGGAAACTGAAAGAAATTTCTGCCAATCTGTTACTCTTAAAAAAACTACAAATCCTCCCCCATGCATGAATGCATACACACGCACACACACACACACATACACACGCACACACACATACATATGCATACATCCACACATGCATAAGCCATAGTAATGACTATTTTACACATGCCTCCATGGTGCAGTGGGGTGTAGTTTAACTGTATCCCAGGTAAATGTGATTCATTTAGCAGCTCCTGTCACCAGAGGAGCTGAGCAAGGATGGACAGGAGTAAAGGGTTGTTGTCTGATTTCATCTGATGGGGGGGGGGTTGTTGTACACATGGGCATAATATGATTTTACTCCTGCAGCCCATGTTATCTACCTGCCAATGTTTTTAGATTGGTGTGTAGGGTTGTTTGCTTGCAGACACGCCTTACAGAAGTGAGGGACAATCCATCTTAATCAACCCATTGCACACCCCACTTCCCTTAGTGGAACTGATCATGTACAGGGCTAAAGAGGAAAAGAAAAGAAAAAATGTGAACCACCCATAATGACAGCCTGCATTATTAACCCCCCACCTTAGCTGATTCTCACTCTTAGTGAACAGGTAACACATGGGTCAACAGATCGAGAAGGGGCTACTGCTCCTCAGGCAGCAAGGTAAATAGGAAAAAATATAATTTCACACTGATTTCAGTAAATATAATACACTGTATGACACTGCTCCTGCGAAGCCATGTCAGTGACTATAAATCTGTGATCATACACAATAGAGTAAGTCACTTTTATTCACAGATGGTCTCCATACCCATCAGTTACAACCACTTTGTTGAATGAGTATGATTGTGATTTAAAGAAAAACATGTATCAGAGCCTTGACTACAACCTAAGTGACTTAGGTTCAACTTGTGGCTCCAGAGCTTGAGGAGCTAAGCAGGTCAGAGAGAGGAATGAAGGGACAGAGCCCACTAGCCTCTCTCAGGAAGGGGTGAGGATACATGTCTGGGGGCTAACATGTGGGTACTATTAATCCAGGTGAAACCAGGAAGAACAGCCTGCTGTGTCTTGTGGTAGTGGTCAGGTTTGCTAGATAGGATATACACTCACAGAAGTGGGGCACTGTCTAGTGCAGTCAACTTATAGTACAACTGTCTACTAGTAGCTTACATGTGTATTCAGAAAGGAGTAGCTTACACGTGTATGTAGAAAGGAGTAGAACAACCAGAAAAAGAAAAAGACAAACCATCCCTGATGACTGCCCGAATGATGTCACCTCTCAGACGAACATCACTATGGTGAACTGGAACAAATCGATCAAATGGCTGAGAGAGATGGATGATTAGCAGACAGATGAGACAAAGTGAGAGAAAAGATGACCACAGCAAAGTATTTCAACTGGGTTTTAAACAAATGCACATTAGTCCTGTAAAGTTAGACTACTGAATCTTCAACATGACCATAACACCACAGTCAATTTCATGTACAGAAATGCTCCATACCCAGAAACTGTAGCTATTTTGTTGACTGCATGCACCTCATATGTCTGACTGTGGCAAACAAATAGCCTCAATGATGTATTTCAAGTCTGTTTCACACAAAAAGCAACCACAGTAAAATACATACTGCACACAAATGAACGCTAGTCCTACAAAGCCAGAATAGTCACTGATTAACTTCAGCAAATGGCAGGAAGTTAACTAATTTCATCCACAGATATCCTCTATTCCCAGCAATTACAGCCATTTTGTTGACTGTGCACATTTACAATGTCTGTGATTTAAAAAAAAAATGGTGACACTAGCACATTACACAAAAACAGCAGTGATAGTAAAGTATTGCCACTTACTCTATATTAGTTATGTAAAACGTACTGAGCACTGTCTGTATTTGGTTATTTGGTTGCGTGCCATGATTTAAAAAAAGAAAGAAAGAAAAAATATACCTACTATGAACCAAGCTGTCCCAAGTGAGCTGCACTCAGACTACAGCATCCCCTTAGAGATCCTCAAAGCCCAGCCAGCTAAAGACTCCCATTTATCCTACGGCCTTAACAGGAATTCACTTTCAAAATTTGCAGACTTTATGCTAGGTCTCACTTACAGCCTAGATAACAAATCAAAAAACAAAGAAGGAGTAGAAAGCCTGCAAACCAAGATCAGATATCCAGGACCTCCCTCATAGGCATAGTAGTCCTGGCTGCTTTGAAACAAGTGCTGGGGCAGCAGTGTTCCTTCACTAAAAAAAAATGAATAAAATTTAGTTAAATACCCTCAGGCAAATGGCACCATAAGCAGAGGTCTATGTTGCCTGTAGCTAAGGTCAGCCATGTTCCCACTTACCTGAAGTAAAAAGGCTACTGCGTAGTAAAACATTCACTAATACCAACTCGGCAACCTGGATTCATTCTCAGCCATACAAGTGCAGCTACCACTTTTACAGTGCTCATTAAAAATGTCCAAACTTCCTTTTCAACTCATCAAAATACAATGGTTTAGATGCAATTGCAGGAAGCTATGGCCATGGTGAAGCAGACAGAACACACGGATACCCAAAGCTGAATTCAAATATTAAACTATATTAGTACTTGAATGCTTTTATTGGTCACATTATTAAAGACCCGTATGTCATTGTAAATCATAAATCAGAACAGCAAAATACTTTTACTTACACAGGGGACTTCTACAAATCTTTTTCCATGATGCCTTAATAAAGGGAAGCTTGCTGATATTTTTGTACAAGTGTTTCTTGGCTTCACCAGGGTCTAATTGTTTGTGTCCTACAAGCATCTGCTGTGGAACATTTTTGCTCTTTTGTTTATAGAAATTTTCTGTAGTGCACCTCCCACTGTAAAAACCCTGCTACTCTATGAAAAACTAGTAGTGGAATGCTTGCTCTTTTGTGATTTTCATGGTTGGAAAAAGAACCTCTTGATGCAGCCCATATAACCAGATAAACATTTATTTTACCTTGAGGAACCATCTGCAGTGGGTTTGACATCTTGGTTGACTTCTAAGCAATAGAAAAACCTGGAAAGAAAGCAAGAGCCAAAAAGAAAGTCAAGGTAGAGGTTTTGGAACAATGCCCTGAAGAATTCCCCTCAGATGATCCTCTACTCCTGAACCTGAACTGAAGGTACCAATATAGTGTTTAGTATAGGCATAAGCAGGCCACCAAGTAAATGTATTGCAGACATTCACAATTAACACATTTCTAAGCTAAGCACTATAAGCAACTAACCCCAAAGGCACTGTCCTTTGATCAGACTGTTCAATGAACAATTATTTATTTGGTGACAAAATGCAGTGGACTGCTGCTTGGAGGTGCTCCAGGTAGTGCACAGTGCTGTAAGTAGAACTTTCATTTGCAGTTGTACAGTACTCAGGTGAATGCGATGTGGCTAGTAATTTCAAATGCCATGCCACCTCTTTTGCCTAAATTAGCCAAGGGTACTCTTCAGACATACAGCCAATTACAACAATAAAAAGTAAAGTGCTCAGCGGAAAACCTGCATCCACTTGGCTGCACTGCTCTGAGCTGCACAAATGAGTAACTTCTGAAAACAGACTGTGACCTAACTCACCAGATTTGATTTTGTATCATTCTCCAGACAGCAAGGAGGAGAATATTTGTCATTTAATATCTGAGATATTGTACTGCTAATTTTAGAAACTGCTTACTGTGCCAAGTGTTTTCTGGGTCATTTGGAACAGTTAACTAGTAGTTATCTTGTGAGTGAAAGTAATATTGTTGGTGCAGTTTCTCAAGCCAAACCAAAGTAATAGTAATACACTGTGTATACGTTATTTAAATTGCTTTTAGAATTGGATGCCTTTATTCTGATGAAGTCCTGTGTTCAATGCATTTGGATAAAAGGGCTAAATAAACATTTGTTGGTGTTTGGTTTGAGGACTACAGAGGTTTTTGTTTTGTTTTGTGATCAGTGTTTAGCCTTTTTTTCTGTAGTTCATGTACTGTTCTGTTTTGTGTGCCACTGCACTCTACTTGGCTAAGAAAATCTCATCTGCGTAACTGAGAAACTGCTGAAAACACACTTTGACCTAACTCACTGGATTTGACTTTCTTTGTTGCTTTAATATGCGAGCTACTGTATTGCAGATGTTTCTTAATTTTGGATATTGTTTACTGTGCCAAATATTTTCTGGGTCATCTTGAATGCTTAATTAGCAGTTATCTTGTCAGAGAAGATAACACTGTTGGTGTTTGGGGCATTTACGTAAGCCAAACCATAGTAATGAGTTGTTTTTTTGACTGGCTATTAACTATTTTCTGCAGTTCTTATACTGCTCTGCATTGTGTAACACTGTGTTCCACACGACTGGGCTGTTTTCAGTTGAGCAGTGTGCAATGGTGAGGAACTCTGCACTCAAAAGGTGTAAGATCTTGGCTTCAACTTTGACTGTAGCTTTAGTGGTCCCTGTACGGTCGTACTCACATATCAAACCATGATGCTAACTTCAGGGTACCAAGGCTTTCCAAACTTCACCAAAGTGCATCTTGGGGGCTTTATGCGGCACAAAATTGTAACCTTTGCCTCCCAGCAAAGCCATGAAATGCATCACTGCACCAAGCTGCACCCTGTTGCCTGTCTTACATCACAGAAACACCTATCTCACATCAAGAATTGGTAGTGCAGGGTTTTGATTTGCTATTATATGGTAGGCCTAAGGTATAACAGATAAATCTCCTTACATCCCAATTTTAATCCAGCTGCAAAGTACACAGACCAAATTAGATAAAACTTTCTGGCAAGGTTAATATGCACCAGCTCTTGTACCATATCCCAAAATGGGACAGCAGCCTACCCCTACACCTCATATTGCCAGTTTATTAGCACTAGATACCTTGAGGCAGTGCAGAGACTGTTTCATGCTTACTAGCAACCACTTAATTTTACCAGACACCGATTCAACATGTGAGAGGTACAGATGCCTGCTAAATCTGAAGGCTAGCACCTCATCAAAACATACTATCAACACCCACCAGGTTGCCATAACACTACTTTGCCAATCACCAAAAATAGGTATTATTATGATTAGGTGCTTAAGAAGTCTCTCCCTAAACCTCAAAGATATCTAAGGCATAAGCTTTACCCTCAAATTCCTCAACAGCAGAAGCTACACTTACATCACCACTAAACACAAATTTTGCTTGGGTGGGTCACCAAGCTGGCATACCAAGTCCCAGGCAGGCTACTACACATAAGAATGTCCTTTTCATAGGTGACTCCATAGCGAGACATGCAGACACACCACTCACCAGGCTAAGCAAAGGAAAGAGTGATGGTGTGCTGCCATTGGGGTGCCATGCTATGACAGGTTACTATGGCGCTTAGGTCTGTTCACCCCGGTGCATAAAAACATGGCTGTTGTTTTTCTGGGCATAAACAACTTAAGACATACATCCCTGGAAAGAGAGACATGATAGAATTCTCTTGAGTATGTATCTGAGTATAGTATGAAATTAATACTGATCATCAGTGTAGTTTCACCAAGAATGAATCCCCAGTATAAACAAAAGATAACTGAATTCCAGCAATTGGATTACTTACTGACTTCGTGTCAAAGGGTGCCCAATAAGTATCTGGAAGGGAGATGGCTGACAATCCTGCCTGCCTTGCAGGGGATGGCTTGCACCTTTCTCTTTATGTCTTTGTATAATTGCCAAAACATTCTGCCTTTCATATTGCCTTTTCAAGTACAATAAGTCTGTTACATCCACCAGCTGAGCCAAACAAAATGAGGCTAGTAAAAAAGTAGTGCCACTCTGCCTCTGTGACACAGAAAATTGAGTCCTAACTGCAACCCAGGAGACCAGGGTTCAATTAGCAGTCCAGGCACTGGAAGAGATCAGTCCAGTGCACACTGCCTTCCCTTGGGAAAAATAGACTGTGCTATGGATGTACAGCTTACAAAAAAACCCGAACCACCCCTGATGGCTGCCTAAATGATGGCTCCTCCTGGTCAACTCTCACCTTGATGACTGGAAAGGAATGGGCTAACGGTCAGTATAGGGGGCAAAAATGGAGGAAAAAGTAATGCCACTTGACACTAGAAGCATCAATAAGAAACTGCCCTCCTTACAAGCTCTCCTGACACTAGAAAGTATACTTTTCTGTGTCACCACTAAAACATAGTTTTAAATGGTATGATAACAGACAGTCCTTACTGGGAATTCAGACCCTCTAGTGAAGGTGTCTCTGTTATCAGTGGCGGTGTTTCCATATTCCACCATGGTTCTGTAGCCTTGAACTTCTTGACATCAAAGTAACTATCTATAAAATCTCTTACAATACCCTGACCAACCACAAATCCCCCTTCAATGAGACCCTCAACTCATGAGGCATATCTAAACAAGCTTGAGTCCTTGATTCCAACACGATTATTACTGGAGGTTTCAGTTCTCCATCTACAAACTGGAAAATATTCACTACTACAGATAAATATGCTCACCACCAACTTGACTTCATCAATGCAAACTTTCTAGAGCAGATTGCATAGCTTCTAATATGGGCTCCAATTTTCTTGACTTGGTCATCATAAATATCACCATTACCCTCTAGGTCTAAAGTTACCCAATCTCTCATCAGCTATGACCACCATTCAGTGTTTTGCACCATTAGGACATTACCAAGACCTACTGTCTTTTGGTGCAAATGTAAAAAAAAATAGATGATGAGCTGAAGAAGTTTCGGAACTCCATCTTCTTCAGGGCCCAGGAGCCACACCACCTCAGTTTCTTCTATTAACCTTAGTGCCTGCATTGAGATATTGTTTAGAATCTGATACAAAAACAGCACCAAGTTTAGGAATCAACTTCTGTGGTGGAACCCTGATATAAACAAGATTTATAACAAAATAAAAAAAAATCCTCACCAACAAGAATAAACTGATACACTCACATTTCAAAGTTTAACTCAAGAAGCTTAATCATTTAGAAACAAAATCAAATATTTCAAGGTTAAGTATGAACTGAAAATTGCCATCTCTACCAATGACAATTATAAGTAATTTTTATATCTATGTCAAAAACCTCTGGAACACCATCCAACATTGCTCTGGGATGATACAGAACCACTCCTGAATATGTTCAGCCTCAGCCTCAAAACTGGCTTCAAGCCAGATGAATGGAGAACAGCTGTTATAGTCCCTCTACATAAGGATGACCCCAATACTGAGCCTGAGAACTACAGACCCACACGCCTTACCAGCCTTACCTGTAAGGAAATGGAATGCATCACTCTGGACCTTATAAACAGGGATATTAGTATGGGTATGGGCAACCCCCAGCCCCCAGGGATTATCCTAGGGCAGCCCCGGAATCATCTCCACTCCCGGAACCTTTTCCACCAGTAGTTGATTCTGAAGAACCCTATCAGGAAGATTTTTTACCCAGGAGATCGGAACGTTTACGTCAACAGTCTTACCAACAACAGATACAGGGTCCACCTATGGGGATGCAACAGGGGGGGAGGGGACCTCCTGCCCAGGGTTGGAGGGGGAAACAGAGAGGAGAAAGAGGGGACTGGGAGATGTAGAGCACATAGTGGTTACTCCTATTGGTCAATATTACAAATATTCCATCAATGACTACCATATTTACAATTACAGTTATTTGGAAATTTCAGACACGTGGTTTTCTTTATTTACCAAAGGATTTAAATTTGTGCCCAGTAGGGGTTGCAGTTTGGTTAACACCATGTTAGATGTTAAACTCTTTATACGTAAATTAAATTTGCAACATATCTTTGGTAACATTTCCCAACCACATGCAGTTAATCTCAAAAAATCGAGTTCATACAACCCCCCTTTACACCCCCAGTTAAAAAACCTAGAGAATAGGATTGAACAACACATACGGAGGAAGGTTGGTAAGAACAGATATACTTCTAATTTGAATACAGCTGAGACCAACCTCCTGGAGGAGTTGGGGGGTAATTCTGGGGTTCGAGTCATGGAACCTGACAAAGGGGGTGGTACAGTGATCATGGACCAACTCATGTATGAGACCAAAATGCATGACCTCCTGATGGACACTACTAAATATACTATAGCTTCTTTGAACGAGGTCAACGTCTCTTACAAAAATATTGACTTCGTTCTAAAGGACCTTTTGGACCAGGAAATCATTGAAATAGACATCTACAACTTCCTGGAAAACCCTCACCCTAAGGTACCCGTTATTTTCGGGGTACCTAAGGTGCATAAACTGGTTGAGGACCCTCCAATGCGTCCTATTGTAGCAGCACAGGGGTCCAAAACCCACAACTTATCTAAATTCCTGGATTGGAAGTTGAAACAACTGTGGGGTAGGCAAGAATATCTTCTTAAGGACTCGTGGGAATTTCTTCGAAGGGTTACACCAGATTTATTTAGACCTGATATATCCTTTGTCACCATAGATGTGGTTGACTTATTCTCTGTGATACCTCACAGTCTAGGGCTAGAATGGATGGAAGAAGACTTATGGGGTTGTAACGGAGTGACCAACAATGATGTTCATTTAGTGTTGCATCTATTAGAACTGGTATTGAAGTACAACTACATCTATTTTTCAGGAGAATATTTTCAGCAGACCTCTGGGGTAGCCATGGGGGCCAACTGTGCCCCCATATATGCAGATATTATTCTGTCTGTCTGGGAACAAAAATTTGTTATGAATAGTGAATTTTCCAAATATTGGATACACTACTCAAGGTTCCTAGACGACATCTGCATTTTTTGGGTTGGGCCATGGGATCTCATAGAAGATTTTGTGGGATACCTACACAATACCGCGGAATTTTTACGTTTTACCTACAATGTTTCTACCAAACAGTTGAACTACCTGGATGTTTCCCTTAGTAAAATGAATGATCGTTTCAAGTCTTGTGTTTATAGGAAACCTTTGTTTTCCAATGGGTATTTACATTACACCAGTTCACATCCAAAATTCCAAAAAAGATCTATTTTAAAGGGTCAGTATGTAAGGGTGTCCCGTATGACATCAGAAGAAAACGATTTTGCTATCGAAGGGGAGAAACTTAAATCTTTCTTTTTGGAAAGGGGGTACCCTGCAGTTTTGATTAATTCTGTATTTGAGGAAGTCAGAAATCTTAGATCTAGTCGATTTGCCCCAATATTGGGGAGGCCCAAGACAACCTCTGAGGACGTTCTATCCTATGGGCCCAAAGTTCAAATGAGCCCTGAACAGATGTTCATCACACAATATAGTCAACATGCAGGAGAGATTAGACACATTATTGAGAGGGAATTTAGTGACTTCAAGGAATTTACGGATTTGGCCAACCTTAAAGATTTAACATGTAAAGTAGTATATAGGAAAGAATTTAATGTGAAAAGGTCTCTAGAACAGAGTACTAAGGTGAAGGGTAAAAATACGCAAAGAAAGGGGACGTTTCGTTGTGGGTGTTGTATACAATGCAAATATATAATAGAACAGGACAGTATATATTTGGAAAGCAGAAACAGAAGATTGTGGGCTGATGGTTTATACAACTGTAATTCCAGGGGATTGGTGTATTTGGCTGCCTGCCGTTCTTGCCAGGCATTTTATGTTGGCAAGACGGAGAGGCAGCTAAGGAGGCGTATATATGAGCACGCCTATGATATACAGAGAAAACTTAACACCAACGCACTTTTTAGACATACCCTGACCTGTGAAGGTGCTTCTTTCACGTTTTTTGTTTTGGAGTCTGTTGTACAGTGTAGCAGGGGGGGTAATTGGCCTGCACTGTTGTCCCACAAAGAAACTTGTTGGCAGATTTTACTGGAATCAAACAAGTACCCTGGGTTGAATGATTCCATATCTATAGCCCCATATCTAAAATTAAAGGCAGAAAAATTGTAAGGTCATGGATACCTATTTTGGCACTGTGCAAGCAATATGAATTTATAGATCTAGATATTTGTTTTCATTGGTTATGATCTATAACCTTTTATATACTAGGTTAGCATAAATTTTATATATTTTCATAGTTAGGTTTTATTACCTATATATATTTTTTAGTAAAATTTATATGTTGCTGTTTTTCTGAAATATTTTAAACCATTTCTCCAATGTCAATATGGTTTGGCATACATATATACTTTTATTAAGTATGTATCGCTTTAAATCTTTATCAGATTATTTATTTAATCATTGAGCAGCTGTATATAAAAAGAATGTGTTGAGGTGTGGGTTTTATTCTGATGAAGTTGTTTTAACAATGAAAACGTTGCTACAGTGGATATACGTTAATAAAATACTTTTATTGCCTGAACGCGCCTTGTTTCTGGAGGAATACTGTTCTTATTGTGTGTTGGCGGTGTTGCTGCTCTCCCTGCCTGTCTGGCTGCTTGTTTCTGGTTGAGTTTTTGGTTTCTGCAGCATTTCTCTTTGTTTGGTAGGGATATTAGTATCTTACACTCTTTATAAAAGGAAGCTCCTGCCTGCTAAAGTCACTGAAATATGACGGATGAAGGCAAATCGGTAAACACAGCATATCCTGACCTGGCCAAGGCCTTTGATACCATTCCACACTCAGATTTTATAAATAAACTATCATCCCTTTCTATTCCTCCCTAACTGAGTCTATCATAGATTATAATTTTCCCTTTGGCATTCACCTGTCCAGACGGGTCCCATTCAGAAGCTTGACAATTCAGAAAGTCGAACCTCATATGGTCGAAACCATATGACAGGCTTTTTGGAAAGCCAAAGCTTTTGAATGCAGATCACTATACAGTGGGGATCAGGGAATTTACCCCTTTCCCCACTTTAGTGCGATATCAGAGTCGGTATATATAATAAGCAGGGATTGTCGGGGGCACAGCCCCCCCAAAAAAAAACCATAGGTTTTTTTTTTTTTTTTAAGTTTGATGGTCTCAACCATATGAAATCTGACTCCAGATTCATAAACCAACTTGAAAGACTCCAGTATTTCCTCACATGGATGATTAAGGGCCTGAGTGTCACTACCTAAGCAGAATGCCATAAAACTCTCTTGCTCTCTCGTCTGCATCTCATACTCCTGAAAGATGAACTCTTCTGAATGGAGAGATGAAAAGTCAGCAAGCAAAGGAAAGTCGTAGTGCTGAAATTGAATTCATCCTCAAGTCTTGGTGAGTATCTTCATGAGGTGGACCCCGTTTTCAGGAAACCTCACCACGGCAACACTGACATTTAGACTGTATTTATATAGCATATATCATGGATAGAAGTAAGTCAAAAACAAAAAATATAGCTGGGTGCACAAGACCCAGGATAAAAAAGTGCCCAATCCTGGTAGGTGCACTGGTGCCACGACTGGAAAAGATGACAGTGTAGAATCCTCAAAACACGAAAACAGTACTACAACGGGGCCAGGCCCAGGAGGAAGATCCCCCCCCCCTCGTTGTAGAAGGACGTAGTAATCCACAAAAACTGATAGGCCAAAGAAGAGCCATAAAGACAATAAAGTGGACTACTGAGGATAAGAAAGAAATTATGTATTGTTACTATTATGTAAAAAGCCCAGAATTTCCAGACACAAGATATGCAAAACAATTAAGAGAGAAATTAGAGGAAAGAAAAATACTTCCGCAAGAAAAATTGTCAGATGCTTCAAATGATAATTTGTGTTCACTAATACAACAGATTTGTGAAAAACAGTATATAGATCAAGAAACCTTTATCTGTTTGGAAAAAGAAGCATCTGAGGAAGTGTGAATATATAAACAACAAAACCAAGAGATATTTGAAAAGTATAAAAAAAGAAATATGGACATGGAAAAGAAAGAGAGATTTGATATGGTGCAATATTTATGCAAAGGAGAAAGTCAAATTAATCAATGTAAAGAAAGTAGCCCCAAAGATATTTGGAGAGAAATACAGGCAAAGGCATCTGGATATGGAAAATTTCACAATAAAAAAATAATATCACAAAAGTGGAACGTAGAAAAGAAGATCAGTAAAGCAGAAGTTAAAAAAAAATACAGGTTGAAATTATGGAGTGCCTGTGAAGTGAAGGATTTGATGTAGAAGTTCTAACACAGGTTACATCACGGCAGAATGGAATAAGTCCCCAAAGCAGGAAGAAACAGGAAGATCAGGAAACATCTGAAGAAGAAATATGGACATGGGAAAGAAAAAGAGATTTAATACAGTGTAATATTTATGCAAAGGCGAAAGCAAAAACTAAACAACAAAAAAGAGCAGCACCAAAGATATTTGAAGAGAAATACAGACAAAGGAATCCAGACATGGAAAACTTTACAATACAAAAAATAAGAAGACAAAGATGAAAAGTAGAAAAGGAGATTAAAAAGAAGAAAAGTAGAAAAGGAATTAGTAATGTAGAAGTTAAAGAAATAGAAACTGAGGTTATGGATTACCTGCAAAGTGAAGGATTTAGTGTAGAAAATCTAATTCAGAAAGCACTACAACAGGATAGAGTAATGGGTATCCAAATTAAGGGGAAACCAGTGGAACAGAAAGCAATTGGTCAGGTGCCATATGAAGATAATTTGGAGCCTTCCACAGGGAACCAATATAAATGTTCTCTTGAAGCTAGACACCAAGGGAAGGAACAAGAAACTGTGGAAAAACTGATGCAGTCAATGTTGAGGAGTGATAGGCCAGTGAGTTCCCATAAGACAGAGCAACGGAGGGCACAGGATGAAATTGATGAGACTGTGTCACAGGAAGATGCTATAGAACCTTAAATAGAATGCCTGCAGGAACTGGAAAACAAGGGATGTGCCCTCAGTTTGGAAGAAAATGAGCTAAGAGAAGAATTGCTTGATTTAATAGACATGTTCAGATATATATATATATAATATTTATGCAAAGGCGAAAGCAAAACTAAACAACAAAAAAGAGCAGCACCAAAGATATTTGAAGAGAAATACAGACAAAGGAATCCAGACATGGAAAACTTTACAATACAAAAAATAAGAAGACAAAGATGAAAAGTAGAAAAGGAGATTAAAAAGAAGAAAAGTAGAAAAGGAATTAGTAATGTAGAAGTTAAAGAAATAGAAACTGAGGTTATGGATTACCTGCAAAGTGAAGGATTTAGTGTAGAAAATCTAATTCAGAAAGCACTACAACAGGATAGAGTAATGGGTATCCAAATTAAGGGGAAACCAGTGGAACAGAAAGCAATTGGTCAGGTGCCATATGAAGATAATTTGGAGCCTTCCACAGGGAACCAATATAAATGTTCTCTTGAAGCTAGACACCAAGGGAAGGAACAAGAAACTGTGGAAAAACTGATGCAGTCAATATTGAGGAGTGATAGGCCAGTGAGTTCCCATATGACAGAGCAACGGAGGGCACAGGATGAAATTGATGAGACTGTGTCACAGGAAGATGCTATAGAACCTTAAATAGAATGCCTGCAGGAACTGGAAAACAAGGGATGTGCCCTCAGTTTGGAAGAAAATGAGCTAAGAGAAGAATTGCTTGATTTAATAGACATGTTCAGATATATCAAGATCAATGAAAGAAATAGACTGCAGAAGGTTAATAAAACCCAAAAAGTCAGAAGTCTGATAAAACAAATGAAGACAGTAATTAAGACTGTTCATAGAGATCCCTGTGATATAACAGAAGTAAACAGGATATATTACTGTGCAGCTAAATTAATAACTGATAAAGTTCTACCACAAGAGCACAGGGTAGTGAGGGAAAAGAAGGGGAGAAATCAAACACCATCATGGAAATATCGAATAAAGAAAATTATAAGCAATTAAGACGAGAAGTGCCACTGTTAGAAGACTACAGAAGAGGGAATAGATCAACAAAAACAGTACAAAAGATAGATGTGATAAAAGCAATGCACAATATTAGAACAGATCAGGATCTATCATGCACTATCGCAAATAACAAACTAAAAATTTCAGCACAGGCGGAAAAACTTAGAAGATACGAAGATAAATATAAAGGAAAAGTGCAAAATAAGCAATTTACTGATGACCCAAAAAGGTTTTATAGAGAACTGGGAAATGAGGTAAAAGGAATTGAAAGACCACCAAAAAAAGAATAAATAGACACATTTTGGTGAAGTAAAAGAAAACACACGACCAGCCAGTACTTCACCAGTTTTTGGCGAAGTATCTATGAAGATCCTGTGGAACATAACAGATATGCTAAATGGATAGACGAACTAAAAGAAAGAAGAAGAAGTTTAAAGGTACAGGATTGAAATGGGATGAAGTAACAGCTAGAGAGATTGAAACAAAGTTAAGAAAAGCCTCTAATTGGAAAACCCCAGGCCCAGATGCAGTACCTAACTTCAGGTTAAAAGTATTAACATCTTTGCACAAAGAAAGTTATTTGGTCTTGATAAATGTGCAAAAGCAACCTTTAAAGCAGGAAAACTGGAATGCCAGGAAAACATTAATTTGGGACAACAATGTGATATAAAAGAACTTGAGCAAGGAGGAGTATATAAATATTTTGGAACTGATGAAGGCTCGAAAATAAAACACGAACAAATGTGAATACAACGTAAGATAAATTTAAGTCTTCTGAAGTATTCTTTACTAAAGACAGCACTGACATCTAGGAACAAAATCCAAGCTATAAACCAGTTTGCTCTTCTTGTCCTACCTTACAGTTTTGGAGTGACTCACTGGTCCCAAAACAAGTTGGATAGATTAGATAGGAAAACAAGAAGGATGCTTCATGCTCACCAAATGATTTATTAAAATCAGTGCATACCAAGATTATATATTCCCCAATCCGATGGAGGGATGAGTCTTCTTGAAATTGATTATGAAATTGATTATGTGTACAGATTTGCAATTGTGGGACTCCACACATATCTGCTGACCTCACAAGACTCAAATATAGTGAAAGTTTTGAAACATGAGGAGAATAAATCTAAGATGACTTCTCTGCTTAATCTACAGAAGCATATCGGCATCAAGCAGGAATGGAAATCAAACCAGAAGTAGATTAAAAATCAGGCAGCAACTGAATGTGCCAAAAAACAAAAGAAAGAATATAAGGTGAAGGATCAGATGTGAAGGCAAGAAATGTGGAAAAAGAATAAATATAGTTGCAAGTATGGAACTTCTGGAAGAACCTCATGTTGATCAGGAATGAACACAAGAATGGTTAAGGGAGACGAATTCAAACCAAGAAATGAAAGGTTAACATTGGCGGCCCAAGATAATGGGCTGCGTACACATTGGTTTATAAAGTCCACTGAACATGTGGGAGAAACAGGCAAATGTAGGTTTTGGAAAACTGAATTGGAAACAGTTGCACACCTCATTGCTGGCTGTGACATACTAATGGCAGAAGGACTGTATACTGAAAGGCATAATAATGTGGCGAGACTGTTGCACTGGGGATTGTGCAAACATTATAGTACTGAAGTGGCCGAAAAATACTGGAAACATCAGCCACAAAGCAACACAGAAAATGAAGACATCTACATCACTTGGGATCATCCATTGCCAACGGTTCAAAAGACAGATGCTAGAAAACTGGATATAGTGGTCCAAGAAAAGAAGACATGAGTAGCATTGATCATTGAAATTGCCATACCCAGTGACTACAGCATCTTGTGTACAGAGAGACACAAAGTCATAAAACATCAGAATCTGCAGGCAAAAACAAGAGCAATGTGGAAGAAAGACACCCAGACAGTTCCAATAGTAGTAGGAGCAACAGGTCTTATAAAAAATAATTTACACTCATATTTAGATATGTTACCAATACATGTAACTCCATATGAACTGCTGGAGTCATTACTGGGCACACTGCGGGTGCTGCGAACAGCACTATTGGCTGACATCAAAGATGGAAACAATACTAACTTCATGAATTTTAATCATACTTTGACTTAGGAATGGGGTCCACTCCCGTCATGGTATTAGAAACCCAAAATACTTGGAGAAATTAAAAAAGCATGAACTCTGCCTAGCCAATAAGATCTCAAATGATCTTGCCCTGAGCAGCCTTCTACATTTATGCAAAAACAGTAACACCACAAACACATGTACAAAATTTCTAATCTGGAGCTACAACATAAACAGAACCTGCTGGAAGGACAGATATCTCTTCCAAAGAGTTCCTCTTCTCTGGGACAGATTTATAAACAAAGTAGTTCCCTAACTGTCTTGAAATGCAACTTAAGAAAAATATATGTGTAACCATAAATACACACCAGGTGCGAGCCTGCAATCCCTCATGGAACAGGGTAGTAAGCATTGGAAATAATCCTACCAATCAACTGCCTAGTAATAAAATATGAACCTTTGAACTTTGAATTGTGTAAGCAAATATCTAATATAAAAAAAACAGTCCAGGAAACACTTGTTTTACACCAGAGGCAGCATTATGGACAAGAAAGCTTGCACGTTTTGTTGGTTTAAATTATTAAGAAGGATTCTCTGTAATGTTTCTTGGACTGATTTTTTTTCAATGAATGTAGCTCATTAATCCAACGTTTTAAATAAGTGACAGAGCCAACAGGTAAGTAATCAGCCAAAAATGTAAACATTTCATGTTTATCTGAAAACAATGAGACTTTCTGAGACCCATAAAGCTAGTTTTGATTTATGCATGGACCTTACTGTTTCTGCCAAAACTGAAACATCCTCTTTGTTGTATAATGTATTTGACTATTTACTTTTTGTAATGGTTACTGCACAGGCACATTTTTGCATTGAACTCATTATTCATGAGTTGTTCAAAGTTATGGAATTGGAAAACAAATAAGAGGGGTACTATTCACTTTGGAAAAACATTCACAGATGTAGTTATCTCCTTTCAGCAGGTAGTTCTGCACAACTATGTATGCAAACCAGAAGTATTAGCTGAAGAGAGAAAAGTCAACTCCAAGTTATGGTACTGTGATTGATGATTACTTATGACATGAATTTAGTCAGAACACTACACAAGCAACAATGCCTATTGTGTAAATAATGCACACCTAGGGGTGCTCTGAGGCCCGTTGCTGCAGGTGGAGGGCCTCTACACCTCTGGAAGGGCCTTATTTACACAATAACAACTCACCATGAAGGGCATTATTGTACTTAAAAGAATGGGCTATATGATAAATTGTTTTGCATTTGTTTGCTTTTTTTTAATTAGTATATATACATTTACATTTTTAATCATTTTGTTTCAAACTTGCTGTAGTATATGCGGCAAATTTTTGAGAGTTGGAGTCATTAAATAATGAGCTGCATTTGAGTTTCAAACTTTATCACACTTAAGTAATCAAGGACAAATCTCAACAGAATCGGAGAAAAATCCAGAAGTAATCAGGGACACTTTTAAAATGTTAGTATTATTAATTTCAGACTGACGGAATATGAGAATGTGAATTAATATACATTTTCTGAAGTAAAATGTCTGCAGCTTTATTTACTCTCATTGTTTATTAGGTTTAATTCACCACCTTTTCTCCAAAAGTCTCAAGTTTTATGATGGATTAAGGGAGGCAATGTAAAATGTGAGTCAAAAGCAGGGGTGTTCCCTGAAAGTCAGGGGCAGGTGAGAGGTACGGACTTCTTATCCATCAGAAAATGCATGTTAAAATAAATCATGTTATTACAGCAACTTTCTAATTTTAAAAGAATACTTCAAATCTTTCCCTATTTTTAAGCCTCTGTCCTCCTATTATTTCAAGCTTTATTTGGACTTCTTGAACTAAGAAGTTAAGAAGTATGCATACCTTTTAAAATATTTGCATCCACTGCTCAATTGCTCAATCTCTCTTTCTCTTACACACACACACACACACACACACACACACACACACACACACACACACACACACACACACACACTTCCACTTTCATGCACACAAGTACCCATACACTCACACATGCAGAAAGAAATATAAGTGCATACATGCACAGACACAGAGACTTACACTTTTCTATTTCTTATTATCTGTTTATTTTAATTTTACACCCATTAAACAACAAAAGTACTGCTTTGAGAGCTCTCACTCGTACTTTCATGCACACACACACTTAAACACACAGACGTACATACAATACAGAGTTTTCTACTTTTTTTTATTCTTCTTTTTCTTAATTTTATACTCACTAAACAGCAAAAGTACTGCTCAGCAAGTATATAATAATGGTGGCCATTATCTACATTACAGTCCAAGTTCCAGTGTAACTTAATATGCTACCATGAAGTGGTGGACTCGTTTTGCAGAGGTATTACCTGTACATTAACACCCTGCTGGAGCTGGTGATGTACAGGCTGCCCATTCTCTAACTAAAATTAGCATACCACAGACATATAGACTGAGAAACGTGAAAGTACCCTTAGCTAAGACAAATCTGTATCTTTTGCAGTACAGTTTGAAGAATGTTGGGTAGAATGCACAGGTACTATGTTATTAGTAGACTGAGAAAACTTAAAGGTACCCTAAGTTAAGATAAGCCTTTACCTATAGTAGTATAGTACGAAGAGTGTGGGCTGGGTGAATAAGATAGGTCAAGAAGAAAGAAGACAAAAGAAAACAGATTTGGAGAAATTAAATCAGTATCTCCTTTACTGGAGAAGTGGAGACAAGAAGTAATATGTCAGATGGTGATAGTCTCAGAGCTGTAGAAAAATTTAAAAAAAAAATCCAAAAAAACAAAAATCTGAGATTTAGCCTCAGTGCTGTAAAGAGAAGTAATTTGTGTGGGACAGCTTCTGAGATGTATTGGAAAGTTCCAGTGAAATAGAATAGTTGCACTAGTCAGGCTGGCCATGGCTGAAGTTTGAATGTTTTGGGATTTTAAGCAAGCATGGGTTATGTTCTTGAAATTCCTTTTTTTCTATGTCATTTTTCTACCATGTCAACCAAATGGACTAGTGTCCATTCTTTTCCTAACAGTGGGGGATTAACCCATACATAGACGATCCATAGAGCCTTCCACACAGACAGACAAGAGACAGACAGACATCAAGGAACTATGTTCTCACTGGAATCTTGACAATGAGAGCTATTCTTTGAGGGCACTAGATATATGGAAGAATTAGCTCTGCCCCTCCCTCCCCAAGGGAGGAGCGTGCTTATCCTCTCATGCCTTAATATACAGAGGTTAGAAAACATGACTTGTACATTTTATTTATAGATTTGAACTCTGTATTGGATACAGGAAATAGAGCTAAACTATGGAACCTAATTAAATGGAAATGCTTCACTACTACCCTAATAAATATTATATTTGCACTATATACAATAAGTGGGCACAGATTAGGATTATAAGAAAGGTCATTTGACAAACTGCTTAAAATAGAAATGAAGGTGATATGGGTGTGTATTAGCACCACTGATTTCTTAAATAAATATTGATCAAGAATTTACAGAACTGAACCTGTTAAATCAAAACTGTCCAAAAGCAAAAAAGGATAAATGCCCAGTGTTGGGCCTTGGTGATAACCTTGTGATACTGACAACATCTTGGAAACCTTATGGAGAAAGATAAAGTATGATGAAAGGTTCCTATGATTTCATGATATGAAAATTATTCCTAGCAAATATAACTTATGAATTACTATGTTAAAGGAAGAAGGGTCAAAATAAAACCAGAAAATGTATTTTCTAGAAATAGTGACCCAACACAAACACTGTGGAATTGTACACTCAGTCAATAGTGCCTGGACATCACACATTAAATATCTAAAGGGAAAAAAAATCTGTTATGCATAAGCCAAAATGGACAAAGCTCTAGGTGGAATGATAACTGTACTATTGAAAGAATATATTTATGCAAAGATTTATCCTCTGACCTTCTGTGGGGTGAGGTATGGTGGAGGAATTGCATTACAGGCTTACTTACGGGAGTATACCAGACCATTTGGAAAGCTTTACTTCTACCAAAACCTTTTCCTGAAATGTGTTTAGGACTTGGTTAGAAATTATACATGAGCAGGTAATAACTGGTAATAATTTGGTAGCCAGATGGAAAAGGCTGTCATGTACAGGATATAACCATAAGTTTTACATAATATAGTGAGATATGAACTATATTTTAAGAAGAATAGAAAAAAACACCTAGCAAAGAAAATTACTTTCAGTGAGAAATACTTTGCTTACTTAAAAAGAAATGTGATAAGGGCAAGATGTCAGTATGACCTGGAAGCAATGTTACATTTCTGAATCATGTACTTATGTAAGGGAAATAGTATAGACTACATACTTTGGAGAACAGACTTCTAGGATCACATTAAATATAAAATACGAAATTCATAATGGAAAGCTGTAGTTTCACAAGATAAGTAAGGGTTTTGCAAACGAGGAGTTTCCACATAACATACATGAAAATGAGGAGATCCTGGCCTCATTACACAAAGGAATAAAGCCCTGACTTCTTCCCAGATGGCTGTGTTTGTTTAGCAACACAGGTGGTGGAGGGACCAGGAGGGTAAGGATGGGAGTGAGCAGCCAATGCAGCTCAAGCACATCAAGGGGAGACAAAGGCAGTTTATCTCACTGCAACAGCAGCATGAAAAGTCCAACAAGCTCTGAGCTTCAAGAGGTGTGTCACATGTTTAGCAGGTTGCACATGCTCTGAAGTATGCACGCACCTATTGAAGGCAGTCTCTGCAGAGATCACAAGGCTTCTGTGAGGTTTGGGTTTAGAGTATGCTACAGGAAGCAGTATGATGCTGCAACAGCATCCTTGATCTTTTCACCAGCTCTGTAAGTGGGTCAGACAGAGCATCAGGGAGGCTAAGGTGTATCAAGTAGACAAGTGAAAGAGGAGAAGAGCTGGTAGCAAATCATGATCAGCTGTGAAGAACAAAAAAAAAAAAAAAAATAGAAAAAAAAAATAAAAGATAAAAAACAGGGAACCTGGCTCACATATTGGCACTATGTCATCTCAACAGTCACTTAAGGAAAAAACGATATATGATAACTTTGGAAGTATAAGCAATGTTTTCTCAGTTGATTATGAATATTTGAAAAAAATATTCTACTAAACGACGAATATCTTGTGAAAATGTTTGCAGTCTTCTTTCGGCTTTTCTCACAGCGGATCACCAGTCCGCAGACTGACTGGCAGTGGAGATTTTATGGTAATGTGTTGCCAGCCCAGTGCCCAACCTTCACTGAAAACACACACACACACACACACACACACTTGCATGTCTATAAAGCTCATTCAACCACAGGGAAGACATGCAGACTGCACAGAAGGAGCTCCAGCCAAGAATAAACCGGAGAACATCTTACTGTGAGGTGACAATGCTAACCGATACACCACCATGGCCTGTGAAATTGTTTGCAGTAACACTATATAACATGAAAAAGACTAACAAGTATATTAAATAATATTAAACAGTAGAAAATATTATTCCAGGAAATCAAAGCAAGCAATATTAAAGGAAAAAGAATTAGATTTACAAGTAAATAATAAACTGATTACGTAATGATGCGTTTTTATATAGTCAACAACTGTGCACTGGTGTTAATGTGCAGCATTAACAATTAAATGTTGAAGCTAGGAATACATTGGAATTAAAGCTCCTCTACCTGGGCTATCACACACCCGAACTGCTGCTCAAACTCAGGTCATCTGGGCTGCATTCAGAGCTCTACTCCACTGCACTACTGATGCAATTTTGGAAATTCTTGGTAAGATAACACAGTTAAAATTGCAACTGTTGAAGGACTTTTATGTGGTGTTAGTCTGATAAACTTTATATTTTTGTGAAACACTTTTGAAGTGTTGACTACAACCACCCATACTTCTGCAATGCGCTGAACCATTGTTTCTGGGATGCTTATGTAGTTACACCTGCCTAAATGTTTTCTGGCTCTCTGTACTCCTCTACAAATTGGACTCTCTGTTGCACAACTAGTAAAGCTACTGCATTTAGTACTTTTGTTTTTGCTTCTAATCCCAGGTGTTCCCACACAGAATACTTAAAACATACCTGCTTTATAGCAGTATCTTGATGGGAAATATCAGAAACTCTCCAAGAGTTATGGTTCAGTGACGGATGATACTGTACAGTAGAATATCCAATAATTATGCTTTATGTAAGTCAGCATTTTCTAGGTAGTGTCTAACAGCAAGATTTATCCAGTGGTGTACAGTCATGATAAATGTTCACTGACATGTATATAAAGTAGTGCATGTGTATAACTTGATCTTAATGAAAAGTTCTTTTTTAACCCAGATTATGTCTGTCTGGTGATAGTGCATACTATGTTTTTATAAAACAGCATGCAAAACAAGTACAAATACACATTATTGCAGCCATTAACTGATCGCAATCAGATATTTGACATGTCTACAGTCATTAAAATAGCTGTAATCAGTGGAAATGGGCATAGTTTGTGGATGAAAGTGACTGACCTTCACCCAGCTGAAATATCTGTCAGAAGCCCAGTGATGACATATATATCAAAAAGTTGAAAAGGTGCCCTGAAATGCACCAGATGGCATTTAAAATCCAAGGGCTTCTGAAGGCATAGGGGCTCCAAGATCTGCTGTGTAATCTGTTTCCTACAGTAAAGATAGTGTATATTCAGAAAAATCCATGTTGTTCAGTGTACTTTCACAATAGGACTGAGTTTTACCAATGTTCCTTAATTCTGTGGTTCACAGAAAATGTTGCCTCCTCCCTAGAAGAAAAATTTCCCCTGAGCACCCATGTTGCCACAACTCTGAATGTTGTAAAGAAAACCAAGAAGCGATTTAAAATAACATTTTGATCCCATAAAATGCAGCAATGCTGTTATTTCCAGCAAGCACACCTACAGCTGTGATAGTTTGTGTCTCATTGTCATACCGGTCTCAGCTGCTTGTAACAACAATTTCATGTGACTCTTCTTCTCAGCCAGACACTGATTATGGCCTATGTGGCTTTTTGGTTGGAGGTTGCAAACCCTGTTCTAGTGAATTTTAGAAGTTTATAAAATAGTACAAAAATAATAAATCCAAAACTATCCCAAACGTGTTTAGCTGTATACAACCATACTTAGCAAGAGTTTGCTTCATTGCATATATCTGAAAAACAACAGCTACTAGGTTAATTAATTCTTCAATAAGGTAAAACACATTTTTACAGAGGCAACCAACCTCCAACTCTGGCCCTGATGCAACGTTCAACATGGGAGCTTTGGATTCAACCCCTACACTAAATATGCTAATTCCTATAGGGAACTATTTCCAATACAAGAGATAATTGCCATTTTTATCCTTCTATCTTAAAGGTGAAGCATATTTGGAATTAGTATATTTACTTGTCTGGGAGGTATGGCTAAAAGCACTTCACTTGCTATGCACTTTGTTTCGGAAGCTACATTTGCAATAGTTTCATAATTCAACATTACTTTGTATAATTCAACAATAGAAATTTGCAGAACCATCTGCTGACTACTTAACAGTTGACTGTCATGATCCACATTCTTATCACTCCTGTGCTGTTTGATCTTTGCTGGCTACCTAAGTAGGTGAGATCAGTTTTTAAGAGCTTAGTTTTAACATTTTCTGCCCATTCATCTAGTTTTTGTGTATTGTCAGGAGTTCTTGTCATGCTATACATCCATCCAGATAAGAGGTGGTTAGTTGTTCCTAGGACAGCTGGACAACTCATACAGGTATTCATTTACCTAACAAGTTCTCAACCTTTTTCTCTAAAATCAGGGAAAAAGCCAGAAATAATCAGGGGCAAGTGCCCCACATCAATTACACTTTTTAAAATATTAACATTATCCACTCAATGGGTTCACAGACAGAATCAGGGCTGGACTACTCAAAGGCCAACTAGGTGGCTGCTGTGCTTGTAAGGGAGCTCTCTCCAAATTTATTCATTTTTTTAGATATAATATACAGTTTCTTTGTTGTAAATAAATAAGGCAACCTGTTAAAACAAAATGCAAAATATGCTTGCAACATGAAGGGTGCTGGGGGGTGGGGGTGCTCCACTATGACTTGACCATTCCAGTCAAGCCACATCATGTTAGACTTGAGCATTACAATGTCCTAGAGCAGAGACCTTGCAACTTTCAAATATTGGCACAAAGGAGTTTTTGGCAATATTTATTTTTTTGAAGAAGAAAAAGCATGAATCTCTAGTGTCTGGCTTTACTGTCTGACTGCAATGTTCAGCAATTTACCAGAAAATTAAAACTTTGATGAATGACTGAGACAAAATTAGGGGCATTCTGCAGATTTCTGGACAGTTGACATGAGAGGACTGGTGTAATGAGAATGAAGACGGAAGGTAAGAAAAGTATTACTATTATTATTATTTTTATAATGATGCTAGTAGTGATCAATCAGATATTTTGGCAATATTTCTGGCTTTGTGATTTGTGTGGAGCAACTTTGAATACTTGTTCATATGGTCATGAAATAATATTTAATAGCCATCAGATGTACCTAGAAATGGTGGGTAGAGGTTGGGGCTAGTGATGAAAGTGACTTACTCTCTTGTCATTTGCTCAGATTAAACAGTCACTATCTGGCTTTGTAGGACTAGTGTGCATTTGTGAGAAGTAAGATAGATTACTCAACTGGACACCAAATATGCAGAGACAGAGTAGGTATAATTGCTAGGGCTGTCTGTGGAGGAAAATGACTAGCTGCCCACTGATGTTTGGTTATTATTTCAGATTTGGTGGACCACTGTGATTTATACAACATAACATGCAACATTTTAATGTGTGGCAAATGTTTGTTTGGAACATAGGTGAAATACATTACACAACCATCCTCTTTCACATCTGAACATCTGAACTGTACACAGAAATAACGGATCATACTGTCCCCAACCCAACACAAGATATAGTGACCTCTGAGGTTTAGTAGGAATATTAAAGAAATAATGACACTGTCCCCAGCCCTCTGCATAAGTACCATGACATTCTGTTTGCACCTACGATCAGGGCTAGTTTTAGACTAGATGGGGATCAGGCAGAGATGACTACTACACCCATATCAAAATCCAGTTATACAGCCTTGGTGTGCAGGGGCCACTAGCCCAGAACTTCTGCAGGTCTGGGTATTATGTGATGCATTTTACCCCTTATTTTTTATTTATTTTTTGAGAGAGAATTGTTAAACTGAGCAAGTAGCAACAGAGTCGGTTACTTTCATCCAGACAACCAGCCTAAACACTTCTTTAACCCTCTTCAGAAATGTCAGAAAGGTACACAGAGGGCACTGTAGCTTGCATAGCAGCTCTGTTCTGTTTAGAAGTAACATGTTGGAAACATTATTGTAATAATTTTTTTTTTCAAATTTCCTCACAATCAAGTGGATGCATACATTTCAGTTTTAGACTTCATATCTTTTACGTAATGCATGTTAAAACAAACTCTGTTACTCTAGCACCTTTCTAAGTTTATAAGAGCAATATTTAAAATCTGTCCCTAATTTTGGGCCTTTGTCCCACCATTATGCAAGGCTTTGTTCAGATTTCTTACACAAAATGGTTGAGAGGTATGGGGTGCTACTATTTATGTATCCTAACATGCATTTGTCTTCTCAGTTTACTGTCAACTTGTGTTTGGTCAGCTTTGAGCATTAAACCTTAGTTTCAAAGTGTTTCTTCTTTGAAATAAAAAGAAGTAAGACTGAATTTCTATTCCTTACATATGAATTTTTAGGCCATCACTGGATCAAAATGTTGGAAAAATAGCACTAAAATGTACTTCAGTGTTAATATAACCTCATGGCTTCTGGATGACTAGCAGCGTCCAGTTTAATATAGTTATTTCAATGCAGTTTTGGTTAATTAGGGTATGTTGAAAGAATGCATGAAAACACAAAGTTGAAGAGTAAGACTAAACTTTCCTTAATCGTGGTTTTTCTTCAGGCCATTGTTGGATGAAAGATTTGTTTAAAAAAATCTAAAATGCACCTCAGAGCATCTAGAACCTCCATGGCTTCTGGGGGATGAAGATTAATGCAGTTGTCTCCTCCACAATTATCAAACTGCTGTCTTGCCTTGATAGAACACGTTGAATGAATAAATAACTGCAGGAAAAAACCTGAAGAGTAAGAGAAACTGTTTTGTGTGTGTGTGTGTGTGTGTGTGTGTGTGTGTGTGTGTGTGTGTGTGTGTGTGTGTGTGAGCAGGGTCGGAGGGGGATGGGGGTGGAAGCAGTGGGGGCATCTTGGAGTCTTTTGAAGCCACTTGGCCTAAGGCCAGCTCTGTACAGAATAAGAGGATTTCTACTACTCTCCATTTTCTGATTAATAACTATACAACTATAATGCATGGAGTTGTTTAAAGACTTTAATTCTCATTGTTTTGTCGCAAAATCAGAGGCAGGGCAGAATCAGGCACATCTGAAGGGCATATTTAGAATCAGTCTTAATAAATCAGCTATCTTCTCTGAACAGTGTGTGCAAGACTGGCCTTATTCTGGAGATCCCTCACATACCATCATTTCAAAAGGGGTTATTTAAATCCTAACACACATCCACTATTTTAATCAATTTGTTTTCTCTTGGCATATTTTACTATAAGTTAACTCCACCTGGCTTGTTTCTCTTTTGTGATTTTACTATATTGATATGTAGACCTTTTAAATGCACACAACTTTAAAAGATGTTCAAATACAAAAGAATAAACACAGAAATGTACAAACTATCTGAATATCCTCTATAATGACATGTTTGCATGCAAGTTTTATTAAGGCCAAAGAAACCAATTACTTTGCAGCTTTCAGATACATAGCTATACATTTCTGAGCCATGTATCTTGTCTGCCAGAGGTATCTATCAATCTGATCAAATGATCTGCCACTTTATGAAATGTAATTATTTCATCATCCTGCATTTTAAAAGGGAAGCCCAGGACCAGTTTTTGGTTCACAGCATATTGCAACTGAAAGCAGACAGACAAGTCCTGCCTCTTTTCAAATACTCACTGGGAATTAATACAAATGAATGTCCTAAAGAAACAGTAGAACAGGGTTCTAACATTAATTAGCTTTCACTCTTCCCTGGAAACCCACGTGTTTCAGCTGATTCCTTTCTATCCATCTTTAATGCACCAAAGGTGAAAATTATCAATACAAAGATTTCTTAGTATTACTACTCCAGTCAATGTTTTTGTCTCCCTGAGAGGACTTCACAAAGGAGACTTAAATTATGCATAATACTATGTCATTATAGCGAAGCGGATTTTTGAAGGTGATGAACATATAAATGATTTTAGAAATATTTTAAGTAAGTTGGCTGTACAAAGTAACAATTCTGTTAACCTGAACAAACAGATAAAAGCTATATAATTCATGTGTTGTAAGGCTACTTTTGATTTTACTGTGTGCCATAACTTTGCACAGATTAGCTGAAATACAGAAGTGTACTTTTTTAATGCACTCACTGGACACAAGTATCCCTTTTCATGAGCGAGAGTGACCTGGGAGCACAGAGTCACTCAGTAGGCAAATGGAGGATAAGGGAAAGAAACACAAGACTAGAGGAAGCAGAATGTTAACAGCTCATAATCGTAATAATCTACACTGACAGCCAGACTCAAAGAAAAAAAATTTAATGGAAAAGAACATTAATCATTTTTCTGGTACACATCATTATTTTTTAGCAATAAAGCTGGCAATGAGTACAGCGAGCAAGATATCCTTGAAGCCTCTGGCAGTATGGAAAATGTAGGCTCATGATCAGTTTATTTAAAATTGCGCAACCTAACAGCCTGTTTAGAGTGTTGTTGAAGAATGATTTGAAGGAATCCAAAGAAAACCTTACTGGCATTCAAAAAGGTTTACAATGACACAGAAGCCTTAATCCTCAATGTTTCCATATTGCAGTGAGCCGGTCTTATAGGTACATAAGTTAGTGCTAGACTAGTAGACCTTGTGGGCCATTTCAAGCCAAGCCAATTTCCTTTTCTGTGCTCAAAATAACCTATACCATTTGGTTAGAGATTGACCTTAACCATCCCATGGTCAGTAATTATATATTGCTCCTAATGAGAATAAATGGGAACATACCATAGATAATTTTAGAGGACTCATGCATGGGATAAAGCATTTGGGAGCTGCTTCTTTCTATTAGTAGTATGCAGAGTAGTGCTGGGGTAAATTTTCTGTTTCTCATCCATAGATCTATGTTGCTCTTGAAAATGGACATGGATGAATTTTGTTTTATGTGGATGGGGAGGCTGTTTCACAGCACTGTAACCTCTGTGTGATATACCTGTCCTTCCAAAATGTTCTGTAGATGTTGCAGAAGAGGTTTAGATCCCTAGACTGAGTATTTCTGATGCCATTCAACTTGATGATGTGCAATAAATCCATCAGTAATAGGTCAGAGGATGCCTTGTACACCAGACACAGGCCACCTCTTAGCAGTCAGTAAGATATCGAGTATGGTGACAGGGCGTTGAGTCAGTCCATGTAGGATATGTTGTTTAGGCCATGTATCCTTTTGGTAAGGTATCTCTGTGGGTGTTACTGTTGTTGCATGTGTCCAGAGATACATGCCAAATGGGGCATTATATTCAATGATTGGCCTAATGAAGGCTGAGTAAAGGGGGGCAATGACATCCCTAGATCCAGACACAATCCCTTTGTGTATATGTTGTGCAATATAGCACTTTCTTACAACAGACACGTTGGTCAAAACATTAAGTTGGAAAAAATATTCTGAATCAGAGATTGCTTTTCCACTATAGCTTTCCCTAGGTAGTAACTATAGTGTAAACAGCAGTTTTGATGGGAAATCTGCATACTAATACAGCAGTCTGGTGGAGGCTAATACTGATTAGCAACATGTTCTCCCAAATATGGCTGTGACTCTGGAATAACTCTGCAAAGCAAGTTACTTTTTTTCTTTAAGAGGAAAAAGTGAATGGTGCCAATGGCAACATTCACTCATTCACTTCTATGACAGTAGTTGCAGAACAAGTATAATGAAGCCTTCTGTGTGTGTGCAAATGAGAGACTGTCTGCATTTGTATTTCTGTGGACATGTAAGTGTGTATCTGTAAGAGCATGAATACGGCTGAATGGATGTGTGTGCACATACATAAGTGTGTATTCTTGAATGTAAGTAAGTGTGTATGGGCTTGTTTGTGATTCCATGGTCACATACGTGTATGTATGCTTGGAAGAGTGTGTGTGTGTGTGTGTGTGTGTGTGTGTGTGTGTGTGTGTGTGTGTGTGTGTGTGTGTGTATGTGTGTGAGTACCTGGAAGAGTGTGCATGTGTTATGTGCATGGGTGAAGAAATGTGTGTTTGTGTGGTAAGGAATTGATCATGCTACTGCAATGTGTTAATCCTTGTAGAAAGAACACTAGCACAGTCAACTCTGAAAGTGCAGTGTAAAACAAAAAGATGGAATGAGCCACTAACAAGGTGGTTCAATGCACAGCTTTTCTATGTCTCTTTAAGTAGAGATTCTCTCCATCATGCTAATTCAGAACTCTGCATTGGCCAATTAGTGTGAGCACAGAATTCTTCTGAATCCCCCCCAAGTCTGTAATTCATTCAAAAAGCACTGTTCCAGGTATTACAACGATTACAATAAATTAATATGCCCATGGCTACCTCACTGCTACAAAAACAGGTTGATCCAGGCAAACTGGAAAAGTTAGAATGACTTCTCCTATAGAGGTTCCTATAGGTGAGAAGACAATTTGAAGTGTGTAATATACAATACAATTTTAGCAAACAAAGTTAATCCAAATTGCAAGAAAATTTTCTAAAACGGTGCATTTCTTGCCATAACTGGCAAATCATTCTAAATTCATAACACACTATTTTGTCTTTGAAGTAATAAAACTCTCAAAACTGAAAATTCAGCTCTCATTCATCCCTCCAAAAAACTCAAGAGACTGGGAAAAATCTGAAAAAAGAAAATAAAATAACATCTGATTCTAAAAACATTAACATTTGCTTGTTTTAAACATTTATTTTTTAATAAACATAAGGATCCAAAAATACACACAACACATTCAGCTTAAAAGTCATTTAAGTCAGACTAACATATTACATAATAATAATCTTACAGCCAGTACACTAGATATAGATGAAGTGAAAGCAACAAATTATTTGCTTCAAAATGACTACAGCAGTGAAGTACGTACATTTACCATAACAGTAGATGTTTTATGATACCTCTGCTGCAGTATGCTTAGCTATATGAGTTATACCCTGCCTCATATATAACAGCCTGTCAATTTCCAAAACTTAAGGGCACCTTCCACATGCATAGACAATTGACATCTGAAGTACGGCTGGAGTAAATCAGCGATCTGGATGCCAAGCTCTCCAGAGGTTTCATGTCAACTGAAGAGGGAGGCTACAGCCATGAAAAGGGGCAATGCCAGATAAGTAGAAATCCACATCCTCATCCTGGCAACAAAAATAAAGGGGATGGAGGGAGTGATTTCTGAAGCAGTGATCTATTCAAGCATCTGTTGTTATGGTAGGTTTACTTACACAACTGTAGTATGTTCATCATTATCCGCTACAGTAGCCTTAGCTATATAGGTAGAATACCATAGCTTATAAGGACTAACAGGAAGAAGGATGAGGGTCCAGCAGCACCCAGAGCCACACGCTCCAGGGATCTAAACCTTGTCATCACAATAAACAAAACATGCTGGAAGGATAGGTTCCTAAGCCAGAGACTCCCCAGACTCTGGAACAGACTGCCCATACATGTCAAGCAGAGCATCTCTTTGGCCCTCTTCAAAAGTAACCTTGATGATTGGATGGGAGAAAGGAAATTCACCCCAGGGATCACTTCAGTCGCCCTGTTAGACAGGGGTCCAGGGAAGTAAATAGTGTGGGAAGAAATAGCCAGGGAATTGTTATGGCTAGGCTTGTATAGGCCCTAGGGCCGATAGCCTAGTACCAACCTATGAACCCAGAAAATGGTCCTTGCAACACCGGCTCTAGACTTGGAAAAGAAATCTACTTTGTAGTGCTTTGTACAAATATGTACAGAAGACCAACTTGCTCCTTCTAGAATACTTCTAGAGTCCACAGATTTCCAAAAAATTCACTGAAGAAATCAAAGCCCAAGTAGGAGTTAGGACCCTGCCTGGAAATAGTTATAGTGGGAATAACATAGGACAACCCATTTGGAAATTGTCTGCTTTGGCACTGTCTGTCCTTTTTTTCTCGACTTCATAAGAAATGAACAAGTGATCAGAATTTCTGAAAGTTTTAATTCTCTCAAGCTAGTATCTGAGACAGCTGAAGTAAGAAAAATCATTTCACTTCATTTTAGCTTCTAGAAAGAAGAAAAGGAGATGGATAGTTTGGCTCAAAGTAAACTCAGATACCACTTTAGGCATAAATGAAGGAATAATAGTCAAGGAAATATTACCTTTGAGAAAAATGAGATAAGGCTAACACAATACTAGAGCTTGCAACTAAGACACTCTTCTTAAAGAAGTTAGAGCAATCAGCAGAATTGTTTTCCATGTTAAGAACCTTAAATCTACCTGATGCAATGGTTCAAATGGATCAAGAGTTAATTTTTGCAAAACAAAATTAAGTTCCCAAGGAGGAGCCACAAAAAGAACAGTTGTGTACACTTACCATAATTGTAGATGTTTGAGTGTATGCACTGTTGCAGTCATCACACTTGGGTTATCTGCCTGCAGATAGCCCTCAGTCGGCCCGAATACCAGAGACTTAGTATTTCTGTGTTGGTTGCTGTCACTCCAAGACTGATGTCAAGTTGTCAGGGGTATAAAAACAGGCAGCTGACGCCAATACATCAGTTTTTCTTGCCCCAAATGTCAGGAGCCCTTAGGGAGCTAAGTTATGATGGGGAAAACGCCACCAGTAAAAAGTAAATACTAATACCAATACCCCTGAAAGGGGTGACTAAAAGACATAGAGAGGGGAGACAGAGAGAGACAAGGGGGCTGGAGGGAGGGAAACCAGGACTGCAACAGTGAATACACTCAGACATCTACATTTATGGTAAGTGTACACAACTGTACTATGTTCTTCATGTTTCACTGTTGCAGTCATCACACTTGGGTAGATTCACAAAGCTGAAGAAGGGTGGAGGCAGTCAAGAAGAGGTGGGGCTGGCTAGTATGCCTTGCAGGACCACTGTTGCAAAACCTGCCCTGGATTTGGAAAAGTTAGGCTGGTGGTAATGCTTGGTGAAGGTGTGTACAGAACTCCAAGTAGCAGCTTCCAGGATGTCCATGGTAGGGACTCCCCTGAGGAATGCTGTAGAGGTAGAAGTTGCCCTAATGGAATGTGTTCTGATCCCCTGAGGAGCTGGTTTCCCATGGTGCTTGTAGCAGAAATGGATGTTGTGTGCTATCCATTTAGAAATGGTTTGTTTTGAAATGGTCTTGCCCTCTGCCCCTGGTGCAAAGCAGACTAGTAACTGGTCAGATTTCTTGAAGGGCTTAGTCCTATCAATGTAGAATCTGAGCTGTGTGTGCACATCCAAGGAGTGCAGGATCCTTTCCCCTTTATTTTGAGGATTAGGGAAGAAGGTTGGCAAAAGGAGAGATTGGTTGAGAGCCACACTGGATACCACTTTAGGCATAAAGGAAGGGTTAGTCCTGAGGGAAACCCTATCAGCATGGAAAATAATGAAGGGTTCCACAGCCATAAGTGCTTGTAGCTCAGACACTCTTCTAACTGAAGTGATAGCCAGAAGGAAGGCTGTTTTCCAAGAGAGGAATTTTAACTCTGCTGATGCTGCAGGCTCAAAGGTAGAAAGCATGAGCTTTTCCAGTACAAAGTTAAGGGCCCAAGCAGGGGTGGGTGCTATCTCTGGCAGTCTTAAGTTGCTTGCCCCTCCCAGGAACTGTTTGATAAGTGGGTGAGAGAAGAGAGGTGGCTCAGTGTTTTAATGAGCCGAAATGGCAGAGGCATGGATCTCAATGGAGGAGGATAGGCCTATGTGGAGTAGATTTGCTAAGTAATCCAGGATTAGAGGCTGGGAGGGCAGAGTTGTGTCCTCTCCTTTAGACTGAATCCAGGAGCAGTACCTTTTCCACTTATCAGCATAGGATTTCCTTGTGCTGGGTCTTCTGGCTTCAATAATTATTTCCAGCACCTGCTTGCTTAGGTTGGTTACTGGGGGAGAATTCAAGGAATAAGCCAGGCTGCAAGATTTAGGGTTTGCAGTTGCAGATGCAAGATCTGCCCCCCCCCCCCGCTGAGAGAGCAGGGTTGGGTTCTGGTGTAGGTGCCAGGAAGGCACCGGTGACAGGCTGTGCAGGAGTGGGTACCAGTGCTGACATGGCCAGTCCGGGGCAATCAGAATTGTCCTTGGTCTGTCCTGTCTTATCTTGAGTAATACTCTTGAGAGAAGGGGCAGAGGGAGAAAGGCATATATTAAGAGATTTACCCACTGGAAGGATAGGGCATCCACTTTCCAGGCCCTGCTGTGAGGAGTCCTGGTACAGAATTTGCTGAGCTGGTGATTGCAGGGGGAGGCAAAGAGATCCACCTCTGGGGTCCCCCATTTCTAAATCAGAAGGTTGAAGGTGTTGGGCTCTAATTGCCACTTGTGTGGGTCTAGGAGATTTCTGCTTAAGCCGTCTGCCAGTGAGTTTTGTTTGCCTGGCAGGAATTGAGCTTGCAGATGGACCTGCATGTCCAAGGCCATGTACCACAGGCCCACGGCTTGTCTGTAGAGTGGGTAAGTGTGGGTTCCCCCCTGCTTGTTGATGTACCACATAACTGTGGTGTTGTCTGTTTTTATTAGCAGGTGTCCTGGTGAAAGTAGGGATCTGAAAGTTGTCAGAGCATGCTGCACAGCTAGCATCTCTTTTTGGTTGATGTGCAGATGAATTTGACTTGGGCTCTAGTGACCCTGAATGCACTTGCCGTTCATGTTTGCCCCCCAGGCATAGTCTGATGCGTCTGTGGTTAGGGTCTAGGTGGCGTGGGGTTGAGTAAAGGGCAGTCCCTTGTTGTGATTGTATGCTGCTGCCCACCAAAGAAACTCTGTCCTCAGACAGGGTGTGATAGGAATGACAGTTTCCAGGTCCTGAGAATGTTGGCACCAAAGACTTTTTAAGTACCACTGAAGTTTCTTCATATGCAGTCTGGCATATGGAATTAGTAGGATGCATGAGGCCATGAACCCTAGGGCCTGCAGGATTTTTCTTGCGGACAGCTGGGTTCTGGTGGCCATTTGTGTAAAATAGTCTGTCAGATAGGCTTGTTTTTCTGGAGTGAAGAATGCCATCTGGGAAGCTGTGTCCAAGCTTGCTCTCAGGAATACAATCTTTTGTCTGGGGAATAGTTTTGATTTCTTTTCGTTGATGGTGTACCCCAGGGAGTTTAGAAGTTTTTTTTGTTATTTTTTTACAAATGTCAGGTGCTGCAACAGCATTTCCTGACTGTCTGCCTGAATCAGGCAGTTGTCCAAGTATGGGTAAATTTGAATATTTCTCTGTCTGCAGTAAGCAATGGCTGGAGCCAGGCATTTTGTGAATACTCTGGGAGCAGTGGATATGCCAAAGGGAAGTGCAGATAACTGATAATGCATTAATCCTGCCCTGAAGCGTAGATATTTCCTGCAAGACTCCCTTAGAGGGATGTGCTTAGGCTTCTTTTAAGTCTAGGGTGACTAACAGGCATCTTTGGCTAGCATAAGTAGAAGCTGCTGCAGGGTGAGGATTGAACTTGGTTTTGTGCCTCTGCCCACTGGTTTGGAGGAAGGTCTGGGAACCCTTTTGGGGTTGGCAGTGAGTGGAAGTAAAATTTGTACCCCTGGGATACAATGTTGAGGACCCATCGGTCTTTGGTGATGGAAATCCATTTTTTTGCATGAAGGGCAACTTTTCCTAATAGGGGCACAAGCAGTTGGGCAGAGGTGGTTAGAGGTGGAAGCACTCCATTGTTTAGATCTCTGCATACCCTGAGACTGTAGTCTGGGGGGGTCTGTTTCCCCTGGGTCTAGTTTGAGATGGTCTTCAGGGGGCTGGAAAAGACCAATGTTTCGAGAGGCAATGCCTACTGAATCTAGGAGACTGTACTTGCAAAAATTCTTTGACTGTCTGCATAGATTTAGCTTTTACTTCCATCTTTTTAAGAACCTCTTCTGCTTTAGTGCCAAACAGATTGTCCTTGTTCAAAGGAGCATCTAATAACTTTGATTTGACATGGTCTGCTCCTTAAGCCAAGCATGCCTTCTCAGTACAGAACCAGTGACTGCTGCCCTGCAAGATGCTTCTAGGGCATCAAAGCCACACTGCAATGTATGCTTGCTGACTTGACTTGCAGAATGCATAAGCTCTTGCAATTCTTTATTTTCTGCACAGTCTGTAAAGGTAGCTATTTTTTGCTTAATAAATTCCATAATATGTTGTTGGTACTTCAGCATGTGAAACTGACAATTCAAAGCCCTAATGGCAAGAGTTGCAGAGGTATATACTTTCTTACCCCATCTGTCCAAAGCTCTGGAATCCCTGTCCGAAGGGGTGGGATTCTTAGCTGTAGTTGCTTTGATGCCTTTAGGCCCCTCGGAGATAATCTCTGGTTCAGCAGTAGGATTTTTGAAAATGAATTTGTGAGAGTCAGGTACTCTGTAATACCTGCCTGGCTTCCTAGGAGCAGGGGTTAAAGTATCAGGAATTAAACTGGATTCCATAAAGACATCATCCACAACCTCCAGGACTGGGGGTATTGCTAAAGGCCTACATTGAGGCAAATCTAGATATTCTCTGAGTCTCTTTTTGGACTGAGGATAGTCTTGGCATTCCCAATGAAAATGCTCTCACAGTATGTAAGGTTTCATCAAAAGACCACAGCTAGCAGGCACGGAGAACCACCAGGGATAACCAAACTCCACAATAAGGCAACAACTCAAGTCCACCAACTTCATCAGACACAGCCCAATGCATTTCCACACTTAATATACAACTGATTTCTTAATTAAATAATTGATTAAACAGTTTTCTTAAAGTAAAACAACAACCAATCCATTTAGACTCACTTGTAACTAAATGTTACATTAAAAACAATCATTTAAAGCATATTGCACTCATGAAAAAATTGTTTTAAAACCACATGTATCAATAAAACAACAATTGTATATACAGACTGAAAAACACATTTCTAATAGCACTTTTCATTCCCCAATAAATACATATTGTGTTACTAGTCTGCCACATATCAGTAAATAAACTACACATGTCACCTATTCAATAATACTGAAATAAAAACATGTGATTTAAAAAAAGAAGAAAAAAAGAAGAAAAACTTTTCTGATATATTTATACAATATTAGATAAGTTACCTCAAATTTAAAATTAATAAAATTATTTCAAAAACAGTTAAACATAACACAGTTTAACCAGTAAAAACCTAGATATAATAACATTTATGAAGTGTCTCTTGTTTTAAATTGCCATCAAGCCATAAATAAAGGATTTATAAATGTTCAGCCTTTAAGGTTTCACCAAAAGAAATATCCTCTGGAGTAGAGGCAGAGGGAATGGATTCCTCTGCATCTGAATCCTCATAAGCAGATAAGGGCATGTCTTCATAATCAGATACCTCGGAGTCATCGAACTCTTGTTCTGTTGAAGCTGTCGGGGACAGGTCTCTTTTTCTCTTAACAGGGGAAGGCTGACTTCCCCGAGTCAGCATAATAAGCTCTTCTGCCATTTTAAGCATTTAATGTTGTGGCAAGGGAGCAGGTGCATCCACTTTGGTCGTCATTTTTTTATGCGTAGAGTGTACTCTTGGCTTTAGAAACTCGGTAGTCTTAGACAGAACTGAAGACGCGAAAGAAGTCATCGGTTTATGTTGAACATCGGTAGTGAGAAGAACTTCCTCAGAAGCCGGTGCCCGCTCAGCGGCTCCGGACCCATCCAAGGTAGAGACATCTGCAGGTTCCGTAGTCGAAGAAGAGTCTTGTGGCATACGGAACTCCGAACGGTTCTCAGTAGAGGCCTGCGAATCCACTGAAGCGGGCATCAGGGGCTGTAAAAGCACCTCAATGAGTACTAGAAAACAGGCGATTAGCTTAACGGAAGCATTGTCAGCAGCTTTGGTCTTGTGTGGCCTGTCTCTGTCTTTATCCCTACGTTTTTTAAGAATATCGGTAGTCGGATGGCTTACCAAAGCCATTTTGGAATACGGAGATAGAGAACAAAAGTATTTAGCGACAATAAGGGCCCGGCGACAAATAGTTTGGGCATTCAACAAGGCACAAAACAGACAGCGAGGTCGGTCGTGGTCTGGGCCTAAACAGGTGATGCAGTAAGAATGGAAATCTCGCTGTGGTATTTCCTTTCCACAGGCAAGACAATTGCTAACTTTTTCTGACATTGGTTAGAGCAAGAAAAAAGGCTCCCCAACAGGGTACTTAGCTTTAGAAGACTTCAGGATAATTCAATTCGGAAATGAAAACTCAGGTAGCAGCCGACTGGCACTCGTGCGAACTGCTTCTCCTTCGGGCTCCTCGGCAAGAAAGACTGATGTAAAGGCATTGGCTGCCTATTTTTATACCCCTGACGACCTGTCAGCCATGAAGCGACAACAACTGATGCAGAAATACTAAGTCTCTGGTATTCAGGCCATCTGAGGGCTACCTGCAAGCAGATAACCCAAGTGTGATGACTGCAACAATGAAACACAAAATACATCTTCTAGGTGGGCAGATATGCGGCACCCTTTTCAAAAACATCTTGTCATGTGAGTGCACTGAATGAGAGGAATTCCTGGACAAACTTGCTGATCTAGCTGACAAATGAATCTTCAAAACACAAACGAAAAACTGGAAAGTTTTAAACAACTAGGAAAACAATAAGTGAGTCCAACAGAACGCAGCCACACGATAAATCCAAAAAACCTTTACTTGCTAACGTTGGTACAAACATACATACACTTCTTCAGACAAGTAATTACTGAAACCTCTTGTGAGTTTAAATATACTCACATACCAACAATTATATCCAATTCACTAAACAATTTCTCAATTAAATGATTTATCAATTAAATAATTCATTTTGGTTTTAACCTCCTTAAAAACTGCAACCTAATATAATATATTCCCTAAAAAACATACATTTCCAGTTAAAAACTAAAATTCAAAGTATCATATCCTAAACTGTATTACAAACTATCCAGCAATATATATTTAATTAATAAAAACATAATTATTATATATATATATAATATATTATATAAATGCATACCAAATTCACATTATACAAATAAAATAAAATAATCTATAATGCATTCACCTATCAAAACAGGAATACCAAATCAACCTCTATATATTTAAATCACTTTTGTACAAGCTTAGACCGTCTAGGAATTTGTAAATATATTTATATAATATAAAAAATATATATATACACATATATACACAAAAAGTTTTTTTATGTATATATTTTATATTATATATTATATATTATATTTTTGTAAAAATACTATTACCTAGTAAGAGCTTTTTGTTTCAAAAGGCATTTTATAGAATGCAGATATGCGGCACCCTTTTCAAAAACATCTTGTCATGTGAGTGCACTGAATGAGAGGAATTCCTGGACAAACTTGCTGATCTAGCTGACAAATGAATCTTGACAGAGGAATAAGAGAGGCTAAAGGATAATGACGCACACAAATATTGTAGAAGCATAAAACTGCTAGCCTTAAAAAGTGTCTAATGTGGCACCAATTAGAAAATGTTTTCCTTTTGCTAAGATATGATTTCCAAGTAGCAGGTTTCTTTGCCTATTTTAATAGCTGCTTCAAGTCCTTAGAAAAAAGGTGCCTAAAATTATTAAAATTTTATCATCAAAGTAGTTAGATGATGTTGGTTGAAGATGGGGTGTATCAAACAATCCCTGTCTTGTATGAGTAGGTCGACAAACAAAATGCAGTGATGGAAACAACCAACTCATGAGTACAATAAAACAAAGTTTGGGTGGATTACTGAGCCCATTTCAATGTATTTGCAATATGTGCTTGCGGAAATGCTTTTTAATATTAGAAGCTACATAAAGGACACTGGTGATTTCCTACACTACTTATATCAATGGTATGAAAAAACAAAAGAAAACATGAATTACAGTATATACTTGTCACTATGGGTATTACATCATTGTTTACGGTTATTCCAAATAGTTTTGGCATAGATAGTGTATGGAGTTTTTACGTAAATATGGTCTAGTGTCAGGAAGGAAAATTGAAACCATTTGTGAATTACTAGACCTTGATTTGAATAATATTTTTATGTCCCAACATGTTACTTTCCATCAAATAGCAGGCGTGGCTGTGGGTACTCCGATAACCAATGCCTATGCAAATATAGCTGTGAATAGCAATATAGATATATAGATTATATATATATATATATATATATATATATATATATTTATATATATATATATATATATATATATATATATATATATATATATATATATATATATATATATATAGGGCCAGCACATAGTATAGAAAACATTTTATTCTACAAAAGATTTGTTGATTATGTGTTTTTTGTATGGAAGGGAGATGGGAAAAATCTTGGTGAATTAATTAATTATATTAATAACTACTCTGACTTCCTGAAATTTACTATTACATCTTTAAAGGAATCTATACATTTTTCGGACTTTACTATAGAGAGGATAGACAAATTATTACGCCTATACATAGAAAGGAGATCCAAACCAATAAGTACACTCATAGGACTAGTATGCACCCTAACCATATATTTAAAGGTGTGGTGAAAAGTCAAATGTTACGTGCTATTGGGTGAATAATAGTGATGATAAATTTATGGAACAGTTGAATGACATATAACCAATGAGTTTTACCAGAAGGGTTATGGTGTGGATTTACCACAAACCTTATGAGCAGGTAATAGAAATGTTGAGGCAAAACAATTTTTTTTGTAGTAGGAATTTAAATATGCAATGAAATGCAAGAAATAGTGGACAAGATAGGTTATGTTATGTAACCACTTATAACAGAAGGACAAAGAATGTTAAAGATATTATTACGAAGAACTGGTGCCTCTTATTGTCGATGCCCGAGATTCAAAACATTGCAGGACATAGGCCTAGCATTTCATATAACAACAGTACTGATCTGAAAAGGAAGTTGTGCTATAAGGATTTGGTAACAGGAAATACTAACAATTAAAAAATAATGGCTAAAGTGGAGACATTCTCATGTTATAATTGTGTATGCTGCTAAGACATTATTACTGATGCTGAATTCACACACCATATAACTAAGAAAAATATATATGTTTAGGTCATCATCCACCTGTACAACATATAATATTGTTTATCCTGCCAGTTGTACAAAACGTTTAGCATTTTATGTAGGGAAATTAACTCACAAACTTAAAGATATAATTATAGAGCACAAATCAGCTATCAAGAGGGGTGTAGAGACTAATGCCCTAGCAAAACATAGCAAGGAGGAAGGTAAGGAACACAAATTTAAGTTCCGTGTATAGAATTATTTATGCAAATAGAAGAGGTGGTGATGTGAATAATTTATTAGAACTTAAAAATATGAGTGGATAATAAAGCTTCAGGTAGACATTATGCCAGGGCTAAATACTTCAGTTAGCATTAAACCAGTGCATAAAAGGAAACAAATGTTTTTGATGAAATGATTTTTAGGACAAATTCTGGAAATATATAGGTTTTCCATGGTGCTTATAGCAGAAATGAATGCAATGGCCTATCCATTTAGAAATCATTTGCTTTGAAATAGCCTTCCCCTCTGCCCCTGCAGCAAATGCCACCAGCAGTTGATCAGATTTCCTTTGAGGTTTATTCCTGTCCAAGTAGAATCTAAGTTGTCTATGCACATCCAAGGAATGCAGTATCTGTTCCCCTTTGTTCTGTGGATTGGGAAAGAAGGTTGGCAAATGAATGGACTGATTAAGAGCCACACTGGATATCACCTTGGGCATGAAGGATGGATTGGTTCTGAGGGACACCCTGTCCGCATGAAAGATGATGAAAGGCTCCACTGCCATAAGGGCCTGTAATTCAGTTACCCTTCTAGCGGAAGTGATTACTAAAAGGAAAGCTGTTTTCCAAGAAAGAAATTTTAAGTCTGCAGTAGCAGCTGGCTCGAAAGGAGGTAGAGTGAGTTTCTCCAAAACAAAGTTAAGGTCCCAGGCTGGGGTTGGAGCTTTCCTGAGTGGTCTCAAATTTTTGGCCCATCTGAGGAACTGCTTGAGCAGTGGGTGAGAGACGAGGAGAGGTTCTGTGTTATAATGAGCTGAAATGGCTGAGGTGTCGATTTTAATGGAGGAAAAAGACAGGCCCTTGTGAAGCATTTCAGTTAAGTACCGTAAAATATGAGGTAAATTGGGCGCTGCTGTGCTCATCCCTTGAGATTGTTTCCGGACACAGAATCTTTTCCATTTTTCAGCGTAAGTTTTTCTAGTACTAGGCCTCCTTGCCTCTAAAATGATATCCATTACAGGTTTACTGAGGGATGGTAAAGGAGAGAATATGTAATTAGCCAGGCTGCAAGATTCAATGTTAGAAGCTTAGGGTGCAGAATCTAGTTCTCCTGCTGAGACAACAGGGAAGGAGTCTGAGGCAGGTGCCATGGGGATAACAGTGACACACTGCGCAGGAGGGGGTACCAGTGTTGGCACGGCCAGTCTGGAGCAATCAAAATCATCCTTGGTTTGTCCAGTTTGATTTTTAGTAGTACTTTGGAGAGCAGAGGCAGAGGGGGGGAAGGCACAGACTGATAGGTTTTTCCAGCTGAAGGACAGAGCATCCACTTTCCAGGCTTGTTTGTGGGGAGTCCTTGTGCAAAATTTGTCCAATTGGTAGTTCTGGGGAGAGGCATACAGGTCTATATCTGGGCTCCCCCATTTGCTTGTCAACATGTTGAAAATCCTTGGTTCCAGTTTCCACTCGTGTGGGTCCATGAGGTTTCTGCTTAGTCCGTCTGCCAGTGTATTTAATTTTCCTGGCAGGAATTGAGCTTGTAGGTGCACTTGGTAGCTCAAGGCTGTGTTCCACAATGCCATGGCTAGTCCTGCAGAGGGGGTAAGAATGTGTACCCCACTGCTTGTTTATGTACCATATAACAGTGGTAGTGTCTGTCTTTACCATTAGTTGTCCTGGAAGAATGAAGTCCTTGAAGGCTGTCAGAGCATTCTGTACAGCTAACATTTCTTTTTGATTGATATGCAGGTGCATTTGACTTGGGTTCCATTTGCCTGAATGCAATTCCCTGCCAGGTGAGCCCCCCATGCATATTCTGATGCGTCTGTTGTTAGGGTTTGGGTGGCAGGGGGTGGTGTGAAAGGTAGTCCCTTGTTGTGGTGGCAGGCCTCTGCCCACCAAAGGAACTCTAGGCGTAGCAAGGTACAACAGGAATCATTGCTTCTACATCCTGAGAATGTTGACACCATAGGCTTTTTAGATACCACTGTAGTTTCCTCATATGCAGTCTTGCATATGGAATTAGAAGAATGCAGGAGGCCATGAACCCCAAGGCTTGCAGTATTTGTCTTGCAGATAGCAGGGTTTTTGTGGCCACTTGTTTGAAGTAGGTTGTCAAATGAATTTGTTTCTCTAGCGTGAGGTAAGCCATCTGGGAAGTTGTATTCAAGCTTGCTCCCAGGAATATAATTTGTTGACAGGGTATCAGGTGGGATATATTTTTATTTATGATGTACCACAGACAAGTTAGAACCTTTTGTAAAAAGGCCAGATGATTCAAAAGTATGTCCTGGCTTTCTGCCTGAATTAGACAATCGACCAGGTATGGGTATATTTGAATATGTATTTGCCTGCAAAATGCAATAACTGGAGCTAGGCACTTTGTGAATACCCTGGGCACAGTAGATAAGCCAAAGGGCAGTGCAGAGAACTGATGGTGCATGTAGCCTGCTTTGAAGTGTAGGTATCTTCTGCAAGATTCCCTGATTGGGATGTGCAGGTATGCTTCTTTTAAATCTAGTGTTGCCAACCAGGCATCTTTGCCTAGCATAGGAAGTAACTGGTGAAGAGTCAGCATCTCCAAAAAGGTGTTTAGAGGAGACAGGTCCAGGATAGGATACCATGAATTGTCTTTTCTGGGTACCAGGGAAAGTCTTAAGTAGAAACCTTGTCCCTTTTCCTCTTCTGGTACCAAATGAATAGCCCCCATGCTTAAGAGAGAAAGTACTTGTTTTTGGGCCTCTGCCCACTGATTTGGGGGTAGGTCCGGCCACCCGCTTGGTGTTGGCAACGTGTGGAAGTGAAATCTGTATCCCTGGGACACTATATTTAAAACCCAATTGTTCTGGGTAATGAGTTCCCAATTCTTTGCATGAACAGCAATCTTTCCCCCCCAAAGGGGCAGTCAGTTGATAAGTGCTTGGAAATTTTAAAAGGAAGTCATTGAGACAGTTTACCATGGGGGGAGTCTTATTATTCCCTGATTTGGAAGTGGAGGCCCCCCACTGCTTAGTCCTGTGTGTCCCCTGGGACTTAAACCTGGGGTTTTTGCTGTGTCTGGGTTTGGCTTGAGAAGACCTGGAAGGGGCTGGAAAGGACCAATTCTTAGGGGGGCAATGCCTACTAAATCTAGGAGGCTGAACTTGTAAGAAATTTTTAACAGTTTGCATAGATTTAGCTTTATCTTCCATCTTTTTAAGAACTTCCTCAGCCTTGTTGCCAAACAGGCGGTCCTGATTTAAGGGAGCATCCAACAATTTAGCTTTAACATGATTAGGCAAAGATTGCTCCTTAAGCCAAGCATGCCTTCTGAGCACAGACCAAGTAACAGCAGCCCTGCAAGAGGCCTCTAATGAATCAAAACCACATTGCAAAGTATGTTTTTCAACTTGTTCAGCAGAATGCATTAAATCCTGCAATTCTTTATTTTCCACACAGTCAGGAATCAACATCATTTTCTGTTTAAGCAATCCAACATGTTGCTGCTACTTTAACATATGAAACTGGCAGTTTAAAGCCATAATGGCCAAGGTTAAAGAAGTGTAAACCTTCTTACCCCATCTATCCAGTGCCCTGGAGTCTCTATCAGAAGAGGTAGGATTGTTAGCAGTAGAAGCCTTAATGCCCTTGGGCCCCTGTGAAATAGTCTCTGGATCTGCATTAGGATTTTTAAAAAGGAACTTGTGGGACACTGTAGTATCTGTCAGGTTTTCTGGGAGCAGAAGGCAAGGAATCAGGGGCCAAACTAGACTCCGAAAAAGCATCATCAACAATGTCTAGTACAGGAAGAATAGCTAAAGGCCTATGCTGAGGTAGGAGAAGGAAATCTCTAAGCCTCTTTTTTGAATCAGAAAAATCCTGGCTTTCCCAGTGGAAATGCTCCCTTAGAGTATGTAAGGTTTCCCCAAAAGAAAAATCCTCAGGAGGAGCATAGAGGCCTGAGCATGTGGCCTGGGCGTTGTTTTTTTAGGCATGGTTCGAGATTTAGGCCTAAGTAAAGAAGGAGGCGTCGGTTTAATATGCAAGTCCTTAGGCCTGAATACACCCTCAGAATCCGGTGCGTTCACAGCGACTCCAGACCCATCCAAGGTAGAGACATCCGCGGGTTCCATAGTTCAAGCATCTTGCGGCATACCGGACTCTGAATGGGTCTCAGTAGAGGCCTGCGAATCAGAAGTAGCGGGTATCAGGGGCTGCGAAAGCGCCTCACTGAGTACTGGCGAACTGGCGACTGGCTTAGGAGAAGCGTCGTCGGCAGTTTTGGACCTCGGCAGCCTGTCTCTGTCTTTATCTTTGTGTTTTTTTGGAATCCCGATAGTCGGATGGCTAACCGACAACATTTCTAGATAATTAAACTGAGAACGAAATATTTAGAGGTGAAAATATACCGACGACGGATAGTGCGCTGATTAAATAAAGCCACAAAACCGACAGCAAAGTACGTCGTGGTCAGGGCCTAGGCAAGGAATACAGTACGAATGAAAATCTTTATAAGGTATATGCTTTCCACAAGTAATGCAATTATTAACTTTTACTGACATCGGTAAGCTTTAGTTGAAGACTTCAGTTCTGAAACTCGAAAATGAAAATTTCAGGAGTCGGCCAACCGGCACTTGCAAACTGCTTCTGCTTCAGGCACCACACGGCAAGAAAGACTGATGTTACGGCGTCAGCTGCATGTTTTATACCTCTGATGACCTGACGTCATGGAAAAAGGGACAGCAACTGACGCAGGACCCAAGACTTTGTTAATCAGGCTGACTGAGGGCTACCTGCAAGCAGATAACCCAAATGTAATGACTGCAACAGTGAAACACGAAGAACATCTGGTCTCGCTACCAGAACAGTCCCCTTTTTACAAATCCTAAAACTGGAACTTGGATAGTCAGAGGTGTTGATGGTACAACTGAATCTTTCTCATCTGGAGTCTGGCTAGAGAAATCAAGAGAATCACAGATGCAATGAATCCTAATATTCTGAAAATTCCCTTGCTGAAGAGCTGGACTGAGTGGAAAAAGACAGGATCAGATTTAGATATCGATGTACTTTTTCATCTGGTGGGAAAACTCTTTGAACTGAAGTATCCATGAGACACCACAGGAATACAGTCTTGTGGGAAGGAGTAAGAGAAGAATTTTGAATGTTCTCCAGGAAATCCAGTCTGAAAAGGGCATCCCTTACTCCACTGAGGGATTCTTGACACTTTGCAAAAAGACTGCAAAGATAAGCAAGTTATCTACATAAAGAAAAATATGAATACCTTATAATTTACAAAAGGGTATCACTGGAGCTAGGTAGCTCATAAAACCTTTGGAGAACTAGATAACCTACAGGGTTATAAAGAGAACTGAAAGTGTAATCCAGGCTGAGAAAATCTTAAAAAAATGTTTGAAATCTGTGGCTACAGGAATATGACTTAATAAGCAATCTGTACCGATAGGACTATGATTGATAAGGACCCTTTAAATCTAGAGTTATCAATGACCTGAAACGAGGATTAAGAGGTAACAGGTTATGAAGGGATAGGATTTTGAACTTTGGAACTTTTTCAAAATGTCTGAAAAATGCAATATCTTGGACTGATCGCCATAAAGCATCTTTCTTTGGTATCAGAAATATGCAAGACTAAAACTTTTTCTTGTCAGGGAAAAGAGGAACATTTTCTATTACCCCATAAATACCATTTGCTGAATGACAGGAGGGTAAAACGAGGTTTGATCCAGTGGAAGAGGAGGTATCCTCTGAAAGCAAGGTAGGGACTCCCACTGCCATCTATACTCCTGGTGAATCACGATAAGAACCCATTTGACAAGATTAATTGCTGGCAAAGAGAGAAATGGAGAGCCAGACTTTGGGTAAAACGTAAAAGATTGCCAAAGAAGGAAGGGGGAGGGATAACAACTGTAAGATAGTTATTTATGCTTGTTGGGCTATTCTCTTTTCTGGGAGGTCCCCATTTCCTTTTGGAGCCTCTTTCTATCTTTCTGAATGTCTGCTTGCCATAAGTTTACAGAGACTGCTTATTTTGCTTTTTATAAAAGGGTCCTTAGTTAAACATAAAACCTTGAACAAACATTTGGAAGGAAGGCTGAAAAATATGAGTCACCCCTTCAACCAGTTTCTCTTTCTCATCACATTCACTTTCAGGAAACCAATAGCAGATGCTACAAAAGCAACCTCCTTATCAAGGGAAGAATTTGAAATGTCACCTTTAACATCTTCAGGCTAATTTTGAGAACATAACCATGCAAACCTTTTCATCACAGATGCAATAGCTGCTGTTCTGAAAGAGGCATCAACTAAGTCTTAAGAACATTTCAAACAATCTAAGGCAACTTGAAAAAACAGAAGCAATAAGAGCATTTATAGATAATTTTTCCTCAGAAGAAGGAAAAGTGGCAGCAGTGTTCCTCATATTTTCAAAAGAAGCAATCAAAAACTAACATGTGACCTTGACAATTAAGAAACTCAAAAAATAAGAGTGACAGAGGAATACTCTTTTCCAAATCTATCAAAAGCTTTCCTATCCTTGTTAGAGGAATTAGCATAGAAGGATTTTACAAGGAAATCACTGCAAAGTCAGCTCTGGGATTAGAAAATAAATGAATATTTGTAAGATAATTATTTGGAAGACTGAGGAACTTTATATAATCTAGCTGGCTTCCTGGATGCTACAGGCTGGCTGTCAGTCATGTTGCAGTCTGTAAAAACATCCTCCAAGGCTGAAAGAACAGGAGAACAGCAGTGGCAGTAGGCTGAAGAAATTCTAGTGGAAATAAGTGTTAAAACTTTTCAAAAAGGCTAGAATGTCATTTTGTCCCACTGAAATAAATGGTTCATCCTCGATATGGTTTCAGAAAAAGAACATTTTTCCAAGGGTCCGTGCTGGCTGAAGGGACTACCAGAAGAACCCAAGGCAGAAGATGAGTAGTCTGAAAAAACAGAAATAGCCACAGCAGGGTCATCTGCTTGAGTCTGCAGCTAAGGCAAAGTAGCAGCCTACTGAAGATGCAGAGGCTGTCTGGAAATTTTCTTCTTTTTGTGACCAGAGGAAGGAAGAACAGAATACCCTGTAAAGCTGTTCTATGATAAAGCCAAGAAAGAAGCCTGAAACCTGGGTAATGATTACAGCTGCAGCCGATAAATGGTAAATATTAAAAGAATAGTGTTTTCACCAGAAAGACAATGTGACATAGGTTCATAGGTGTGTACTAAGCTAATGGCCCTGGAGCCTTTACAAGCCTAGCCCATAGAAGTGCCCTGGCATCGTGCCGCCCAACGGTAGTTCCCAGTGCTTTTATCAAGTACAGCCACTGGAGTGATCCCCGAGGTGAACTTTCTATTACCCATCCACTCATCAAGATTTCTCCTGAAGAGGGCCAGTGAGGTGCTCTGCTTGACATGTATGGCAAGTCTATTCCAGAGCATGGGCAGTTTCTGGGTGAGGAACCTGTCCCTCCAGCATGTTCTGTTGATTGTGGTAATGAGGATGAGGTATCTGGAGCATGTGGTGTGAAGGGATTGGGATTTCTTTAGACATAGCATTTCTAACAGAGCTGGATAAGACATGGCTTTGTAAGTCAAGCACAGATCACCTTTAAGTAGGCAATATGAGAAAGAGAATAGCTGGAGTATTTTGAGTCTGTCCATGTGGGACATGTGTTTAATGCCTAGGATCCTCTTCCTGAGGTACTTCTGTGGCCTCTCCAGCTGCTGCAGGTGCCTAGTGAGGTAGATGCCAAATGGGGCATTATACTCGATGATTGGTCTAATGAGGGAAGAGTAGAGAGAGAGAGACAATGACCTCTTTCTTCCTAGATGCAAAACTCTTGGTAATGAAATCTGCCACAGAGAAGGACTTTCTGACCACAGTGGCAATGTGGTGGTCAAAGGAGAGGTTGCTGTCAACCTGTGTCACCAGATCTCTTATAACGCCTTCAGTGTTCAGTGGGCTCCCATCGATGTGGTAATTAGTGGGAACTGAGTTTTTACCAAAGGGGATGATGACGCATTTTTTGGCGTTAAGCTTAAGGCCATGGTTTTGACACCAGTCATTGGTCTCAGTTAGGCCTTTCTGTAGGATGTCTGCATCACTTGGGGAGTTAATAATGGCTTACAGTTTGCAGTCGTCTGCGAACCTGTTCAGCCAGAGTCCCTTTGTATTGGCATGGACTTCTAAGAAGTAGATGCCAAACAGGAGAGGACCCAGGACCAATCCCTGTGGGACTCTACTCGTGACTGGTTGGCAATCTGACTTTCAGTCCGCTACTTTCACACTGTTTGTTCTGTGAGCCAATTTTGCAACCCACCTAGTGATATAGGGGTTGATGCCTAGTTTGGTGAGTTTATCAATAATTCCAGAGTGAGGAATGGTATCAAAGGCCTTGGCAAGATCGAGGTGGGCTGTATGCACTGCCTTACCTTCATCCACAGCCCTAGTGACTGACTCAAAGAAGTCAATCAGGTTGAGCAGGCATGATCTCCCTTTCACAAAGCCAAACTGCGTGAGGTCTAGAGTTTGGAGATTTCCTATATCTTTGTTAATCAGGTTTATGATGATGCACTCCATAGCTTTACATATCAGACTCATCAGGTTAATCGGGAGATAATTACAAGGATCTGTAGTCGCTCCCCCTTTATGGAGAAGGATGAATGTAGCAGTGCACCATTTGGTAGGGACAAAGCTTGAGGTGAGGTTGTGACTGAACAGGGCACACAGATGTGGTGCCAGTTCCCTTTGTAGTTCATGGAGAACACAGCCAGGGATATTATCGGGTCCCATGGAAGCTGTATTTTTGGCGGTGAACAACGCAGCTTTATCCTGTGCTGCAGTAATTCTGGGGGCCTGGCATTCTTCCGGTATTGTGATTGGTCCTTTAAGGGGGGAGACATGCAGAACACACACTTGCCCCAGTCCCTAAAACAATTTATATAACTTATTATCAATAACAATTGTGTAAAATCTTAGAAAAACAGAAGTTTACACTAAAAGTGATAAATGAACCATTTTTTAACCGATGAAAACATCATGTGACAGTCAAGAAACAGTAAATCCTAGCAAAAAAAAATAAGTTATGTCTTACCATAATATTCCATCTGTGTTGTCGATCTTCACTAATCCTTGACTGTGGGGACTCTGTTCCGAGTCTCAGAACAAACTCTGCTATTTACTTCAGCTCGCAGCTTCCAAACTCTCAAGCTAGGCTCTACCCACAATGCTCCTCTCAAAATTACCTCAGATCGAGTTTGTCCAACATAGTGGCAGACAGACAAGCAGATATTATACTACTAATAATAGACATAATAATCAGAGACCAGATATGTGTCCCTAATATGAAGCCAGCCATGGAAAATTCGGTCCACTAAGAGTCTTAGGTTGGGAGAAGGAGGGGGGAATGTCAAGGATTAGTGAAAATCAACAACACAGATGGAACGTTATGTTAAGACATAACTTCCTTATTTGATGTTGACAATCTTCACTCAATCCTTGACTGTGGGACAGGGTCCCCAGCTACTTTAGTCTTGGGAGGTCTCACGGAAGAATATTCCTAAGCACCATCGAACCAAATGATGCCCGTCCCCTAGAGATCTGATCCAATTTGTAATGAGTGATAAAGGTATGTAGAGAAGACCAATTGTCTGCTGCACAAATATCATCCAAGGATGCTCTGGCATGAAAAACTGCAGAAGTTGCCACTGCTCTAGTTGAATGGGCTTTAATTGCGCATGGAAGTTGCAGCCCTTTCGACTTACAAATAAAAGTCATACAGTCTCAAAGCCATTTTGCCAAGGTAACCTTTGAAACTGGATTACCTAAGGATAGAGAAGAAAATGCAACAAATAATTTGTCAGATTTTCTGAAATCCTTTGTTCTATGAAGGTAAAAACATCTAGCAAATGAAAGGAATACTCCCCTTTACTGGTAAAATTAGGGAAGATGACTGGCAATTGAAGTGTCTGATTTATATTAGCTTCTGAAACTATCTTTGGTAAAAAGGATAGACTAGTCCTAAGGGCAGCCCTTCCTTGTGGAATATTAAGTATGGAGGTTGCAGGATAAGGCCTAAAGTTGATACTCATCTGGCAGATGTAATCGCCACTAAAAATAAAGTTTTCCAAGATAAAAACTTTAAGTCACAAGTTACTGATGGTTCAAAGGGAGACGAAATAAGGGACTGTAGGGCTGTTAGATCCCAAGGAGGAATTGGTTCTTTAAATGGAGGTCTTAACATCAGGAGTCCCTTTAAAAATGCTTGCAAAGTTTGTGTGACATTAAAGATGAGCCATCAGGTCTATATTAGATCACCAAACACTTAAAAAAGCAAATGGTGATTAATCGACCCTGTGTAAGCGAAAACTTGCAATTTCTAACTATCAGAACAGCGATTTTTTTCCTAGGGAAAAAAATCACTGTTCAAACAAAATAAATAAATAAAACACTTTGAACATTACATTAAGTGGGGTCTTCGCCCCACACCCCCCCTACTTAAATATACCAAATTGAGACCGCATTACAGTGCCGAAAACGGCAAAGTAACGAAGCGGCCAAGCAAATTCTTTCCCAAGAAAAGAATTTGCTTAAAAGCCGCTTCGATATTTTTCTGTTTCAGGCTTTTGAGTTCGACCAAGATGCATTCACTTGAAAGAAAGTTACTGTTTGTCGTTTTTGCATTTAGTTACTTGTATCACATTGCACTCAAGTTACCTGGCACTTGCTCACTAAAGCAATTATATAAGTCAGCACTAAAAATTAAAAGCACTACACCCTCACTCCCCACTGGCCCTTGTTTTCAATTAAGGATTTCCCAATATTATTCTAGCATGTCCAAAGGTCAGTTGTCAATCTCCTCTCCGGTCCAGCTGGTGAATCTGGGAATCTTGAGGCAATGTTATAACTGCCTCATGTACACAGACAACCCTCTCCTCCTCCCAGATAACACAAATACTTCGGAGAGATGCAGCTATTTAGCCAAACTGGAGGCTGAGCTCTCTCAACTCAGGACTGGCAAGACCAGACAGGAGGAGAAGGCAACTACACACACCACAAAACCAGCCTCACATAATGCTACCACTCCACTGAATCAAACACATAAACACACAAAGACATACTCGGAGGCTCTGAGTAAAATTTACCTAAACAGCAGAGGCCTCCAAAGCAGACACCCAAACAACTGCTACCTCAAGACACCCCACAAGCAACACATAAACCACAAAAAGCAGTGTGCAAAGCAGTCACAGCCCTTAAGGCCAAATACAACACCAAACATACTTGTCATAGGTGACTCCATAGTCAGACACACTGGCGTCCCACTCACCAGGCTGAACAAGGAGAGGGTCACAGTAAGCTGCCTATCGGGCTAGAATCCGCCACATAACACAAGCACTCGGGTCACTCCACAGCAAGTACAAATATGACACAGTCATTGTCCATGCTGGTGTGAGCGACCTGAGACGCACCTCCCTGGACTGCATGAAAAGAGACATAGAGGAGCTCTCTGATTATGTAGCCCAGGCAGGTATGACCCTAACCCTGAGCAGTATCCTTCCTTCACCAAGAATGATGCCACAATATAGAGACAAGATGATCAGCTTTAACAATTGGCTTAATGTCTGGTGTCATTCAAAGGGGATCCAGTGTCTGTCTGCCTGGGATGACATGCTTGACAAGCCACGCTGCCAAGGGACGGCTTGCACCTGTCACCCCTGGGATTCCGGATATTGGCTAAGGCTCTTGCCACCCCATAGTGCCTTTTTAGGCAAGGCTCAAATTCTAAACCTACCACCCTAGAAAACAAAATGGGAAGAAATTGAGGGTAATGCTGCTCAATGCCAGAAGTCTAAATCTCAAAATGCACGCACTCGAGGCCCTTCTCAGTATGGAGAACATCGATGTCTGTGCTGTAAATGAAACCTGGTTCAAGGCTCCTGAGAGCACCCCGGCACTATTAGGTTTTACCTCATATCATGCGTTCCGGCCCCAAAACCCGGCCCACTCCACAAAAGGAGGGTGTATCCATATTCATAAAGGATGCTCACACCTCCAGGTTGGTGGCAACGCATGAAGCTTCGGAAACCATCCAGGTGCAACTAACAATAGGCAAAACTGCTCTACAAATTGTAGCATGCTACAGGCCACCCTCTCAAACTCAGGAACCCCACACAGCCTTCCTGAAGACACTGGAGGGTATAAATGTATCTCCAAACACCATCATATTGGGTGACTTCAACTACCCGAATATAGACTGGGAACATTACTCAAGCCCTAACTTTCTAGCCCAACGGTTCCTGGAGTTCATAAATTCAAATGCCATGGAACAGCTAGTCACTGTTCCCACGAGAGGAGAAAATATACTAGATCTCATTGTCACAAACATGGGGACAAAATGCTCCACACGGAAGTATATCCCTCATTGGTGAGATCTGATCATAAACTAATCTCACTGGAAATCCACATCCCGCCCCACCCCAAATAAAAAGACCATAGTGAAGAACTTCTCTAAAGCAAACTTCACACTACTCAAGACTGGTGTGGTATCCTTCAAGGCCCCTGAGTCAGAGGAAACCACAACCCAAGTTGCGGAAGCCCTTACAAATGCCTTCTATGAACACCTCCAGGACTGCATGGATCAGGCAATCCCAAATAAAACCAAGACTCTTTCCACAAAGGGCAAACGTCCAGTCTGGTGGACCCCAGCCATTAACAAACTTTACAATAAGAGGAGAAAGCTATTACATGATAGAACAAAATCCATAAAAGGGAAGTCACCCTGATCATTATTAGTAAAAATACGAGCACTCATAAAATCAACTAAGGCCAATTTTGAGAGAAAAATTGCCATGGATTCAAAGGACAATCATAAGGCCTTTTTCAGCTATGTTAGGAACCTGGGTGGAAACTCACAGATATGCTCAGAATTAGTCCAAAATGATACAAAAATCACTGAACCCACAGACATTGCCAACATACTGGCAGACAGGTTCAGTGCAAACTTCACCCCTCTCCCCTAAAGGAGAGATAACTATCCCAGCCGAGTGTAGCCTCCCGGACATCTCAAATGCGCAGGTGAAAGCTGCTCTCTCTAAAGCTAAAACACAGCATCAATGGGACCGGATGGTGTCCCCGGCTGTGTGCTACACGAGCTAAATGAGGAATTAAACCCGCACATAAGGCAGCTGTTTAATCTCAGCCTTACCACAGGATACATGCCCAAGGAGTGGCGTGCGGCAACTGTGGTCCCACTCCACAAAGGTGGCCTCACGGACCCTGGTAATTACCCCCATAAGCTTAACAAGTCTAGTCTGCAAAGCTATGGAGAGGATCATAATGGAGCTCATAAACAAAGATATAGGGACTTGCAGACATTGGACCCGACCCAGTTTGGCTTTGTCAAGGGAAGATCATGCCTTTGAACTTGGTCGACTTCTTGAAATAGTCACCAAGGCCATTGATGAGGGAAAGGCAGTCCATACAGCCTACCTTGACCTTGCAAGGCTTCGACACAATACCCCACTGGTATTGTAGAAAACTTACCAGCTTAAATGTAAACCCATATGTCACAAGATGGGTTGCAAACTGGCTTAAAGACAGAACCCACAGGGTTAGAGTTGCTGGCGCTGTGTCAGACTCCAAGCCGGTCACAAGTGGTGTCCCACAGGGCTCGGTCCTTGGCCCCTATTGTTTGGCATCTACTTCTCAGAAGTACAGGCCAACATGGGAGGACTTTGGCTGACAAAGTTTGCAGATGACTGCAAACTGGGCGCCATAGTGGAAAGTGCATCGGACACTGATATCCTTCAGAAGGGACTCACGGAAACAGATAGCTGGTGCCAGAGCCATGGCCTGAAGTTAAACGCCAAAAATGTATAGTCATACCCTTCGGGAAAAACAAGGTAACCCCAAGCTACCATATAGGTGGCAATCCACTAAGCACAGAAGAGGTTATCAGGGACCTGGGGACCCAGGTTGACAGTGGCCTTTCTTTTGACACTCACATTGCTAAAGTGGTTAGAAAGACCTTCTACATTGCCCACCTGATCATGAAGGGATTCACATCCAGATCTAGTGAGGTCATTGTTCCCCTGTACTCTTCACTTATCAGACCAATGATCGAGTACAATGCCCCATTCGGGATGTATCTCACCCGACATCTGCAGCAATTGGAGAGACCCCAAAAGTTCCTCACCAAAAGGATAAAGGGACTCCAAAATCTGTCATATGCTGCCAGATTGAAGAAACTCCAGCTCTATTCAGTCGCATACCGTCTGCTCAGAGGTGACATGTGCCTGACATACAAGGCCATGTCCAACCCGGAATTAATGGACATGCTCCACCTCAAAAATCCAAATCCACCAAAACCACTAGAGCAAGCGACTTAAACCTTAGCACGGATATAAATAGGACGTGCTGGAGGGATAGATTTATCACTCAGAGACTCCCTATGCTGTGGAATAAAATCCCGGTCCATGTGAGGCAGAGCACCTCGCTGACTCTGTTCAAGAGAAATCTAGACCTGTGGATGGGAGATCGTAGGTTTACCCCGGGAATCATCTCTGGGTCACTGCTGGACAGAGGCACAACAAACTAATGGGCACAGTATTTTTTCATATAAGGGGTGGCGTAAGCCACAATAATTTGGGCTAGGCTTATAAATGCCTTAGGGCAGATAGCCTAGTATAAACCTATGAACCTATGAACCTATTCGAAAGAATACATCTTTGGTCTTCTAATAGGGAACCGTGCCGTAAAATTCCATAGGAAAATTCGATGCCGCTAGATGAACTTTAATTGCTGATGCAGAGAAATCAGATTGGTAGAGGTTGGCTAAGAAATCCAAAACCTTATGAACCAGGCTCGAATAAGGATCAAGTTTGTTGTAAAGGACCCAGTTCACAAATCTTTCCCATTTGCAGGAGAGGATAGAGAAGGATATCTGGCAATCATGGGAATTGGAGAAGCCATGCAGTGAACTTGAAATACTGGAGATTCGGAAGAACCATGCCTTCTGGATGAGACAGCAGATCTGGAGCTGGGTCCAGAATCCATGGTTTCTGAAGAAGGTGAGGCCAGATGAAGAGAAATCAAACCTGTTGAGGCTGGAAAGGAGCAATGAGGATTACTGAGTTTTCCATCCCCTTGGCTTTCTTTGGAAATTGCGATATCAAGGGAGTTGGAGGAAAGGCATAGAGAAGACCAGGGGCCCAATCATGAAGGAGAGCATCTCTGGATGACTCCCCCGTTGGGGGAATTAGGGCAAAGTAACGTCTGCACTTGTTGTTCATAGGTGAGGCAAAAAGATCGCAGCAAGGTTGGCCCCAGTGACGAAAAATCTTGTTCGTCACTACAGGACTGAGAGACCACTCGTGAAGCATGAGAATAGTTCTGCTCAGTTTGTCTGCTATCATGTTGGAGCTCCCCAGAGCATGCATTGCTATGAGAAAGCAGCTGGAAGAAATCTCCCATTCCCAAACTCTGAGGGCTTCTCGACACAATGGGTAAAATTTGGTTCCCCCTTTCTTGTTGATATACCAAACTAATGACATGTCTGTTTGAATTGCTACTGTTCCGAGAAGAAGGACATCCTGGAATGCCTGCAATGCTAACAACACTGCCCTCATATCCAGAACATTAATGTACAAGTTGGCCTCTAGTTGGGACCACGTGCCTTGGACTGTCCTTCCCAAAGTCCCCCCCCCCATATCTGGGAAGTATCCATGGTCACTATGGCTTGGGGTTGCAGAAGAATGAATGGTCGCCCCAAGAGAATCAGACTGGAATGAAGCCACCATAAAAGATCTTGTTTGCAGCAATTGGTAGTCACAATTAGGTAAGACATTGGTTGATGAATCAGAGACCGCTGGGAGGCAAGTAACCACTGCAGAATTCGCATGCAATATCTTGTTAAGGGGACAAGAGTTATTGCTGCTGCCATTGAGCCTAACACTTTTAGGACTAATTTTGCTGGAACTCTGTTGTTTCTTAGAATTTGACAGACTTGGAATCTGATGAGCTGTCATCTTTCTGGATGAAGAGAAGCAATTCCTGTGACAGTGTCTAAGCGGGATCCGTGAAGTCCAACTGCTGAGAAGTTTGCAAGCTTGACTTTTCAAAATTTATTGTTATGCCTAGAGATGTACTGTAATCTCTTGCCTGTTCTAACTGACACCTGGTGGTGACAGTAAAGAGCCAGTCATCGAGGTATGGAAAAACTTGAAAGCCCTGCAGTCTGAGATGAGCTACAACCACTGCCATGCATTTGGTGAACACCCTGGGGGCTGTGGTGAGTCCAAAGGCCAGTGCTCTGAAATGGAAATGACTGTCTCCTAGCCGGAAGCACAAAAACTCCTGGAGCATTTGTCTATTTTTACAATGTAATATGCATCCTGGAGTATACAGAGCACATACAATCGCCTTTTTCCAAGAATGGAAGTATAGACTGTACCAAGACCATCCGGAATTTGCTTTGCTGAACTGCCTTGTTGAACTGGCTGAGATCCAAGATGGGTCTCCAGTCCCCTGTTTTTTTGGGCACTAAAAAGAACCTTAAGTAATAAACGGATCTTGTTTGGTCTGGTGGGACTTTTTGGATGACTCTTTTGTCTAGCAGTTTTTGAATTTCTATGACTGCTGCTTTCCTGTGATTGGATGGAACATCTGGGAGTTTTTTCTGGGTTATTGGGGGTAATGATAATGGAATTTTGTAACCTCTGGATATTATTCCCTACACCCATTTGTCCGTAGTTAATATTTGCCAGGCAGATTGGTGCAGAGAAAGTTGTCTGCCGACTGCCTCCAGAGGAGGGCAATTGGGCCCCTGTTCAGGGGTGCTGATATGAAGTACCAGAGAAAGATTCTCTGGACCCCTGGTTTTGCGGTCCATTTCTGCCTCTGGGGTGGAGTCTACCCCGGGGAAAGTCTTTGCCGCGTGAATCCTGGAAAGGCCCTTTGGATTTTTTAAACTATAGTCTCCCACTTCTCTGGTTCCTACAGTAAGGCTACTGAGGACTGGAGAAATGTACACATAAGGCAGAAAGGGTCTTGCCATCTTTTTCACATCTGGCTAAAGAGTCTTTTACCTTGGGACCAAAAAAGGTAGATCCGTCCAAGGAAGATAAGGCTTAACCGCAAAGTACACAGAGGAGCCTGGAGAAAGCTGTGTGAGCAACACCTTTTATGCATCAAGGCTAGAAAGGCCACTGTCTTCCGCTCCTTGTCAATTCTGAAATTGAGCCATAATTAAGGAGGGCAGGTACAAGGATAACCTCCAACTTCCCAAAATTAACCAGGAGGGTATTTGGGGCTTTTCCCCACCAAAATTTCCCCCCCCATTCTGCTGCTAAACAGGCCTAATGGGTTTTCCTTTTAACCCGGTGGCTTGTCCTTGTTGGGAATCCATTGGGGGAGGGGGGATTTCCCCCCACTTGTTTAGAGATGCCCCCCCAAGGGTCAAGAACCCCTTTTAAAAGCCTTTCAGGGGTCAAAGGGGGGGGGTCAGGTTAACAGGTATTTTCCCATCCCTTTAGATCAAAAAAAGCTCTCGGGGGAAACCCCCGGGGGGGCCCCCCCAACCTTAAAAAACTCCTCGAGAAGGGGTTTTGGGGCCATGTTTTGGATTCCTGTCCAAAGGATCATCCGAGGAGATTGGGGGGGCCCCCCCCTACAGGGGAGATAAGTCCAGGACCGGGCTTCCCCTTTATTCCCCCGGGGTTTCCCCGAAATGGGGGGGGTCCCGGGAAAAGGAACCCCAATGGGGTAAACCCACCCCCCCCTGCTGGGAAAAAGGGGGGCAAAGGAACCAGCTCCCCAAAAATTTGGGGGAAAAATGGCCGGGGTTTGGGCCCAAGGTCCCCACCGAAAGGGGGGACCCCCAATCCCGGGAAGGTTTAACCCCCGGGCCCAAAAGAGGGAAAACCCCCCGAAAAAGGAGGTGGAACCTTCCGGGGGCCCCGGGGGAAGAGGAGGGGGAACCCCCCCCCGAAGGCGGGTTGGAGAGGGGGAAACCCCCCCAAATCCACCCCACCCCAAGGCTTTGGGGAGGGAAAGGGGGCAGGGGGGGTCCCCCAGGGGGCTGGGCCGGCCCTTTAAAAGGGAATGAAAAAAACCCCTTTTAAGCACCCCGACTCGAATCGGTCCCCCCCGAAAAAGGGGGGGCCCGGGTTTCCGCCGGTAAACTGGGGGGGCCCCTGGGGAATGGAGGGGGTCCTTTTTTGGGGGGTTGGGGGTTGGGGAAAACGGGGGCCCTTATCGGCCCCAAAGTTGGGTCGGCCCCCGTGAAAAAAAGAGGAGTCGGGGGGAAACCCCAAACCCCCCGGTCCAATCCCTAGCCTGGGAACCCGTACTTTTTTTCCCGGGTCCCGGGGTTCGGGGGAAATTTTTTCCCGCGGGGGAAAAGAAGAAGGGTTTAAAAAGGGTTAAGTTTTAAAAAATTTTTTTCCCCTTTGGGGAAAAAAAAAAGGGGAAAATACAACCTTGGTTTTGCATTTTATAGTGCATTTTGAACATTTCTTAAATCCTGATGGCCTATGTTCTTTAGACATGGCTATCTACTTCAACTGAACTTTACACTGAATTAAAACAAAATAACACGTAGACTAGGGCAAGGTCCCTCTAAGTTAAATGGGATCACTTACCACCAAGAAAAAATACAATTTACCACAAAAGTCTTAAAACTGCACAATGACACAATGATTAGCTGTTAAACAGCTCCTGCTAAGGCGCGTGGGCTAGGCAAAGGCCCCTCTGACTTAAACGGGATCCTTTGCTGTCAAGGAAAACACAATTTTACCACAAACGTTTCACAAAAACCAATCACACACAATAAGTAGCTGTTAAAACAGCTTTTGGGTAAGTTTAGCGAAAAATTCTGACAGAAAAAATAAGCACTAAGAGGCACTTAGCTCAGCCAAGTCCGAGACCACGTCTATGCTGTAGAAGTGGCAAACGAGATCTGGGGAAGCAGTAGTGGGGCATCCTGGGATATGAGGTGGCTCAGCCAATAAGAGACTTCGTTCTATAGTATAGTGTGCCGAGTCGGAGCCGAGGGTCGGCTCCGAACCCATCTGTAGAGAATGTAGGCGAGATAGGATCACATTACATCCACTGCCATGCATTTGAACACCCTGGGGGGCTGTTTTGAGTCCAAAGGCCAGTGCTCTGAAATGGAAATGACTGGCTCCTAGCCGGAAGCACAAAAACTCCTGGAGCATTTGTCCATTTTCACAATGTAATATGCATCCTGGAGTCTATAGAGCACATACAATCGAGTTTTTCCAAGAATGGAAGTATCGACTGTACCAAGACCATCCGGAATTTGCTTTGCTGAACTGCCTTGTCGAACTGGCTGAGATCTAAGATGGGTCTCCAGTCCCCTGTTTTTTTGGGCACTAAAAAGAACTTTAAGTAAAAACCGGATCTTGTTTGGTCTGGTGGGACTTTTTGGATGACTTTTTTGTCTAGCAGTTTTTGAATTTCTATGACTGCTGCTTTCCTGTGATTGGATGCAACATCTGGGAGTTTTTTCTGGGTTATTGGGGGTAATGATAGTGGAATTTTGTAACCTCTGGATATTATTCCCGGCACCCATTTGTCCGTAATTAATATTTGCCAGGCAGATTGGTGCAGAGAAAGTCGTCTGCTGACTGCCTCCAGAGGAGGACAATTGGGCCCCTGTTCTGGGGTGCTGATATGAAGTACCAGAGAAAGATTCTCTGGACCCCTGGTTTTGCATTCCATTTCTGCCTCTGGGGTGGAGTCTACCCTGGGGAAAGTCTTTGCCGTGTGAATCCTGGAAAGGCCCTTTGGATTTTTTAAACTATAGTCTCCCACTTCTCTGGTTCGTACAGTAAGGCTACTGAGGAGTGGAGAAATGTACACATAAGGCAGAAAGGGTCTTGCCATCTTTTTCACATCTGGCTAAAGAGTCTTTTACCTTGGGACCAAAAAAGGTAGATCCGTCAAACGGAGCATTGATGAATGATGCTTTAAATTGCTCTGCAAAGTCACACAAGCACATCCAGGAGTGCCTTCAAATGGCTATGCCTGAACCTGCTGCTCTAGTCATCCCTTCAGTTGTGTGAGCAATCAGCCTCATGGATGAGTTAGAAATTGCATCAAAGGTTGCTAGCTGAGAGGTTCTGTAGCCCTTCAGCCACTGTTCCTGAGAGGGTATCCCACAGCTCCTTGATCAGATCCCTCTGTAATATTGTGAAGTGCGCCATATAATTCGAAGACCTAAGAGTGAAGGTCTTTGAAGCATAAAAGTGCTTCCCAAACCTATCCAAACTCCTAGATCCTTTTTAGGAGGATGGATAGTTGGGACTTTCCTCAGCAAGTTCCTTCTTCATTGCTGCTGCTACCAACATGGCGTCAATGGGTTTGCCTTTGGACCAGTGTGGCTTGTCCTTAGGGCTGATAGGCATCTTGGAGATCAGTTTGATGGAGTCAGGCATCTTCCATGCCACTGAGTGATCAATTTAGTATATGGTTGGGCACGAAAAGCCTCCAAGGAAGCCTGGATTGAAAACCAGCCACCCGTCTGTTTCAGGATTTCTCGGACGTCCCCGAAGGAAACATCATCAGAGGCTGACCTAGGGTAACCTTCCCCTTCATCAAAATCAGTATCTTCGGTGAAAGACTCCTCCGGGAAGTCCAAGTGCTTCTTCTTACACTTCTTCTTCTTCACATGTACTTCTTCGGGGGGATGATCTGGGGAAGTGGCCGAAGAGAAAACCACCAAAGTGGGTCTTTCCTGGGACTTTTGTGCCCTCTGTCCTGGGGATGAGACAGATAGCAGCTCAGGTCAAGGAGATGTAGAAACCTGTCCTGACAGGGATGGCAAAGACTAAGTCCCCAGTGGACAAAGCCTTCTCCATGATCCAGAAGGCCCCCCCCCCCCGAGGGATGGGAGCTCAGAACTGAAATAGACTCCTTCAGAACCAGGGTCACACCCCGCACTGAGGAGACGACTCCCAAAACAGAAGCCTAGGCTGATCCTACAAAGGCCGAAGCATCATGGGACATGCACAGCTCCTAAGTTACGGAAACCAATCCATGTACCTCGGATCCAGCCAGACAGTCTCAACCCCAGGAGGCCTCTGGTGATGAAATCCTGGAGAAGCTCAAGGCAGCTCTCAGTACAGAAGAAGGGTATGCTACCAGAACTGAAACAGCTGATGCCAACAGTGTTGGAACCGAAGATTCCAGTGACTCAATAGGAGTTGGAGGAGGAGGAATGGGTAGTGTCATAGATAGGCTAGTTCTGAAGCCAGAGTGGCTAGAAACTGAGGACAATCCCCTCACAATCAAGAGCTTATCCACCAGTCTCAGTGTCGGCTTCCAAGAGACTCTTAGTGGATTGAACTGAGGCAGTCAAAGGAGACCTATGGGGTTTCACTTCAAGGAAGGGGCTTGGTGGCCTGCCCTTAAAAGGGTAAATAGTTGGTAAATATTTTGTCCTTAGAAGCAAAGACAGCTTTGACTGTTCCAGCACTGAAACCTCTGTGGGTGCCGAGGAAGTCGCTGTCGTCTCCGATAATTTTGTATGCCGAGCCAGTTATACCTTTCAGTGCCAAAGAACTCTTTGGCACTGAAAGCCCTCTAGAAATCTTCTTGGATGGTTCTAAGGTACTTGGAAGCAAAGAAGGTCTTTTCTTACTAGTGGAAGAAGAGGAGGATGATGAATTATTGGCTTCAGTTCTAGACCCAGAAATGGCCTCCTCAAAATCAGACTTCAGAAATCTCTTAAGTATTAATTTGTTCTTACATTCAGTAAGAGTACAGGTAGAAAAAACGTGACAAATTGAGCAGCTTTCTTGTAAGTGGACTTTCCCCAAACAATAAACACAAAAGGTATGCCCATCAGAAATGAGCATTTTACCCTGGCATTTCTGATACCTTTTAAGTCCGGAGGTGCCTTTACAGGATTTAACTGGAGAAACTTGCTTTTCAGCAATAATGCAAACAGTCTCACATGCACAATTTGACAGAAAAGGATATAGAAACAGAGTTTTTTTTTTTTGTTAAGATAAGAAAAAAGGTAGGTAACACCAACAATGGTAGGTAAAATATACCTTAAAAAGGTAAGGGATGTACCAACAATGGTACTTGAAGAAACTACGAAAGGTAGTATAGGAAAAAACTTAATTAACAATAAGCCAAAGTTCGAGAGAAGGTTGAATGCATCTGACACAAGAAGCAGCAAACGAGATCTGAGGTAATTTTGAGAGCAGCATTATGGGTAGAGCCTAGCTCGAGAGTTTGGAAGGCGCAAGCTGAAGTAAATGGCAGAGTTGGTTCTGAGGCTCGGAACTGAGCTCCCACAGTCAAGGACTGAGTGAAGATTGACAACATCAGATCAAACTTTTTTTTGTCAGATCAGTACTATTTTAGTCACAAAATTAATTGGGGAAGTTTTTTTTCACTTGCATTGGGAACTTATCTGCCCAGCAATGGGAAAATGTTTGCTGAACATAGATCCTTGAAAGCCAACAAGAGGGGTCTTCTTTGGTAGCAGTAAAATAGAGGACTAGGTACTTAGTCCCACTGATTTTCTACATCCCTGCTCAAGTTGTCAATGGTCTGGGTGCATGGAAGGTACCCTTAAATTTTGGAAGCTATCAGCTGTTATATCCTAGGCAAGCTATAACCCCCATACAGATAAGCCTACTGCAGCAGTGATCCCATGAAGAGCATCTACTATTCCTCCCAAAAGCCCAGGCAGCCTGCAGGTAAGTACTACTCAACATTTTATTTGTTTTTACTACTTTTATCAGTACCTTGCTTCTATGTGAAGTTGGTGAATTTAATTAACACAAACTTTTTTAATATTTGAAAGCTAATGAAACCTGAGACAATGTAGATTAGAAACCTAATTAATATATTTTAAATTATTAAAGGAAGAAAGGACCCATGTGTTATCAAAATAATAGTTTAATATGCAATTAAAGCATAACATTTTAACACAAAAGTACAATCTGTAAATTAACCAGAAAATGAATGTTAAACATATGACCATCCTGATAACTCAACCAGACACAACAATCTGAGGTACAGATGGTAAGATGGTAATTGCTTCCTGTTTAAAACTATTTCACATAGAATGCTGTGTATCAGCTGTTACAGATGATCAATCATGATGACCTAACTGTGAATGTCATTAATGTGGAGTACTCCAAAATCATTTCAAATGTTTCTGTTCATTTTTAGGTAATATGAAATTTGAACTGAGCATGACAGGAAGCAGCATTTGTCTAACAAAAAGCTTTTCACCTTAGTTTGCATTCTGTAAGAAGGATGTTACTTCGGTAGCTACCTACAGATCATAACCTTCCATGTCTAAACTGTGAAATATATATTACCCCTCTTGATGTAGAGCAAATGGGCTAAATTTGGAATACTTACTAACTACCCTCAGTGGAAAGCTCACAGCATGGTTGAAGCTGTTAATTCATACCTACAAAAAGTTCTACTGATTAATTAATGTGACTCAATATCATTTACCATTGACATTTGTTAAAAAAAATTGTAAAAGTGAATCTGTGACCGATCCTATCAAGCTATGTTTTTGTGTTCTGCAACCTTGAAATTATTGCTTTTTTAAAAAACGATGAATAATTGTCTGTTGCTTAAATGAGACATGGTTATTCATAATAAATCTTATACGGGAAACCTAATGGCTGTCAAAGCTAGCTGAGTGATGCTCAGAATGTTGTCATTGGAAGGTGCCAGCATTATGTAATGGCAGTTAGACTCGGAGAAGACCAAGAAGGTGACTGTTATGTTTTTATCACTTTTTTTGTCTTCTATGAGTCTGTGTGATCTTGGAGTTGGCAATTGGTATATATTATACATACAGTTTGAAGTGGAGGAATCTTGATCAACATTGGCTGTTGCAGGGGGCTTTTTACTCTGCAAAAAAAAACAGGTTTAATGTTTTGATGTCTTGGGAGTGATGCAGTTTTGAGTGGTAAACCCCCACTTTTTTAGAAGTTTTTGGGGTCAAATAATCTCATGTTGATTATATGAGATACAATTACTAACAGTAAACCCATCCTATCAATGTGGAACAGCATGGAACACTGACTTTTTAAAATTTCAATAAGGGGAACATAACTCATAATGAGAAACAGTTGAGTGGTATGTATCTACCACAACATTTAATTATATACTGGTACACGGCATAATACCATATCTTTGAGAAAGAAATAAGAATGATCTTCACCACTGCACTTCTATCAGCAGTAAAAGGCAGTCTCAGTGCTTTTTCTCAACGAATACATTGTTTGGCTTTTATATGCTTGCACTCTCATTAAGGTGCTTAGCAGGTAGCATGCATGGAATATTAGAAAGTTGTGGTTTCTGTCCCTGCACAAGCTACACATATTAATGCCCCAATACCAACTCTACAATAGAGCTTACAGGCAGTGCTGCACAACTGCAGTGCTATTGGATGTGATTATTAACATGACATTGTCAATATAGCAAATAAGGCAGTACAAGAAAAACATAAAGCTAAAGCACATTTTTATATACATATGCAGTGATCCCATTGCTAGCTGTAACGCATCTCCATTCTTCACTAAACAGTACATTACTGCACTTACCTACTCAAACCTACCAAAACACATAACATAGAATACTGTCATTCATACACTGCCCATGTATCCTTCAATACAGCACATAAAATAACACTGTGTAGAATCCTGAAAATATACTCTCATTCCACTTATCCTTAATTTACAGTCTAATAAATCTAAAAGACGTTAAAGGTTTTGGAAGCTATGAAACAAATAGTCTCAAGTTCTTCCCCCCTTACAGCCTATTACGAACAGTCATCATTCATTACACATTTTATAACATCATTTGACCCTTCACTAATAATTTTTATGCTGTAAGCCATCATGAAATTTGTACTTTAATACTGACCTCATAGGTTTTTGAATCATACCTCCCCAGGCTTTCCCATACTGGCTGAAAGAAACATCAATAGGTCATGCCTGGAGGGACTAACCACATTATCAAAAATAAATAATGATGATGATGATGATGGAAAAATGCTGTGAAAGAAAGAAAGAACCCACTCCTTCAGTTCTATCACTGCCAGAACCAGATAAGAGAGAAAGAAGAATGATTCCCCACCAAAGACAGTAGAAACACCATTCTGGGGCAGAGGAAAGGCTCAAATCTTTGATTGCAATCTATGAAAATCTCGCGTTATGGCTAGGTATTTATATAATAAGACTACCTCATATAAACTGTCAGTAATAAGGATCTCCAATCCAGAATACCTACATAGTAATAGTAAATACTCAACTGGATGGTATTAGAAGGGAGAGCTAAAGTCGTCGTCTCTTCAGGACTGCACTAATAAGCTTGTGCCTAGTCTGGACACTATGATTGGCTAAAATGTTTCCCAAAACTACAAGTCCAGGTCACAATGCTGTAGACATCTGGGGCAGAAACATATCTGAAGTAGGTACTAGAAGTAGTGACGAAATCATGACAATATGGGCTTTAGTAGACCCAAACAACTGGTTATGCATTGTGGTATAACATCAAATGATGCAAATTGCCATCCAAGCAACTATAATCTGCCCATTAACATGACAGCCTTGAAAAGAAACAGAAAAGTTGTATGGTTGTCCAGCATCCTGTAAACCTTGTGCATTAAAGCTTATTTAGCATCAATTTTTGTGAAAGAGAATTCAAATGGGAAAACAGTTGGGCAATTGTACAGTCTGATTTATAGCAAACTCTGAGACCATCTTCACAAAAAATATGGAATTTGTTAGAGGGAAACCATATACTTATCTCATTAGCACACATGTGGTGTGAAATGTCATATCTCAAGCAGCCTACACACACACATGGCATTCCAGAGCATTTTCTGAGAAATAAAGCCAAATATTTTGTAAACAATAAAAGCTATTAAGACTGTAGAAATAGCAATGATATCAGTAAGAGGTATTCTTTACAGTTATAATAGTAAGTGCATTCAGTCTTTTCCATAAATAATGTAATACACTATAAAGCACACAAATCTCAAATTATATTTTTGTAACCTTTCACAAATTTTCATATCTTGAAAACTGTACAACCTATACATATATTGTTAAAACATTTTTGTTAATCAGACATAAGTTTTCACATGACAAAAAGAAATTACTCTGGGAGTACATGTTTACTGATATATTTACAGAAATACGAACACATATGGTTAATTGTACGATTAGCAAAACAAATAATACTGGATATTTAAGGAGAAAAAACACGCCCCCATAACAATAAAACAGTTCTGGGTAACAACAAACTCAATATAAAATCCAAAAATCCCCAACAGCAATGAAAACATAGCTCAATATATATATATATATATATATATATATATATATATATATATATATATATATATATATATATATATAAATGCACAATTAAATATGTACTGAACAAAACGAAAACTTTTACTGTGAGCGCTTTCATGAATAATTTGCATCTTCAGACAAAAACATCTACACTCAAACTCTACTTAAATACGACTAATACATTTCAAACAGACCAATAAAGATAGACTGATTAACTGCCAAGAAACCATGGTCACATAACAGCATTCATTGCCTTTTCAGTCTACGTCCCTTCAAGATGGGTTTTAAGGATACATAATCATTCAATCCCTTGCCTAAATGAGAGCTAAGCCTCAGCATCCACTTTAACTCAGCCTTTTCTGTGTCATTAGTAATACCACTCAAATGAACGTTCTCAAATAACATCTCCACTACTAAAAACTTAAACATAAGAGTTCTACCCTCATGCAACACATACTTAACAATCACACTAGATTCCTGTTTTCTACAAATCCTTTCTCTCAATCTTCTATTTGACTTCCCAACTTAAAAACAAATAACAACTTATGCAGTAAGCCAAACTGACAATATTTTTGGTGTTACAGTCTGCATCAACAGAAAACATAAACAACCTAGCAGTACCTGGATGTAGAAACTGTGCTGTGGAATCTATGTATTCACAAAAAGCGCAACTATTGCATTTCCTAGTGTAACTGGCTCTTACAAAGCACTTAATCTTCCTGTCACACCTAGGATAACATAAAAGACTTTTTAGTGAATTGCTGTTTTTATAATAAAAACAAGGATGCTCACCAATAATACCATGCAAAGTGCCATTACTAGTTAATATATTTCAGTTCTTAGTTATAATGCACTTAAGTGCAGGTGTATCGCTACTAAATATTATAGGAACAGCCAATGGTCTTTTATAATTCTCTTAGCTTCTATGATGTCATTTCGGGCTTTAAAAAATGGCTTAGCCTTAGTACTCCACAACTCAAATGTATGGCACTTGGCTACTTGTATCTCATTGTTCTTATACCGTCTTCTTCTCATGGTCATATATAAACTGTCCATATCGTTCATAAAGTCATCTCTTGTAATAAGCCTAGATGTACACAGGGACTAACCCATTACTATGTTCTTAAAAACATGGGGGGGCATGCATGCTACACCAATGTAACAGGGAATTCCCATGACATTCTTTTCTATATAATTTAGTATAGATCAGCCCTCTTTCATCCCTACATATCTTAACATCTAAGAACTCAATCTCAACAGTGGACATCTTCGTAGAAACAGTTAGAAAAGGACAACTACCTTGTATATGACCAAAAAAATGTACAGTTTGTCTACCGTACCCCTCCACAAAATAAAAATATCGTCAACAAAAAGACGACAGGAATATATATTATTACAATATTCAGAGGCAATGAAATTACTTATTTCCCATTGATCCATCACTGTACTGGCATAGCTGTGGGCACAAGATGTGCCCATAGCTACGCCAAAAAAACTGCAAGTAATATTTTATTTATTTATTTCAGTTTGATGACTGAAAAGTCCACTGGGCCAAGAAGAGCCCATTTTCAGTGAAGGCCCGGGGAGAAAAACTCTAGAATAACTGCAAGTTATATTTCACATGTTACAAAAGGACATAGTTCATACAGCTAATTAAACATTTACTGATAAGCTCCATGATATTTGCAATTGGCTTGTCACAATGTTACAAAAATGAAAAGACATAATTCAATACAGAAATTTCAACATTAAGTGAATATTTTTGTTATAAACTCAATTGTAGGTTTAACATTTCAAAATATATCCATTAGTAGGTTAGGAAAATATTATGCATAGAGAGGGTAATAGTATATTTGAGACTGGAGAGTATAGTACAATAGATATTAGAGAGAAAATTAGTTTTTAGTAGGGGAGGGATTGTTTTGGGTGGGATGAAGTAATAGTAGAGGTAGTTGGATGAGTCAGTGCAAGGTGGAATGAGGGGAGCATGGCAAGGGCATTCTCATTTGGAAGAAAGATGAGAGAGTAGCTGAGATTTGAAATTTGTATGGTTAAGTAGGTTGTGTAGGCGTGTGCAGAGAGAGTTTCACTGTTTAGCTAAGGAGTGGGACAGCAGTAGATGGTCAGGAGGTCATGCGGGTTTGTGGACCTGAAGGAGATTTTGTTTTTTAGATCTGAGGGAGTGGTTGGGAATGTAAGATTTTAAGGAAGTAGCGAGAGCTGGGCAGTTGGCAGGTTTAAAAATGAGCTTGTGGGCAATTGTGAGTTGTAGGTAACTGAGGTAGTTGGGTAGTTCAAGCCAGCTGAGGGTGAGGAAGGAGTGGCAGTGGTGGGATGAGTTTTTTGAATTGGTTGGAAATTTGGAGAACTTGTGGTGGCAGGATTCAAGTTTGGACCGAAGACCAAGATGGAGATTGGTGAAGAGAGGGGCACCCTACATAAGGGAGGGGAGTATGAAGGTGGATGCAAGAGTTTGACAGGTAGAGGGGCTTAGGAAGCGGTTGTGCCTGTAGAGGAGACCTAACTTTTGGTGGATTTTCTTGATTGTGGAGTGGATCTGGCTGTCAAATTTTAGTTCTTCATCAATAACGATGCCAAGAAGCTTGGTGTTGGGAACAATTTCAAGGATGGTGTTGTTTTGGCTCTGTATGGTGAATGTGGATTTGTCAATGGAGTTTTTGGTAGGGGAAAAAAACATTAGTTTGGTTTTATTTGAATTTAGTGCCAGATGGTTAGACTGCATCCAGGTTTCTGTTTTGGAGAAGGCTAGTTGGGTTTTTGCTAGGAGCTCGGAGGGGGAGAAAGCTGAGCAGATGATTGTTGAGTCATCTGCATATTGGATGACAGATGAGTCTGGGATGGATTGGTGAAAGTTGTTAATGAACAGGTTTGAAGAGAAGAGAGCCAAGAAAAGAACCTTGTGGGACACCTGTGGGTGTGGGAAGGAAGGGGGAGGTTGAAGTTTTCCACTGGACAGCTTGTTGGCAGTTGGACAAGTAGCTGGAAAACCAGGCAATGATGGTGGGAGAGAGGTGTAGGGTGGAGAGAGTTGGGATATAAGTAGTGTGTGTGTGAGATGGTGTCAAGGCCTTTGACAGATCTAGGAATAGTGTGGATACGAACTTGCCTGAGTGGCGTGCAAGGTTTATGGTTTCAAGAAAGGAAAGAAGGGCAGTCATGGTGTTGTGGCCGGGGCGGAATACTGTTCATCAAAAATAAAAACTATCTAAAATACCATCCAATAAAAAAACATAACAAATCAATAAAACATTCATCGTAAGTAGTATGTAAATGTAAAAGACTTTGTCATATCAATGCCTTCAACATTACAGATAGCTGTAAAAAGAGTTGCAACATCAATAGTAACCATAACATATTGGGCATGACCAGACAAATCATTGGTACATTCATACAAATCACTACAAAAATGTTTCATATCACATAAAACATATTGGTACTTATTCAGACCTGGACGCAAAAACTTTTCAACATAAATAGATGCAGGCTCGGTGATCCAGCCTGCACCTGCTACAATCAGTCTAAAAGGAGGGAGGGAAGGGTGCCTATGAATCTTTGGCATCCCATAAAAAACAAGATATCAATGGTTCCTTGACACAAAAATAGTCAAATAAATCTTTAGTTATATCAACATTAAGGAAACATTTTGTTTTATTTGTTTATACGTTTGATTTTTGTTCAGTACATATTTAGTTGTGCAGTTTTATATATATATATATATATATATATATATATATATATACATATATATTGAGCTGTGTTTTCAGTGCTGGAGATTTTTTGGATATTACTAGATATCTCTCAAGATGCGCAACTTACAGTGCAAATGTCAAAGACGGTTTTTTACAACAACATCTAAGGTTTCACTTAATGTCATGCAACAGTTTGTAAGTCGCTCGTTTTTTTTTTTAAGTATTAACTACATATGCAAATACTGCTTATTTTCATAGTTACTAGCAAACAACTCAATATTTCCAGTATAGTGTGATATAAACCATCACAGACAGTGAATTGTCCTGTCTTCCACATTGCTGCTTCACACCATACACCTCAACAGCAGGTCTCTCAGTTATGAAAATATGAACATAAATTTGAAAATGTGAATAACAAGTGACAAAGATTAATTTATCTGCTGCAGGATATCCTAGACTAACAATCTTAGTGGCATTGTGTTAATAACTCCTTCCCCTTTCTAACACTGCCTATTATTATCTGGTAAGTCAATTAGTAGAAGAGGCCAGACCTAAAAGAAGTTCTGGATGCCAAAAGGCGGTAATGGGTGTGAACTGGAAGTATACAAGAAATCCATTTTAGGCTTTAGTGAGTTATGATACATGAGGTGCGGCTCTTCAAGCTATAAAGTCAGCAATTTTAAGATATACTCAGCTAAAAAGATGGAAAACAAAAAATTAGAGCTGTATAAAGTTTTACCACAATAGTAGATGTCCTTCACTTTACTGTTGCAGTATTCTTTACATAAAGGGATTCACTGCCAAGGGCAGTCAAAAATTCAGCCAGTATACCAAAGACTTACAAATATACAGATATCGGACATCACATGTATGCCCCTCGCTCAAGCAGTAGGGCATAAAGGTGATGTACATACCTCAAAAATGAAAAGCCCCAACAGAAACAAGTATTCCTAGGAACTAGGAAGAACATGTGCATCCAGAAGGAGAAAGAGGAAAAAAATTCCAGGCCAAGAAGACAAAAAGAATGGGGCAGAGCAGAAGGGGGAGAGGTGAAGGCGTGAATACTGCAAGAGTGAAGAGAAGGACATCTATTGTTATGCTAAGATTTTACACAACTGTACTATGTCCTTCCATATCACCGTTGCAGTATTCTTTACATAAGGGAAAGTACAAAAGCTCAAGAGGAAACTTTGGAGAAAGACACAGAGATGCCCTCCAGAAACCCATGCAGGAGAGCTCTGGCAAAGCCAGCTCTTGCTCTGGAAACAACGTCCAACTTGTAATGCTTAGTGAAGGTATGGGCAGAAGTCAATGTAGCAGCCTCAAGGATGGCATGGGTATCCAATCCTTTGAGGAAGCAACAGCTCTAGTAGAATGAGTTTTTACAGACGTAAGAAGACATTTACCAGTAAATGAATAACAAAAAGAAATGGCCTTTGAGATCAAGGAGGATATGGTTTGCTTAGAAACGACCAAACCTCGAGATGTGGGATGAAAGGAAACAAAAAACTGCTCAGATTTGCAAATAGCCTTAGTCTTATCCAAATAAGTACCTTCTCACTAGCAGACTGAAGAGAAGGAAAAAAGGACGGGAAAAATAATAGATTGATTGAGAGACAATTCATTAACCACCTTGGGCATAAAAGAAAGATTAGAATGACAAGACACCCTGTTCCTATGAAAAACCAAGAAAGGAGGAACAGCCATAACAGTCTGGAATTCAGAGACTTTATTTGCTGAAGTAAGTGCCAAAAGGACAACGGTCTTCTAAAACTGAGGTCCCAGGAGTGTGGACTAGGCTTCCTGGAAGTCTTAATATGAAGGACACATTTAAGAATTTGCTTGACCTCAAACCTAGAGACTAAAGGAGATGGAGTCAAAGGCAGACAAGCAGAAATAGCTGAAAGGTGAGCTTTAACAGAATAATATGCTAACCCAGTGTTACACCTCATCACTGGCGATAGTAATCAAGGAGCCTCAATTCTCACCACTGGTACCAGTGGGAGATGTACACTGGGAGGATGACAAGTACACACAGTATTTCCAGTTGCAGCTCTCTGCATCAAGTGCAATTTCCCTTAAAATCACACAGAGACCACAGTAAGTCTGGCGTTGGTTTCTCCCTCTTTCTCCAGATCCCCAATAAGACTCCCCATTGGCACAGCTCTAGAGTTGAATCCTTAGTTGGGGTTCCAAGCCAAGTCCTCCAACATTCTTTCTGTCCAACCACTACTTCGTGTCCTTGCTCAAGTAGCTGACACACATACTCTTGGAGATTTGTTTTACACACACACACACACACACACACACACACACACACACACACACACACACACACACACACACACACGGGAAAGGCTGGCACAGGTTTACTACCTATGCTGTCTTCTGTCCAGACTATAAGGTAGTTATCGCTGCCACCAGAACCCCTTATCAGCTACTTTAAGGCCCTTAACAAAGAGTGTCAATCTTACTGTGTAATGTTACTATTAAGACAAATGGTAGTTTGACTAAGAGCAAGGTTATTAGGAGTGGCCCACACAGTGTCACCAAATAAATATGCAAGTACTCTCAGAACTTAAATATCGCTAGACAGATCAGGCACAATGAAAGGTTTAAATACATTTAATAATAAATATTAAAAGAACAAGAAATACTCGGTATATACTTACAGGTACAGTAGAGTCCAAAATCACAGGAAATGTTCAAAACAACATTGCAGGACAGTCTCAAATAAATAAAGAAAAACATCTAAATTAAGCTTTGCTATATTCCTGACTACATCTAAGAGAATTACTGTAAACTAGAAACTTAATCAGAGCAAGGCAGATGTGTGGTGAATGGATCTTGTCAGGTCCAAGACAGAATACAGAATGCTCTCTTTCAGAGAGTTCTTAAATTAATATCTCAAATATTACTGCTGGGATAGCTTGCAAAATGACCTCATTTCTTGTCATCTGATTATCCTAGGTGAAATCCCCCAATGTTGGAAGCTAGAAGCATTTTGCATCTACCTGTGAAAATACATAGACATTACATTTTTGGCAAGTTGCGGAAGTCATAAAACAATAAAACGCTTCCAAGACAATACAGAAAGCTCCCTAGTTTTAGACATTGTGTCTCTTGCTGCACTGAAACTGAAAGATAACATCTTTTTATGGCCTGACCATAAAGTAATTTAATTTCAGCTATTTTTCTGAAGTTAACCTTCTGTATTCCAGTTTCCACTGTTAAAGTATATACATCTAAATAGTTACAATAGTGCAGGTACATTTCTGTTCTATTCCAGTAGGGCATGCTGTGGTTACATTTTAAGCACTTTGCAAAAACCTTTTCAACACACGCTTCTGTACCAGCAGTTTGATATATGCCTAACATACAGTTCTAATACATCTGTAACACAAATATCTTATATGAGTCATGTTGATATTCACAAATGACATATAATTATTTACAAAATTCCAGATAGCTGGGCTGACAGTATCTCCTTTTGAGACACCCAATATGGATCAATTCACACAAATAAGAGAGAAACAGTGGGATCTCCACAGAAAATGGATCCTAGTTACTAGAAAGGCACTAGACAGAAAATCTCTTCCATTTAGACAAATATGATTTCCTGGTAGTGGATCTCCTGGCTTCCTGAAGAATCCTAAGCATATCCTAAAAAAAGGTGCTTAACAGTGATTAAAACCCTACCAATCATTGTGTTAGTTGAAGAGTGGACAAGTTAGGATAAATCAGAGACCACTTGTCTTGTGTAAGAAGGTATACCCTGTGAGGAGATTTGTGGAGACTGCCTGGCTAGGTGAAGAATGGAGACCAATGCTGTCTGGGCCAAAAGGGAGTCACCAGCAAGATTTTGGAGGAGTCTTGCTTGATCTTGAGCAACACCCTCACAATCAGAGGAAGCAGAGGGAAGGCGTAGAGAAACATCTCCTTCCAAGGAAAAGACAGGGTGTCCACTTTCCAAGCCAGAGGACGTGGGACTCTGGCACAAAAAAAGAGGAAGTTATCACTTCAAAAAGGAGGCTTTTAAACAGATCTATGGAGTACCCCACTGATGCACAATGTCCAAAAACACATCTCTGTGATGCATCCACTTGAGAGCCTGTCTACTGGAACTGCTCAAGGGACTCCCACTATATTTTGCTCTAAAGGAATGTAGACAGCCTGAAGAGTCATTCAATACTGGACAGCTAGATCTCAGACCTGAAGGGCAAGTCTGCAAAGAAGGTAGGTCTGTGCCCCCTTTCCCCCTTGCTTGTTGATATACCACATCACTGTGCTGGTGTTTGTGAAGATTTTGAGAGGCCCTGGAAGAAAGAGGAAATAAAAAGTCTGAAAAGCCAAAAGGAGAGCTCTCCTTTATGTTGATGTGATCTGACCACTGACAAGGAGATCAGAGAGCCTGGACCTTGAGGGAATCGAAGAAAGCTCCCCACCCCCTGTCTGAGGCATCGAAAAACAATTTCTGAGATGGGATTTGGGGTTAAAAAGGAAGTCCTTGGTTGAGAGAAAGCTGATGAATCCTCCAATAAAGCTTGAGTTTGAGGCATGGAAGGAAAGGAACTAGAAAATCCAGTGGATGACAGTGTTGAAGCCACACTGACTTTAGGAACCATTGTAGTTTTCTCATATGGAGTCTGGCTAGAAGTAGCATGGGAATGGTGGAAGACATGAATCCTACAGCCCTGAGAAAATCCTTGGCTGTGACTGAATCCACAGGAAGAAGAGATTGAAAAAAGGTGATTAGAGAGACAGCACTGGTTGGAGACAGGGATGCCAGTATGGGAATGGTTTGGATCCTGCAACTAAAAAACATGTTCCTGAAAAGAAATCAGGGCTGTTTTCTGAAAGTTTATGGTAAACCCTAGGCTTTGTAAGAGATAAACTGTAAACTGGAGGTGATGAAGCAAGACCTCAGCTGATGAAGCCTCAATGAGCAGGTCGTCTAGATAAGGAAAGATTTGAACCCCTCTCATCCTGTAAAAGACAATGACACAAGTGAGGCATCTGGCAAATGCACTTGGGGCAGTAGAAAGGCCAAAGGGCAAAATGCAAGGAAGAAACACAGAAACATAAAAACGTCCTGAAAAGGGGATGGATTGGGATGTGAAGATAGGCATCCCTGTCATCCAGGAACACTAAGAAAGCCTGGGGAAGAAGAAGAAAGAACAGTGTTTTAATGGACAACATTCAGAAGGACGGGACCTTCAGAAAGGTGTTGAGCTGAGAAAGATCCAGAATATGTCTCAAAGTGCCTTCCCTCCTGGGAACCAGAAACATCCTTGAATAAAACCCCTTCCCTTTGTGGGCAGGGGGCACAACTTGAATGATGCGCTGTGCCAAAAGGCCCTAAAGCAGTTCTGGAAAGAAAGAAAGCTGTTCCTGAGGAGGTTGAGGGATGCTCAGAAAAGGAGGAAGGGATTTCCACACCATGACGTATCCCTGGCAGATGATGGACAGAACCCAGTAATCTAGAGTGACCTTTAAGCAACCGGGAAGGGAAAGATTAAGGGATAAGGGATCCTGACCCAAGGAAAGGGGAAGTAAACTGTCAAATAGAACCTGGTCTATCTTGAAAAGGAGGCTTCTGAGAAGTAGGGGTCTGAGTAGACTTATCTGAAGGTACACGCCTAGAACCCTTCTTACTTTTAGGAGTTGGATGTGGCTGTCTGCATATAAAACTAGATTTGGGTGGATAATTCCTCTGAAAATTAGAGATAGGAGACATAAAAAATATGTTTAAATTCCTGCAAGGCCTTGCCTTTATGCTGGAGGGACTTAAAAAGCTCATCAGCAGCAGCAGAACCAAAAAGGTTCTTATTATCAAGAGGAGCATCCAACAATGTGGCCTTAATACCATCAGGTTAGGGCTGGAGACAAAGCCAAGAATAACATCCCAAAACAGAACCAAAGGCTGCAGTCCTAGATGAGGCATCATCTGCATCATAACTACATTTAAAAGAGTAGCGAGCCACTTGCGAGGTAGAACCCAGTACAAAAAGGGTCTAGACCTTCCCTTCTCAATCAAGATGGTCAGAGTTTGCCTGAGAAGCTTGAGAAAGAAAGCCTAAAACATACCTGGTCATATGGGTCTGACAATTAATAGCCCAAAAAGCCAGGGTGGCAGCAGTATACATTTTTTGCCTAAACATTCCATAGCTCTACTGTCCTTGTCTGAAGGAAGTAGTTTAGCAGAAGACAAAAGTCTGAAATGTTTGTCAGATGAGACAGACACAACAGAAGGATCAGCACAAGGACATATGTACACAAACCTACAATCATCAGCTACCTTATAGAATCTATTAGCTTTCTTAGGGGCTGGAGACTGACAATCAGGGGCCAGAGAGGCTGCAGAAAATGTAGCAAGAAGGGAAGCCAAGAATGCAGGTACAGCAGAGGGCTAAGGAGACTCCATCTGGAGGAGTTCATACCACCTCTTTTGAATATCAGAAACATGAAAACAGTCCCATTTGAAATATTCCGTCATACAAGAAATAGTGTCCCTAAAGGAGAGTTCTTCCAAGGGAGAGTCTGGATTAATAGAATCTTCCTCCTCAGATCCATAATCCAAGGGAGAAGGGATTTTAGAGAAATGTGCCAAAGATTCTTCCCCAGAATCCAAATCCCCTTCATAGGATTCCTGCTCTCTGGGGCTTTTAGCAGATGACCAAGGAGGAGCAGGCACAGTAACTCCTTGGGGAAGCTTTAAGGCCATTAAGGCATTAAACAACCTCTTGGTAAAATCCTGCCATTCACTCTGAGGATCTTTAGAAGTAGGAGAAAAAAGAAGGTATGTACTCAACATAACGTTCCATCTGAGTAGCTAGACTTCATTTGTCATCAACCTGTGGGATGTCGGATCCGGATTGGATCTGAGACAGCAGTTTCACCAGCACCTGATCTGAGCTCCAAGCTCCTCCCCTTACCCATAATACCCCATCCATCTCCTTCCTTCTCTGAGTTTGAGTTTGCCATACCCCAAACATGAACCCAACCCTAAAAACTTCACAAACTTGGAAAAAATAGGAGAGTCACAAGGCAACCTCTTCTGTCTGCCAAGACAGAAAGTGCCAAGAGAAGGTCAGGGGGAAGGAGGGAGGGAGGGATGGTTGATAACAAATGAAGTCTAACTACTCAGATGGAACATTACGGTGACTACATAACTTCTTTATCTGAAGTAGTTAACTTCATTTGGTCATCAACCTGTGGGACAGAGTCCCCATCTACCAGCAAAAAAACCCTGTGTGGCCCTCATGGAAGGATGTGCTGGCTATGCCCTTGCAACTCCCACTCTAATATCCCCCACCCCATCCAACCACTACCTTTCTTTCCACTCCACTAACTACATTGATTATAGCAAGCTCAGATGGTCATAAGCCTAGTACTTATTATACAGCAGGAACTTCTTATTGTAACATTTGTTAATGTCTATTATGTACTTCACAGATAAAGATTCTAGTTGTCTACTGATGTACTATGTTCTTCATCTGTAAATATGTTGTAAGTAATTGCTATGTTAAATTGCTAATTGCTATGTAATCCAATGTAACTACTGTCTGTTTATTTTAACTGTGGAGCTTTTCTCCTCGGGCCTCCGCTGAAAATGGACCTACGTCTAGTCGGACACTCCCGGTCAACAAATGTAAATAAATAAATAAATAAAATATTTCAGAGCACCGCAGAGCCAAAGGATGCTGTCCCTCTGGAAAGCATGTCCAATTTATAATGAGAAATAAAAGTATGAGATGAGGACCAAGTAGCCACCGAACAACTATCATCCAAAGACACTCTAGACCAAAAGGCAGCTGACATAGACATGGATCTGGTAGAATGGGCATTTATCCTACCCGGAAGAGACATGTTCTTATCTTTGTAAATCTGAAGGATGCATAGGGAAATCCATCTGGCAATAGTCACCTCAGAAACTGGATTACCCAGAAAGGGCGTAGCAAAGGACACAAACAACTGGTCAGACTTGCGATGGGCTTTAGTCTTATGTAAGTAAAAGCATAATTGTCTATGACCGTCTAACAAATGCAATTTATATTCACCCCTGTTCTGAAAATTTGGAAAGAGGACAGGTAAGTTGATTGATTGACTGATATTTGTCTCCGAAGCCATTTTAGGTAGAAAGGAAGGATTAGTATGAAGGGAAACCCTGTCTTTATCAAAAATCATATATAGAGGCTTTACAGATAATGCTTGAAGTTCTGACACTCTTCTAGCTGAGATAAAAACCACTAAAAACACTGTCTTCCATGATAAAAATTTCAGGTCCACAGAAGCAGCAGTCTCAAAGGGTGGAGCAACCAAAGCCTGTAAAACTAAGGTAAGATCCCATGGAGGGGTAGGAATCTTATTCTGGGGTCATAAAAGAAAGGTACCTTTAATAAACATTTTGCAAAGTCTGGAGGAAGCTAAAGAAGCCATATTCTCACCTACATGAAAATTAGAAATGGCTGACAGTTGATCTTTTACTGTAGATGAGCTGGCACCCTGCTGGAAAATGTATGCCAAAAACTCAAGGACTGCTGGAATAGGAGATGTGAATGGGTCCAAGTTCCTCTGAGAAGCCTAGATAGAAAAATGCATCCATTTGCTATGGTAAATTTTTCTGGTTGACGATTTATGAGCTGCCACCAGAATAGACTTAACTGGGGAAGACAAACCGGGAGTCCTAGCAATCAAGGGAACTGGAGCAGCCAAGCCATGAGCTTCAGACTGCCTAGGTCTGGATGAAGGCCCCTCGAGGGATGCAAAATGAGATCCAGTATGTGATCCAGAATCCGAGAGGAACTACAAGATGAGACCAAAGACCGGGAAACCAGATTTGGTGAGGTCAGAATGGGGCAATGAGGATAATTCTGTTCCCCAACCATCGAGCCTTCTGTAGAAATTTTGTCATGAGAGGCAAAGGGGGATAAGCATAAAGAAGACTAAAAGGCCAAGTATGGACCAGAGTGTCCCTGGGGGATTCCCCCTGTGGGGAGATCAGAGTGAAGAACTCGATGCACTTTGTGTTGGAAGGAGATGCAAAGAGATCGCAGCAAGGCCGACCCCACTCAAGGAAGATCCGCTCCGCTACTGAAGGATTCAGAGACCACTCGAAAGGCATTAGAATAGTCCTGCTCAGTTTGTACGCAAGAATACTGGACCGACCTGAGATGTGCATTGCTACCAGAAAGCGGCTGGTGGAGATCACCCATTCCCACACTCTTATGACCTCACGACAAAGGGGATAGGACCTGGTCCCCGCCTGTTTGTTTATGTACCAGACCACTGACATATTGTCTGTCTGAACAGCAATCATTCCCAGAGGAAGAAAGGCATGAAGAGCCTGCAATGCTAATAAGACCGCTCTCATCTCTAGAACACCGATATGCAGTTTGGTCTCATTCAGGGACCATGTACCTTGGACCGTCCTTCCCGAACAATGTCCCCCACCCTAGTTGGGAGGTGTCCGTGGTCACCATGGCTTGGGGAGGGGCTGCAAGAAATGGGCATCCCTCTATGAGCTTCGGGGAACGTATCCAGCACAAGAGAAACCTCCTGCATGCGTTGCTTATTTGAATAGGATGTGTCAAAGGCAGATCTAAAAGGGACCATTGGACTGCTAATGTCCACTGTAGAATTCTCAGATGCAGGCGAGCACAGGGGAGAAGAATAATGGTGGCTCTCATGGAACCCAAGGCTCTCAAAACCGCCTTGGCTGGTAGAAGGTGAGACTGTAGAATCATAGATATATGAAGTCGTAGGTTCCGTACTCTTTCTGGAGTTAAAAAGTCCTTGGTTAGAGACGTACCGATTCTCACTCCTATATAGTCCAAAACCTGAACAGGGTCTACAGAAGACTTGGCTATGTTGATTGTGATGCCCAGCAAGTCTGACAATTTCAGGAAAAAATTCCTGGCCTGACAAAGTAGACACCTAGTGGGAGCGGCGAGGAGCCAATCGTCCAGGTACGGATAGACCTGTATCCCCTGAAGCCGCAGGTGAGCCGCTATTACTGTCATGACCTTGGTGAACACACTGGGCACTGTGGTAAGACCGAAGGGTAGGGCTCAGAATTGATAGTGACTGGACCCTAGCCAAAAGCGGAGGAACCTCCAGGAGTGTCTGTTCGATTTGATGTGATAGTACGTGTCCTGGAGATCTACGGAGCACATCCAGTTATTCTTCTGCAGGTAAGGCAAGATGGATTGCAGAGTGACCATCCGGAACTTCTCTTTGGCAACTGACAGGTTTAGTGTAGAAAGGTCCAGAATGGGGCTTGGGTCCCCCGTCTTTTTTGGCACCAAAAAGAACCTGGAATAGATGCCTGATCCGGACTGATCTCAGGGGATGGACTGGATGACTCGTTTTCTTAGCAGTTTTCTGCTTTCTATAGCTTCTGCTTTCCTTTGCGTGGGTGGTAAGTCCGGGAGGTGTTTGGGTGGAATGGGAGGGGGTTAGAAAGGGAATTGTATAACCTATGGATATTATCTGCAGCACCCATTGGGTCTGATGATACAGACTCCCATGTCATCAGGTGCACTGAGCGATGACCCCGCCTGCCTCCAGAGCAGTCAGGCAACCCCTCAGGGCTGTGGCACAGGTCTGTCCGAGAATGGTTCTCGAGACCCAAAATTTCTCAGACCACCCCCCTGCCTCTGGGCTGGCATCTGTCCTGACCTCCTCTGTCTCTGGGGGAAGTTGAGTCCCGAGTGTCCCAGGAATACTGAGACTTCTGGAACCACATCTTCTTTTGCCCCCTCTGATTCCTGGAAAAGGATCTTTGGGGGTTAGAGAAGCAGATTCCGACGGCAGACTGTCTTCCCGTCCTTCTCACTCTGGACTAAAGTTTTACAAACTGTCTTCCCAAACAAGGAAGAACCATCGCCTTAAAGGGTTCCATGAATTGACAAAGCCTGAGCCAGGCATGTCACCTCATGGCAAAGCCGGACCCGGCAGCCTTTGCTGCTCCTTCAGTGGCATGTGGCAGGAGGTGCATGGATGTATTCATAACCATTTTGAGAGTGGCTATTTATGCGGAGAATGTATGTTTATCCTCCAGAGATATGGACTCTGGGGGGCGACTCAGTGAACTCCTTGATGAGGTCTCGCTCTAGTCTAGTAACATGGGCCAAATAATTCCGTGCCCTTATAGAAAAGGTGGCTGAAGCATATGCCCGGTTTCCCAGATGATCCATCGTCTTGGACTCTCAGTCGGGGGAATGGACCGTAGAACTTTCTTAGGCCAGTTCTTTCTTGGCGGCAGCCGCTACCACATGTTGTCCACAGGGGACCCCTTGTTCCAGCTCGGTCTGTCTACTGGAGGGCTCAAGATCTTATCGGGGCACCTGGGAATTGGCTCCACAGTGTCCGGCTCCTTCCGTGCCCTGGTGGTAATGAGGTCCACCAGGGGATCCATGGGGTGACACCCAGGAGGTAGATGGGCCAGTGTCTAAGGCCTCCAGGAACACCAACTCATCCGAGGAAGATGTGGGGGTGACCAACCCCCCGCTGGCTCGGGATTTCCATGATGTCTCCAAAGGAGACATCCTTGGGAGGTGATTTGGCGGAACCTTCCCCTTCTTCCAAGTCGATATCCTCAGTGAGGGACTCTGGAGAGGAGTCCAGGTACCTCCTTTTGCACGTTCGCTTGCAAGGGATCTCTTCGGTGGGGCTCTTTGGAGAGGGTTCGCAAATTACTGGAGGTTCCTCAAGGGAAACGGTCTGGGGCACCTTGAGCATGGGCTGTACTTGCATGGGCAAAATGTCAGAAGACGCACCCCGAGGTGAGAGAGTCAGGGCAGAATCCGATGGAATAGTCAGGGGCCTCGATCCTCTGGAGAGAACCCTCTCCACCATGTCGAATGCTGAGGGAGAGCAAGCCTCCTGAGGAACTGGTAAGGAGTCTGCTCTCTCTGGATTCATCATGGGGATCAGAGCCGAGCCCGATGGAGCCGAGATACTGAGGGGCAAACCTTGACCTGACAGTGTTGGCGCCAATGGGTAAAGCCTCAATCCTTTGGCTCCAATGCCCAGGCTCCGATTTCGATAGCTGCTCAGGTCCAAACCAGTTGGATCCGATGTGCTTAAGGTAATAGCTGGCATCGACATACCTGGTACCATCGGCACTGGCCCTCTGACTCCGGGACCTCCTGGATCCCAAAACTCCGATACTGGGGGTCGGATTGGAGAAGGAGATATCAGGGCAAAGAAGGAAAGCGAGCCTCCCCCTCCGGAGGGAGAGGGGGCTGGCAAGAGCCCTACCTGAAATTGGATGCAAATAAACCTTTGCATTATCTTGTCCATGTCTGCTTCAGATAAACTATGGGTGGACCTCGACAAGGCCACCAATGCCGGCTGGTAGGGTCGGTGTACGCAGGCCCTAGAAGAAGGCCTAAGCTCCTTCGGCTCCAGTGAGAATCTAGGCAATTGGAGCCAAGGGGAAGCTGGCTTAGAAAAAACTGTCTGTCTGGGGGGAGGACCCACCGAATCCGAATGGTCCGGGGATCTCTTCTTCCTCTTGTCTCTCTCTGTCCCTGTTCCTCTCTTTCTTAGAGTCCCTAACCACAGGCCTTTGATCAGGATGTTGAGCCCCAGTCTGGGAGGTAGAGGAGATTGTGGTTGAAGTAAAAGGTGCAGAAGAAGAAGAGGCAGCTGCCTCCGTCGCAGGCAGGAGTCCCTTAAGGATCAATTTAGCCCTATGATCCTTAAGGGCCCTGGGTTTAAACCCCGCACAAATAGAGCAGTCAGATGATAAATGAGCTGCCCCCAAACACACAGAGTGTGGCCATCCACAAGGGACAACTTATGGCCACACTCTGTGCATTTCCTAAAGATCAGCTTAGCCTGTTGATCAGCCATATCCAACACAGAACAAAAGTTTAACCTAACAAGGATGAACTGACTACCCAGCCCCAACACTCAAACACTCACTTGGAAGGTAGGGGAAGGGAGACTAGGCCTAAACTACCTAACAAAAGATACAATAGCTTTTTTTTTTTTTTTTTGACGAACGTGATGCCAAAAACAAGGGAATGGGAGATAAGGGACAGCAGGAAGCCGACCTACACTAACACAACGCAAAACACCCACAAAAACCTGAAGAAATTTACCTACCACGCCTGGAGCTCTAGACCATGCTGCTTGGCAAAGCCACGGCAAACAAGATGGGGGAAGGAAGTACATGGAGGGGTATTATGGGTAAGGGGAGGAGCTTGGCACTTGGATCAGATGCTGGTGAAACTGCTGTCTCGGATCCGATCCAGATCCGACATCCTGCAGGTTTATGACCAAATGAAGTTAACTACTTCAGATCATGCTATTTTTTTTTTTTAATTTTAAGGGATGTCTGCTCTAAAAACCCTAGAAGGTTTGGACTCTTGCCAATTCTCAACCAACGTAACAAGAATCTCCTCCTGAACTAGGATTTATCTCCCTCGGTCCCTCTGAAATAATCATCCGAAGTAGTTTCCTGAAGTGGACATCTGCACAGCCACCGAGGATCTCCGAAAAATCAGTTCCATGCTGGTTTCTGACAGGGTCGGGGCAGAGGAATCAATCCTTTGGGATTTCACCAGTCTCAAGACAGACATCCATGGTGGTGGGACAGCAGACAAATCAGACCCGAGTTTTTTGGCCTTTTTCTTGGCAGGTGGCTGACCTTCGGGATGGGAAGATTCCACCACAGCACCTTGCACCAACAATTTAAGAAGCTGGTTCTCCAGGTAAACTGAAAAAAAGGAGAGAGGACTACATAAGGGACAAATGCTTGGCAGACATGAACACTGCATATGGTCATGAGAAACACCCAAACAGAATAGACACTGCTCGTGATGATCTTTATGGGGAATCTGCCTCCCATGCTGACATTTTCCCTTTCTAGAAGAACTGTAAACTCACAAAAATAAAAGTAAAAGTACGTAAGAAGAAACCCCAGTGGGGGCACTTATCTGAAACATGGCTCAGTAACAAGCACAGAAGGAGCATTCAGACTGATGATCAATCAACTATTGGAAAAGAAATTCTGAGGTATGTATGTCTGTACATAATTTTTATTCCCAACATCTTCAGCAGAGAGCATACATGTGGCGTACAATGTCTACATATTCCTAAGGCTTTGGTATACTGGCAGGACATTGCGCTGCCCTTGGTAGGGAATCCCTTATGTAAAGAATACTACAACAGTGATATGGAAGGACATCAACATTTTCTATGATAATAATTTTGGAGTCACCACAATAAGTTGCTTAAAGTAAAGGAGTCCAACATCCAATTAAGGTGCAAAGTTTGGAACAGGTCTGAATAGGGATGGGAGGGAAACTGGAGATGCAGACGTCCTACAAAAACTCTTGAAGAATGGCAACTAAGCCAGTTTCTTGTCATAGAAGGCCTTAAAATGGTGAAACTGTAGAGAAAAGTATTTCAGACCTGTATTAGAAAATGACAGAAGACAATACAGAACTAGGAGAACTGGGCAAAGAAATCAGTCAAAACCACAAGAAGTATAAGCATTTCTGCTTTGCTGAATAAGTGGTTCTAAAAGAATAATTTCTCACTGCCAGAAATTTATCATCAAACCTAAAGACTCCTACAGCTTCAGAAGACAGACATTTTGACACAGAATCAAGGTTTCTGGCAGGAAGTATGATGTGCACTGAAAACCACTCATGATCATTTTCAGAAATGGGAGAGGTAGCACTCGGGCTAGATGCAAAATTAGGAAGGATAACAGTCTTTTTTTTTATTTTGCCAGAATGGAATAATAAAGAAGATCATGGTTGGGGATTCTTGTAGCATCATGCACAGGATCCAATGGGAAGGAGGGATGTGTAGGTGACCCTCCTTTTCCATGAAACAGTCAATGTATCAGACTAACAAGCTCCAGGTTATGGTCTTAGAGCAATGACCAATCTTTTACTGCTGAGGCTAACAGGTCGACATGGTGTGTGACTCAAGATGTCTAGGAGATGTCTGGAAATATTTGATTTAAACTGGGGCAAAAGTAGTGTATTTCTCTGGATGGCACACAGTCCTAGAGAGTGATGTTTCAGGCCAGAAGTGCCAAATATTTTGTGCCTCCATGTTTAAAACATATTTATTTAAATTATTACACTGTTTAACTGATAAGGGTTTCACAGATTAAAAAGATAGATATTAGACTCTCATTATATGGCAAAACAAATAAGTAATTAATACATTAAAACAGATCTGCAAATGTAAAAACTGAAGAATTTCTCAGTGGATGTAAAAAGGCCCTTCTGAAGAGCTAGCACTTTAAGGTCTTCCAGAAAGAGGCCACAGAAAGTACAGTTGTGTACACTTACCATAAATGTAGATGAGTGTATTCACTGTTGCAGTCATCACATTTGGGTTATCTGCTTGCAGTAGCCTTCAGTTGGCCTGATTATCAAAGTTTTGGGTCTTGCGTCGGTTGCTGTCTCATCTTCCATGACGTCAGGTAGTCAGGGGTATAAAGCATGCAGCCAACGCCATTACATCAGTTTTTCTTGCCCCAGATGTCAGGTGCCCTCCTAATGGGAAGCAATTAAAAATATACACAAGGTTACACCTCCAACAAAAAAGAAAATACACCAAAAAGCTTTAAGCACAGTAACAAGGAATAGAGGTATAGCCAAAAGAAGTCAGGGGGCTGGATGGAGGTAACCAGGACTGCAAAAGTGAATACACTTGAACATCTACATTTATGGTAAGTGTACACAACTGTACTATGTTCTTAGTGTTTCACTGTTGCAGTCATCACATTTGGGTAGATTCCCAAAGCTAAGGATGGGAGGAGGAAATTAGGTAGCATTAGGACCAGCTATAAGGCCCTGCAAGAATGCAGTGGCAAAGCCAGCTCTGGAGAAAATTGGCAAATGGTAATGCTTGGTGAAGGTATGTAGAGAACTCCAGGCAGCAGCTTCTAGGATGTCCCTGGTAGGGACACCTCTGAGAAAGGCTGTAGAGGTAGATACAGCCCTGGTTGAATGTGGTCTTATCCCCTGTGGGATAGGTTTTCCATGGTGCTTATAGCAGAAATGAATGCAATGGCCTATCCATTTAGAAATAGTTTGCTTTGAAATGGCCTTCTCCTCTGCCCCTGCAGCAAATGCCACCAGCAGCTGTTCAGATTTCTTGAGCGGATTAGTCCTGTCCAAGTAAAATCTAAATTGTCTGTGCACATCTAAGGAGTGCAGTATACGTCTCCCCTTGTTCTGTGGATTAGAAAAGAAGGTTGGCAAATGAATGGACTGATTAAGATTCACAATGGATACTACCTTGGGCATGAATGAGGGATTGGTCCTGAGGGACACCCTGTCCGCATGAAAGATGCTGAAAAGCTCTACTGCCATAAGGGCCTGTAATTCAGACACCCTTCTTGCTGAAGTGATGGCTGAAAGGAAGGCTGTTTTCCAAGAAAGAAATTTTAACTCTGCATTTGCAGATGGCTCAAAAGGAGGCAGAGTGAGTTTTTCCAAAACAAAGTTAAGGTCCCAGGCTGGAGTTGGGGCTCTCCTGGGTGGTCTTTAGTTTTTGGCCCCTCTGAGGAACTGCTTGAGCAGTGGATGAGAAAACAGGTGTGGTTCTGTGTTGTAATGAGGTGAAATGGCTGAGGCATGAATTTTGATGAAGGAAAAGGAAAGGCCCTTGTGAAGCATCTCATTTAAGTATTGAAGAATCTGAGGTAAATTGGGCACTACTGTGCCCATCCTCCCCTTAGTTTGGTTCCAGGAACAGAATCCTTCCCATTTTTCAGCATAAGATTTTCTAGTACTAGGCCTCCTTGCCTCCAGAATGACATCCATCACTTGTTTACTGAGGGATGGTAATGGAGAGATCAGGTAATTAGCCAGGCTGCCAGGTTCAGGGTTTGAAGCTGAGGGTGCAGAATCTGGCCCTCCTGCTGGGACAGCAGGGTAGGGGTCTGAGGCAGATGCCATGGTGCCAGAATTGACACACTGCGTAAGAGGGGGTACCAGTGTTGGCTTGGCCAGTCTGGTGCAATCAGCATCGTCCTTGGTTTGTCCTGTTTGTTCTTTAGTAATACCTTGGAGAGGAGAGGCAGAGGAGGAAAGGCATAAACCGACAGATTTTTACAGGTGAAGGACAGGGCATCCACTTTCCAAGCTTGTTTGTGGGGAGTCCTTGTGCAGAATTTGTCCATTTGGTAGTTCTGGGGGGAGGCAAACAGGTCTATCTCTGGGCTCCCCCATTTGTTTATCAACATGTTGAATGTCTTTGATTCCAGTTTCCACTCATGTGGGTCCATGAGATTTTTGCTTAGTTCATCTGCTAGTGTATTTAGCTTTCCTAGCAAGAATTGAGCCTGTAGGTGCACTTGGTAGCTCAAGGCTGTGTTCCACAGAGCCACGGCTAGTCTGCAGAGAGAGTATGAGTGGGTTCCCCCCCTGCTTGTTTATGTACCACATAACAGTGGTGTTGTCCGTCTTTACCATTAATTGTCCAGGAAGAATGTGGCCCTAGAAGGCTGTCAGAGCATTCTGCACAGCTAACATTTCTTTTTGATTGATATGCAGGTGCATTTGACTTGGGTTCCATTTGCCCCGAATGCACTTCCCTGCCAAGTGAGCCCCCCCATGCATAGTCTGAGGTGTCTGTTGTTAGGGTTAGGGTTTGGGCGGCAGGGGGTAGAATGAATGGCAGTCCCTTGCTTTGGTAGCAGGCCTCTGCCCACCAAAGAAACTCTATCTGTAGGCAAGGTATGATAGGAACCATTACTTCTAAATCCTGAGAATGCTGACACCATAGGCTTTTTAGATACCATTGTAGTTTCCTCATATGCAGTCTTGCATATGGAATTAGGAGAATGCAGCAGACCATGAAGCCCAAGGCTTGCAGTATTTGTCTTGCAGAGAGCAGGGTCTTTGTGGCCATTAGTTTGAAGTAGGCTGTCAAATGAACTTGTTTCTCTGGCGTGAGGAAAGCCATCTGGGAAGTTGTGTTCAAGCTTGCTCCCAGGAATACAATTTGTTGGTAGGGTACACAATGTGATTTCTTTTCATTTACGGTGTACCCCAGAGAAGTTAGCACTTTTTGTACAAACACCAGATGATTCAGTAGTATGTCCTGGCTTTCTGCCTGAATTAGACAATCGTCCAGGTATTGGCATATTTGAATATTTCTTTGCCTGCAAAATGCAATGACAGGAGCTAGGCACTTTGTGAATACCCTGGGCTCAGTAGATAAACCAAAGGGCAGTGCAGAGAACTGATAGTGCATGAAGCCTGCTTTGAAGCGTAGGTATCATCTGCAAGATTCTCTGATTGGGATGTGCAGGTAGGCTTCCTTTAAATCCAGTGTTGCCAACCAGGCATCCTTGCCTAGCATAGGAAGCAACTGGTGAAGAGTTAGCATCTTGAATTTTGGGATCACCAAAAAAGTGTTTAGGATAGAGAGGTCCAGTATAGGACACCAGGAGTTGTCTTTTCTGGGCACCAGGAAAAGTCTTGAGTAGAAACCTTGTCCCCTTTCCTCTTCTGGGACAGTTTGAATAGCCCTTATACTTAAGAGAGAGAGAACTTGCTTTTGAGCCTCTGCCCACTGATTTGGGGGTAGATCTGGCCAACCGTTTGGTGTTGGTGAAGTGTGCAAGTGGAATATGTATCCTTGGGAAGCTATATTTAAAACCCATTTGTCCTGGGTAATGAGTTCCCAGTTTTTTGCCTGCAGAGCAATCTTTCCCCCTAAAGGAGCAGTCAGTTGAGAAGGGCTTGGAAGTTTTAAAGTAAAGTAATTGAGACAGTTTATCATAGAGGGAGTCTTGCTACTTCCTGCTTTGGAAGTGGGAGCCCCTCACTGCTTTGTCCTGTGCATACCTTGGGACTGAAGCCTAGGTGTTCTGCTGGTTCTGGGTTTGGACTGAGAAGGCCTGGAAGAGGCAGGAAAGGACCAATTCTGAGAGGGCCAATGCCTATTAAATCTGGGAGGCTGTACTTGCAGGAAATCTTTAACAGTTTGCATAGATTTAGCTTCTTCCTCCATCTTTTTAAGTATTTCTTCTGCTTTGTTGCCAAACAGCCGCTTCTGGTTTAAGGGAGCATCCAGCAATTTAGCTTTAACATGATCTGGCAAAGATTAATTCTTAAGCCAAGCATGCCTTCTAAGTACAGACCCAGTGACAGCAGCTCTGCAAGATGCCTCTAGTGAATCAAAACCACACTGCAAAGTATGTTTTCCAACTTGTTCAGCAGAATGCATTAAATCCTGTAAATCTTTATTTTCGGCACAGTCAGGAATCAACATAATTTTCTGTTTAAGCAATCCAGTAACATGCTGCTGATACTTTAACATATGAAACTGGTAGTTTAAGGCCCTAATGGCCAAGGTTGCAGAAGTGTATACCTTCTTACTCCATCTATTCAGCTCCCTGGAATCTCTATCAGAGGGGGTAGGATTTTTGTCTTAGTAGCCTTAATGCCCTTGGGTCCCTGTGAAATGGTCTCAGGATCCACAGTAGGATTTTTAAAGAGGAACTTGTGAGAGTCAGGAACCTGTAATATCTATCTGGTTTTCTGGGAGCAGGAGGTAGGGAGTTAGGGGCCAAACCAGATTCCGAAAAGGCATCATCAACAATGTCCCGTACAGGGGGGATAGCTAAAGGTCTGTGTTGGGGCAGGTGTAAGAAATCCCTAAGCCTCTTTTTAGAATCAGAGTAATCCCGGCATTCCCAGCTAAAGTGCTTCCGAAGAGTATGCAACGCTTCACCAAAAGAGAAATCCTCTGGAGGGGAAGCAGAAGGAATAGAGTCCTCTGCATCAGAATCCTCATAGGTAGACAAGGGTAAATCCTGGTCATCGAGGAAATAGAAATTTCAGAATCCTGATCAGAAGAATCATAAGTAAATTCAGTCCTAGGTCTCTTAGAGGGGGAAGGTTGGCTTCCCCTGGTTAAAGTAATAAGGTCTTCAGCCATTCTTATCATTTGTTTTTTTAGGCATACAGGCCTGGCCATGCAGTCTGGGTGTCGGTTTTCTAGTCATGGATCATGTTTTAGGCCTTGAAGAAGAAGATGGTGTCGGTTTAATATGCAAGTCAATAGGCCTGAATACATCCTCAGAAGCTGGTGCCTGCACAGCGGCTCCGGACCAATCCAGGGTACAGATATCCGCAGGTTCCACAGTTGAAGCATCTCGTGGCATACCTGACTCCGAATTAGTCTCAGTAGAGGCCTGCAAATCTGAAGTAGCGGGTATCAGGGGCTGCGAAAGCACCTCAGTGTGTACCGGCGAACTGGTGACTAGCTTAGGAGAAACGTCGTCGGCAGCTTTGGACCTAGGTGGTCTGTCTCTGTCTTTAGCTTTGCATTTTTTCAGAATGTCGGTAGTCGGGTGGCTTACCGAAGCCATATCTGGGTAATTGAACCGAGTACCAAAATATTTAGAAGCGTAAATATACCGACGACGAATAGTTCATTGTTTAAATAAGGCACAAAACCGACAGCGAGGTACGTCATGGTTAGGGCCTAGGCAAGGAATACAGTACGAATGAAAATCTTTATGAGGTATTTGCTTTCCACAAGAAATACAATTATTGACTTTTACTGACATCGGTTTAGAGCAAGAAAAAGTTTCCCCAACGGAGTACTTAGCTTTAGTTGAAGCCTTTGGTTCTGAAACTCGAAAACGAAAGTTTCAGAAGTCGGCCGACCGACACTTGTGAACTGCTTCTGCTTTGGGTACCGCACGGCAAGAAAGACTGATGTAACAGCGTCAGCTGCATGTTTTATACCTCGGACTACCTGACGTCATGGAAGATGAGACAGCAACCAATGGAGGACCCAAGACTTTGATAATCAGGCCGAATGAGGGCTACTGCAAGCAGATAACCCAAATTTGATGACTGCAACAGTGAAACACGAAAAACATCGGCAAGTCAGAACCAAGGATAGCAGCTAATTAAACAAGGCTGAGGCAAGCAAGGTAGACAAAAGACGATTTTTCTGGATATTTCACCTGCTGACCTAAGGAACCAAGCAGGGGAATATGAAACTAAAGTTTTTTAAATAATCAGGAACCAGATTATACACAGCGTATCACTTCAGAACAAAATCTTAAAAAATACACTTGGAAGCAACCAGCAGACAGTCCAAACATCTTAAAAAAAGATGTAAAACTGTATGTCTGGGAAGTTCTGACCAGCAGTAATTTTCCACCTACTGCAGGCCTGTCAGGTCACCACATGAAAGGCTGAAGTAAAGGGAGCCGCAGAACTGCAAGTGAGGTAATACAACTCTTCACTAGCCACCATATCTGTAAATGGTAGGAATAATGACATTTGCATAGGAACTGTAATGAAGTTAATTCAGTATAGTAACTAGGATCTCATAATGCCAATCTATATATTTGTTACTTTGGTTTTTAAATGCCCTCTTAATTGTGTAATTTTTTATTTTGTATTCTTGTGATTTCTTGCATTTATATTACATATTTGTATTTTTGTATTCATGTATTTTCTGGAGCTTTTCTCCCCAGGACTCCATTGAAATTGGGTTCTTCAAGGCCCAACTGGACTATCCTAGCAAACAAACTGCAAATAAATAAATAAACTGTAAGGTCCAGGAATTAAATAAGATTATAAATCTGAGCAATATTACTTTTTTTATTAAACATCGTTATTACATCACATTACCACCTGTATCATGGATTTATATATATTAATAGAAAATAAAACATACCATAATAACAGTTTCCATAGTTATTGTCATGCAGTACAGATTTTTAAAACAATTTCATTCACTCCAATGAAAAATGTTCTGTTCCAAACTGTGCTTCATACTGCTGCATCATGACTTGTAAAATTCTTAGCATAATGCTTGTACATCATAACGATCTTCTAGGTCTTCCCCATCAACATTTCAATTTCTGTCATAATTCAATGGCACAACACTCTGTATATTATGTAAAATATTGTTTTTGCATATTGTATACAGCTTTGTGTATATTTAAAATAAACTGTGCCCTTCTTGGTATGCTAAAATACAACTTGCTTATCATTGTAAATATATATATCTGTGGAGTTTTTCTCCCCGGGTCTCCATTGAAAAAGGGTTTTGTACCCAGACAGACTGTCCTGGTCAACAAAGGCAAACAAACAAATATAAATGCATAACATGAGTTGCTCACTTCCCACATTTCTTTAAATCTCATTCTTTCTTCTGAGCATTATTCTACATGTACCGTACCCAAAACTGTCATTTATTTCTATGACAGCTGCTCCTTCCACTTTTTAAAGCTCCCACTTCCACTTCTGTTACCTCTCCTTAATAATATCGAGAGCTTCCTTTATGATGGAGATCGGTTTTGATGATCACTTTCCAGTAATATTTTTATTTTTATTTATTTATGCATTACATGGAGTAACATTATACTTAGTGAGGACTTATGTCTAAGCAATTCAGAACCTATAACCCCAGTTCAAAATAATCACTTCTTTAGTTATAACTATTTGTTCTCACAACACTTCTATCAAAAATATCCTAACTAGTTACATTCCCAAAAACTATGTTGCCAGTTATGTCTCTTGTCAATAACATCCCAACATATGCTGTCTACCTGAAGAAAAATCAAACATATATGCCAACATGTCCATACAAAAATCCTAAACCTTTTGGACATTGCTGCATCCTTGGGAGCCTTACAAATTTCTTCTCTGTCTCTTTGTAAACTGCTTTTCCATTCTGTTTTCCCAATCATTTCTTACCCCATCTGATTGATTCTGATAAATATAACTATTTATCTTTTTTTCTTAAACAGCAGCTTCTGTTCTACATGCAACTTAAAACTCTGTAATTGCTGGTCTCTCTTCTAGCACTCCCATATCCCTTTCTCTTTGCCTGTACTTGTATTAATCCCTAACAGGGAAGGCAGTCTCTAACCTGCAGTACAAACTTCCGTTTAGTGTTGTTCACCTCTATTTTCTTTCTCTACTGAGTTATTTGCTCTCAGAACCTTGGTTCCTTAGCTAATTTCTCCAGTAAATTCTAGTCCTCTCTTGCCTATCTTCTATACCCTTGTTTGAAAACATACTTACAAGTAAAATCTCCTTTTTCCATTCCAACACTGGTTTGGTTCTAAAATATTTTCTGGTACATTAGGAGTGTAATATTCTATATGGTTGTTACTTTCCTTAAGGATTTGCATCCACCAACCAAGTCTCTCCCCATCCCCATTCCATCACTACACTCTCACTTTGATTTAGAACTTTCTGCTTGAGTCATGTATATCAGCCTTAACTGTGCAGCTCTAAAGCATCCTATCAAATCTGGTAACCCTAAGCAAGCTTGTTTTCTGCAGAGCTTATCCCAGTTAATTATTGCCCTTTTGCTCTCCCAAATACATTCCTTAGATTTTTTTTTTTATGAATTATTGTCCACAACATCTCCTCTGGTTGACAAAAATATACCTGACATGTAAATAAAACTAAGAGGACTAAAACATTTTCATTGCTTCAATATCCATGACTAGGAGCATCTTCTCAGCTTTTGTATTATTTTTTGTTTAGTTTCCTCCCACATATCCTTAGCTACCAGAAAATAATCTTTTTAATCCACACACTTAAATACTTACTCTTATCATGCCCTATGTATATGGACACTGCTAAACCAACTCATGCGTGGGTACATAGCTTACAGCAATAAGCCTTTGTTTTCTCTTCATTTAATTTATATTTTCAAAATACTTGAAACTGTTTTAAAATGTTCTGCAATATCAGTGTCATTTTATGGAATTATCAAGTACAAAACAATATCATCTGCAAAAAAGCAACTTTTCTTAAGTGTCATACCAGAGCTCACCCCACCCCCTGCCAACACAGCCCCGCCCAAGTCCACCCACCCAAGCCCCGCCCACACAGCCATTCCAGTGTCCCATTACTTGGCTATTTCTCCCCATTTACTGTAGACACTGTTCAAATAAATGTGTTATGCTTTAGTTCTACAATGATTACAGGCAGTTGGATTTAAATTTACAACTTTTATTTCAAACATTATAGCCCAAACACTGAGACATTTACTAAACCTAAACAAAGCAATAGTCTTGCAATGAAAACAGACTTGGCATTAAAGCTTCTCTACTTTTGAAACTCACATTCAATGCATTCAAAGAAAATGCATCTGGCCAGTGGCAGGTTATTTACCTTTGAACTGTTTGTTATTTGATTTACCTGATTGTATTAATTATAATATATAATTGAATTATATCCCTTGTATTATACAGCAACACTTGTATATTTCAGTGTTTCATCTACAAATTCAGTGCCCAAAGAATAAATTGCCCATGTTAAATTAAAAAATGGTAAGCTGGTATATTGCAATAGAAAATGGATGACAAGCTGAAAAACAGGTTCATAGTTATTAGGCATCTCATCCAAAGGAGGACATCCTGAGGACTGCAGCATACAAATGTATATGCTGTAGGAATAGAACCTCAAGCCTTTACATTAAGATGCAAGTATTCTACTTGTGGTGCTACTAACATAGCTTTAAAACTTTATACCACAATAGAGATACCATTTGCTAAACAAAATGGTTGCACATTGTAAATAGACTTGGCATGAGCAGCAGTGAACTTAAAACTCACAGTTCCTTGAAAATGCACTTGAAAATTCTGCTAACTCTAACTTGGGCATTTCAAGGCTTAGTGCAAGAAATCTTGACAAAGCCTAAAATAAATAGGGACAAATTATAAATATGGCTCTCAGAAAATTGCAAGAGTAACAGGATATGTGTTAGTATGCATTTTTCTAAATGACATGACATCTAAAACTGAAATATCTCATTATTTAGCAACTTCAATCCTTTTTAAGAGGAATATGGGGCAAAAATCTGGACAGCTGAGGGGTATGCTACCTCCCTCTTATACACACACCAAATAATTCTGGTCAGACTTGAATTAGTTCTGCACCATGCTTGATCTGAAGTGGTTGAAATCCTGGTAGCTAGTGTTTGCAGCTCAGCAATGTGGAGCATTAAAGCATTTTTAGCAGAGCATTGTTTCATCACTACCTATTGTGTTTGCACATAAGCTGTAGTCATTTCAAACATTTGCCTTTTGATTACTACAGAGTACATTTACCCACCAGAGCTATTGTGTTTTGACTTCATTGTGGAGCTAGTTGTTGCAGGGCTTGGCTTTTAAGTAAGGTAGCAATGCTCATTTACCATATACCATTAAAGCCACCCAACTACAAGTGTACTAACACACAGACACTGCTATAAGACACTGGTCTCCAATAAAATGTAATGAGCTTCTGAAAATACTGTAATCCTGTCCTTTTATTACAAATACTGTCATATGCATTTCAATACCCAAGGCTTATACATTATCTAGCTATGTAAATATTCTCTGCATGGCAACAACGAAAAGGCTTTCAATGCTAGCAATTCTTTAACAATATGCTTACTAAAGCTTACTTGCATCTTACAATGTCTGATGTTCATTAAACCATGGCTACTTAAACAGAGCAACAGGACACTGTGATAGCATGCAGCAACAGGACACTGTGATAGCATGCAGTTCCTGAATAATAAGCATAAATCAACAGTATAAAAATCTGATAGAAAACCAGAACATTTTGCAAAATCAAGGACAGATGAAAAGCCACAGTCATATTTAAGGCCAATTTTAAATATTGCTCTTATTAACTTAATAGAACAGGTAGATCTTGCATTAGTACAAATTTTCTGAAGGGTATAAAATCTGAAACTCAAATGTCTGCCATTATTTTCCAACTTCAATCTTTAATGACTTGCCACTAATTTGCCAGAAACCACAATTTAATTTTGAGAAACAAACCAAAATAAGCAGCAAATATCTATTAATTCTGCAAAGATATGGACTCACAAACTCATGGTCAAATGGAGCCTCCCCCCCTGCAGCCATTCCAATGTCCCATTCCTTGGTTATTTTGCCTCATTTACCATAAACACTAATGTGCATACTGCTTTACTTCTGCGATGATTTAGGATTTCATTTGAAAGTTTTATTTTGCATTTTACAGCACAAACCCTAATACATATCTGTTAAAGCAATGCAGTCTCAGTGAAAATAGACTAACATTAATACTTCTCTGCCCTTGAAACTCACATGCATTGAAACAGCACCGAAACCCACTTTCAGAGAAAATACATTTAACATAACATACACATGCTCTTTGATACACCTTCCTGACTGTATTACATTATATTCCTTGTACAATACAGTACAGTTGTTAAAGGGCATTTTAAATTTATTGTTTTGAAAATTTTTCCAGTAAACAAAGAAACAAAAGCATCAATTCAGAATATTTCCATCAAAAGTCTACTCAAGTCCACCAGTATCAGTAAAAATATACACAATCTCTGTAGTAAAATCCACATTGAAGAACACTTTATATGTCATTATTTAATCTACAAATAAAGTGCCGTTACCCCTTGAAGAATAAATTGCCTTTGTTGCATGCAGTAAAATGAAATTTACAACACAATACAGCATCAAGACTGAAACTTTACCATTTAGTGAATTCAGTTCTCACCATAGCACAGCTGTCAACCTCTTAGCACAAAATATAGCCCCAAACATTTTCAGTAAATGAACAAAGTCAATACTGGGTGAATACAGCCCCAAACATATTCAGTGAATTCAATTCTTACCATAACTCTCAACCCTAGCACAAAACCTGGATATACATTTCAAATATCCATGTTGTACACTTAGAAAATTGCTAGAATAAAAGTCTGACTTTGAAAAAAAAAGCTAATTTTTCAGGGTTCAAGCCTTATTCTCTACCCACCACCATGAATAATCCGCCTGAGTCCCCGCTACCGGTGTCCCATCTTCCGTTCCTTTCGAATAACCTGTCTAAGTTCCGCACATAGCTGATGTGTCAGCACGCCTATCCCGCTTTCACATAGCGATGATGTCAGCCCATCTAAGTTCCCTGATGATGTGTCAATCGCCTACCCGCGATCTTCTTAAAGAAGAACGCACAAAAAAAAAACTTTGTTTGAAATGCTCTAGTCAGCCGATTCCAGGGGGGTGCAAGTGCACCCCCTTGCACCTGCCTGCGGGCGCCCTTGCATACCAGATATATCTTTGAACTTGTGAATTATTTTTTTCCAATGATAATGACTAAATATAAATCAAACAACATCAGGGAAAGAAGAAATCTCTGCCTGGTTCCACTGTTCAAACAGTGCCTTCCACCTCTTTATTAACCTTATTATTCCATCAGGGAATGCAAATGCTTCCACTGCCTATCTCATTATAAATCAACTGTCTATATGGAATGCTATCGCTGTTTCTATGGCCCACCAACAACAGTGGTGCTTTCTTACACTCCTCTTCCCTATGAATCGTCATAGCTCCATTACTGTTTACGAATATTTGTTCCCTTCCACAAAACTACACTGATCCATATCTACTGAGTCTGGTAATATCTTTGCCATTCTCTTCTCTAATATGGACATAAACACTTTATAATCATGACTTACAATCAACATGGGTCTACATATGAAGCTGAAGTTGAAAGACCTTTACCTTGTTTTGGTAATACAGCTACCACTTTATTCTAAGGTGCTGGTACATCATCATACATCATTGTTTTTATTTCATCTCTTCCTATCTTAACTACTAACTGATGAATCTCATCCTTCCTCTAACCTTGACATGACTGAGTCTTTTACATATACTTTCATGTGTACCTTTTCTTGGCTCCGCATTGCCTCAACCTTATAAAAAGATGCATATTTTTTGAACCATCTGTAATATCACTACAGGATCTCTGATTATGCTTCTTGTCATATGCTCCTTAAGTCTGGCTGCAGTTACTTGCATTGCCTATGTTCTAAGTCATTGTGTTAAATATTTTTGCACAATATAGAGTTGCTCTTATTCTTATTATGTGAGATTTCCCTTCCTCACGTATGTTAACTTTGCCAACCCTGCTAAAGAGTTCCTATTTTTTTCTTTCTCATATCTCTTTTCTCTTTTTATCTGCCATGATTTTAAAAGCCATTTTATGTTTTCCCACTCAACAGCACTACCTTTTGAAATAGCTTCTTCCATCCCTAATAACTACTGAATCATACACATTATTCATTCCTTAAATTCCTTTTTTAACAGATAAGAATGAAGGTGCTAATGCCTCATTTTTAACTCTTTACTTTGCATTTTAATTTGTCTGCTTTTATTACCTGATATAGCTAATGGATGAGTTTCAAAGCTTTCAAAATACATGGTCTTGTGAAATAACATTTTATCCAATCAAGCCCAGCTACTGTTTCTTGGGGAATAATATTCAAATTATGTATTGAGCTCCTGCTGCTGAATTTCCATCTTCTATATTAAATACTCATACATTTAATCAGAAATCCAAACTTTCTTGCTATATATTCCTTTCTATGTCTCCCTAATACATCCCCACTAATGCATCTCATTTTCCAGTCCCCATGCATAAATCATACTTCCTGCTAAAATATTATTTCTCCCAAAATACTCTTAAGCTTCATAAATAAAAATGATGTACTCACCATAACTATGCATATCTGTGCTGTGTTGTTTATTTTCATTATTCCTCAATGAATGGGTCTTAGATCCAACCTCACATCTGGTTCAGCCACATTTCTTCTAGACTCTTGGATCCAACTCTCGAGCTCTTCCCCTTACCCATAATGCCCCTAACTCCTGTATTACCTCAGATCGAGTTTGCTGCTTAATCCATAAAAGGTTGGTTATAACTTACAGAAGAAAGAAGAATAGAACAGGAGCTCAAACAGGAACAATGGTTCCAATATTTCTATCAGATCACTCCCAAAGGTAAAGGGAAGGTGGGAAATTGAGGAAGAATTCAAATGAATAACACAAATGCATAGTTATGGAGAGTACATAACTTTTATATCCAATGTTGTCATTTTCATTGATTCCTCAACGATAACCTTAGGTGGCCCTCATGGAAAGATATTCAGAGTACTGCAGAACCAAAGGCAGTCCTACTTCTGGAAATGAGATCCAATTTGTAATAAGCGATAAAAGTATTAGCACTGGACCAAGTGGCTGCAGGACAAATGTCATCAACTGAGTAGCCCAGAATGCAGAAGATGCAGCCATAGATCTAGAGGAGTGAGCTTTAGAATGTCTTGATAAAGGCAGGCCTCATGGAGAATAAACATACAAGATACAGTCCATTAACCACTTTGCTAAAATGACTTTAGAAACTAGTTTCCCCAATTTGTTATGTGGAAAGGAAATGAATAGTTGGTCAGTCTTAAAATCCTTCATTATATGAAGATAAAAAGAAAGCTGCATATTTACAGCCAAATGGTGAACCACGTACTCTCTAGTGGAAAATTTTGCAAAGAAGAAAGGCAAATTGATTACTTGCGTGATGTTTTTCTCAGAGGATACTTTTGGTAGAAAAGATAGATTGGTACATAAGATGACTCTGTCTTTATGGAAAATCAAATAACGCGGTTTTGAAGAGAGTCCTTGGAGTTCAGAAACTCATGTAGCTGAAGTTCTAGCCACTAGAAATATTGTCTTCCAAGACAGCAATTTGAGATAAGAATTGTATGAGGGCTCAAAGCAAGACTGAACCAACCTCTGCAACATTAAGTGTAAGGTCCCATGGTGGAGTACAGTTTATAATCAGGGGTCTAAGTAAGAAAGTACCTTTAAGGAAAGCTTTGTATAACCTGGATGAAGTTAGAGGGAAAGCATTATCTCCAGTGTGATAATTAGAGATGGCTGCAAGATGGACTTTAATGACTGAAAAACTAGCACCTCTTTGAAAAACTGAAGCTCAAAAATCTAAAACAGCAGGAAGAGGAACAGTAAAGGGATCAAATTCTTTCTGATGCATCCAGTAAGAAAATCTTTTCCATTTACTCATATATTTTTCTAGTTGAGGATTTCTGGGATGATATTTATATATGGCGAGCTGGGGAAGAAAGCCTGGGCTATCTAGCCATCATTGGAACAGGAGAAACCATGCGGTCAACCTGTGGCCTGAAATGGCTGCTGAAGAATCAACCATTGGCCTGCTAGAGTCCATTGAAGAATCTGCATGTGGAAACAAGCACTTGGTAGTATGGTAATTTCTGCAGCTATCACATACATACATACAAATATTTCAAGCGCTGGCATTAATGCCTTTCTAGCTTGCCAGTATAGCAAAACACCTCATTACCATAATAAGTGTCCAGGCTGTTCTTAAAAATATCTACACTAGTACTTACTTTAATGTAATTTGGTAGTCTGTTCCATGCATCAGCTACTCTATCAGAGACCAGTTAGTACACTTCTCATTCCTATATAATCTTCCACATAGGTTGTCTGATGATCCACTAGTATTTTTTGATAACCACAAACATTTCCAGATGTAGTTGTCTCTAAATGCCCTATATACTTGAACAAGATCTCCTCTTAGATATCTGTAAGAGACACTGTAAAAGTTCAGATATTTTAGTCTTTCATAAAAACTTAAATTTTCATATCCATGGATGTCCTTGGTATATTTCCTCTGTGCTCTTTCCAGTTTACTCATGCTTGTTTTCTTATAGGGTTTCCATATTGTTATTCCATACTCATGTCTGGGTCTAATGTAACTAACAAACAATGACATAAATTTTGACTTCCTTGACTTTATAAATCTATTTATACAACATACAGTTCTATAACTATCATTAATCAATTGGTTGATATGATTAGAAAAATTCATAGCTGAATCTACCCATATACCTAGGTGTTAAATGAGTTTACAGTTTCAATCACTGTGTGCTGTATTAAATATTCACCTTTCAATTTATGTCTCCAAAATCTCATATGCTTAGTTTTTGATGTATTTATCAGCATATTATTCTCCTGTGCCCAAATGGTCAATTTAGTCAAGTTATTTTGCAGACATGCCTTGTCTGTAACACATGCAATTAGTTTACCCAATTTCTGGTCATCTCCATATAGACTGTAGAACACCTGAGATGAAAAAGTTAGGTCGGATAGACACAATCTAAACAAGTAAGGGCCTATGACAGAGCCCTGTGGGACACCCAGACTGTAACAAAGGATTTCACCTGTCCAGTTGCTGTATGATGCTTGCAATGTCCTATTTGTAAGCCATGCAGTTATCCATCTTATGAAGAGTACTTCAATACCTTGTTGTACTAATTTATTGATCAGCTGTTACTATACTGTTATAGAACATCATGTTACAGGTGGTAATAGGTCTGTTTTCAACATATGCATGCTGATGTATGGTTACAAGTTCCAACCTATCCAGTTCTGAAAATAACTTATCCAATATTACCTTGTCCATTATTTTTCCACAACATGAAAGTAGACTTTAGGGACTATATGATGCTGGGTTTGTCCTACTCCTATTTCCCTTGAAGACAGGTTTAATAAGCGCATGTCTCTAATATTGAGGAATATCCCCATATTTACATGACCTAGTGAATAACAGATATAATGGTACCGTAAGTTCTTGCTAAAGTGTCCTCGGGTCATTGTTACTAATTCTGTCTCCTTCTTGTGCTTTGTTTGGATCCAGTTTGCCCAGTTCTTTTTCAATATAATCTAATTTGATTCCAGTATCTGGGGTTACCTGGATGTCACTAGGACAGCTTATCACCCCTTTTGCAGAACCAAACTGTTTTGCATAAGATTTTGTAAATATATCTATAATCTGTTGTGTCTGAGAACAAATTTTAGAACCTGCACACAGTTTATCAATTTGTGTGCCTTTACTTCTTCCATATCTTATGTATCTATAAAAATGTTTCCTATTATGCTCAATATCTTTATATAAATTTTCTTCAAATTTTTCTTGATCTTGTCTCACACTGTGCTTAATCTGCTTGTCCAGCTTGTTTAATTTAGTTTTCAAAGTTGCAGTTCAGCCTCTCTTCTATTTCTTATATTTTCTGTCTCTCACCTTAATCAGATATCTTGTTCTTGTGGAAATATATCCCCCTGACATTGTATGCCTAGATCCTGATATTAAACATTTTTTGATTTTTTTTTCATTCAAACAATTTTTCTTTCAAAACATTCCATATTCCATCTGCAGTTTTTCCAGTGGACATCTCACTCCAGTTAGTTTTACTTAGTGACTGCTTTGCCTCCATATTATCTGTAATTAATCTTCTGTGCATTGGTTTAGATTTCAGTTTGGCAGAATTATCTAACAACAAATTAACCTTTATAACACCGTGATCACTGCACATCAATGCTGGTAGAACTCGACTTGAAGCAACAGTAATTTCTTTAGGAACACAATGTCTAGTATGTTCTGTTCCCGGTATTTTTTTTTTTTTTACAATATGAAGCAATTATTGTTCCTGAATATATGTTGTGAATAATTTCCTTACTAACACTGTCGAATCAATATTATTCCAGTCTGTGTCTGGTAAATTTAATGTGGGTTTCCTTCAGGTGCTCCAGTTTCCTCCCACGTTAAAAAGACATGTGTCTGGAGCGTTTCTCTCCGGGCCTCCACTGAAAATTGGCTTCGTTCCAAGTCAGACTTTCCCAGTTAACAAATGTTAAATAATAAATAAATAATAAATAAATTCTTCCCTCCTGTGTTTCATGCAAGAAATGTATGAATTCCTCTAAGTCATCTACACTTGACTTTGGATAGCCTGTACACTCCAACAATTGTTATATGTCCCAGGGTTTTCTTTACTGTCACAGTTACACAGTCACTAGTATTGGTGTTATCATTGAACATGCAATAATCACAGGTCTCATAATTATCTTTAATCCCTATCATAACACTTCCACCTGATTTTTTGTTAGACTGTCTATTACAGTAAAAACATTTATACCCTGACAGATCCGTTTTACAGTCATTGTTCTTTAACCATGTTTCACAAATAATAACAACATCAATCTTGAGGGAACGTAGCAAATCTTTCAACAAAAAACTTTATTATTAATGCTCCTAGTATTAACAAACATCAGAGATGCATCATATGTTGCTATCTGTGAACGGTTAAATTTTCGACCTGGCAAAAATCGTGCCTAGTGTTTATCAAATATTGCAAAATATCTGCTTCAAAAATTCTCTTCCCTGATCTTGACAAATGCACACCATCCTGTCTGAACATGTGTGCTCAAAACTAAGCTTGGATGCTCTACACATTTCCATTTTTTAAGACAGGACATTTTTTCCATGTAGGTATTTACCCAAAAAATCTTTTCATTCACAGTGACCTGACTATCCTTTCTATTGTGATTTGTGAAAAATATGTCCTAACACCAGTACAAGCTACACTATCTAAGAGGGCTGTCAGTTCCCTGCTGACAGTCAGAGAATCCTTGCAGATGACATAATTTGTACCAACATGAAAAAAAAATGAATCCATACTTCCTTACATTAAGGCATTACAAGGCTTGTCTCACATCTTCTATTTTTGCTCCTGGCAAGTATAACACTACTTGATGTTCATTACCTTCTCCACAAATATAAGTATCAGCTCTTCTAATAACTGAATCTCCAATTACAATAATATAATTGCTGGTCAGCTCTGAAGAATCTTCAGCTTCTAATACAGTAATATCTGCTCTATCAATTGTTATGAAGGACTGATCTTCATCACCATTAGTCTTATTAATACCACAGTTTTCACTGTATTAAATTCTCATCCATCTGGCTGTATTAAATTCTCATCCAGCTGGTATTGTAAATCCACAGCTTGAGCCATGTGGTCAACATCTGTCTTTCTCTTCTTTTTTCTTACAGCAATGTTCTTCAATCCTTCTATTTTCAATTTTGATTTCTTCTTTGTCATCTGCCCCTTGCCTCTTTTTTCTACCTTTTCTCTTGGAAAAATGATGCCTTTTTCTGTAGAATGAAGGTTTTCTGATACAACATATTATCATTCCCTGCAATCTGTGTGTTACATAACAAAGCAGTGTCCTTTTTACTATGTATTCTCTTTCCTTTACAGTTTCTTTTCCTTCCTTATTTGTTGTGAACTTCTTCCTTTCTTTTGTTTCCTTCTAAACAAATGGGATTCTCAGATTGCTGAATATTTGCATGCAGAATTCTGAAGTTGTCAGGGGTATTGTCTTGTTTCATTGAGGATGAATGATCTTTGCAGACAATAATGCATCATTTCCTAAATCTGTTCTATTTGTTCTATGCCTAACATTATTTAGTTCATCAGTCCAGTCATTAATACATAAAACAACAGTTCTCCAAGCCATGCCAACTGCACAAGTGCAATCATCATCAAGTCTAGATTTACTTCTAACAATGGTAAGCAAATCATCCAACTTTTGACATGAGGAACACAGACCACCAGTGTTATCATCTGTTACCTTTAAATATGCATAGCATTTATTACACTGTACAAGATATTTGTGCATTAGCAAATCATTAATTGCATACTCATTTAAGGAATCCATATTCAGCTTCAAATTAATAAAATATTGTAAAAGAAATGAATAATCAAAAACAGTACCACAGAATTCAAAGAGAACTTAAATCAATTTCTATGACAAAAAAAAATCACACCAGCAATATACAACTAAATAATAAAGCACAGCAAAGTTGTTTTGACCATACAAGTTCTGCAAGCCAGACAAAGGTTTTAATTCCACTCACAGTCGCACTTCTTTTTAACAGTAAAGATCAATAAATCACAAACCAAGGTAGGATTGTTTAGATATGGTTTGAAGAACCAACTTTGCTGGGGGAATAAGATGTGAAAGAATCTGAATGACACACAATTTTAAGGTCTGTATTCTGTTTGGTGCAAGAAAGGCCAACTGATTGGTTGTGTCCAGGCGAGCTCCTATAAACTCCTAGACTTGAAATGGCTGAAGTTGTGATTTGGAATAACTGACTGTGATCCCCAAAGGCTGGCAAAACTGCAGTAAGTAGTCCCTGGCTTTTTTAAGGAGAGGCCTGGTTGGGGTGGTGAACAGCCAGTCATCCAGATAAGGAAACTCTGACTCCATGTAGTCTGAGATGAGCTGCAAACACTTGCGATACATTTGGTGAACACCCTGGGGCTGTGGTGACCCCAAAAGGCAGGGCTCTGAACTGATAATGACTGGTCCCCAGTTGAAAGTACAGATATCTCCAGGAGCATCTGTTAATCTTGATGTGATAGTATGTATCCTGAAGATCTACGGAGCACATTCAATAATATTTCTGCAGAAGTGGCAGAATGGACTGAACTGTGATCATCTGGAACTTGAAGTTCTTCTCAAACTGATTTAGATTGCTGAGATCCAAAATGGACTTTAGGTCCCCTGTTTTCTTTGGCACTAAAAACAACCTTGAGTAAGTTCTAAATACTCTCTCGTTTGGTGGAACCTCCTGGATGAACCTTTAGTCTAGCAGCTTTTCAACTTCTACAGCTGCTAACTCACACTGATTGGATGGAACATAGGGGATATTTTTCCATCTGAGTGGGGGAATTTGCCAGAAAAAAAGGAATGAAATATCCTCTGGATATAATTCCTTGCACACAGGTGTTTTTGTGATGGATGCCAGACTTCTGGGTGCAAAACTAAGCATCCCCCCCCGATTGCCTCCAGAGAAGAATAGTCGGGCAGCCCTTCAGAAGCACTGAAAGGGTCTAGCAGAAAATGAATCTCTATATCCCTGCTTCCGTGGACCCCTTTGTTGTGAGGATGGCTTCTTCCATTGGAATTTCTCCCCTTTGCCTCTGGCAGAAATTTCCCTTTGTGAGTCTTGAAAAGGTCCCTGTGATTTTTGGAACATCTTCTTACCACCTCACTGATTCCTAGAAAAGGATCTCTGCATGGTAGAAAAACAGATTCCAATGGCAGACGAGGTCTTACCATCTTGCTCATAGAGGAAAGTGTTTCTTTTATTGTGGGCCCAAACAAAGAAGACTAATCAAAAGCAGCACTGATAAAAGATGACTTAAAGGGCTCCACAAAGTCACATAAGTGCATCGAAGTATATCTCCTGATGGCTATGACCTGTCGCACATGAGGAATTTTCCACTGCATGAGTGATTAACCACATGAATGCATTAGAGATCAGTTGAAGGGTGGCCAGCTGGAAGAAAACTGCTGTTGTTCCTCCACTGACATGGACCTAGTGCTAGGCTTAAGAGAGTTCCTTAATCAAGTCTCTCTGTAATCTGGTAAAATGTGCCAAGTAGCTGAGCGACTGTAAGGCACAGGTCACTGAAGTGCAAATGAGTTTTCCAAACCTGACCATCGACCTAGACTCTCTATCAGGAGGATGAACAGAGGAGCTTTGTTCAGCCAGCTCCTGATTTGTGGCTGTCACCACAACTATGGCATCTACATAACCCCCTTACTCCAAAACATCATGCCTTTAGGTGGAGGGTGAATCGTGTCCGGGCAGTGGGGAATTGGTTCTATGGTATCTGGCTCCTTCCATGCCTGGCGGGACACAAGATCTATAAGGTCATGTGTCGGAGGGATAAGCCAAGACATAGATGGGCCGGACCCGAAGGCTTTTACGAACACCGACTCCTCCTGAAAAGCGGAATTGGAAGACTATTCACCTTTCTGGCTAAACATCTCTAGGACATCTCTGAAGACATTCTCTGTTGGTGATTTGGGAGACTTTTCCTTTCATCAAAGTCGGTGTCTTCAGTAAAGATTACTGATGGGAATCTAAGTGCCTCCTCTTACACTATCTCTTCCAAGGACCTCTTCAGTGGGATAATCTGGATAGCTATTGGAAGAGATGCGAAATTCCTGAGCAGGAACTGCCTGGAAGCTCATATCAGCCAGCTATCCCTGTAGAATAGGTGGATATGGCTCAGAAATTCGATCCAAAGGGGGGATGGTGGTACGATCCAAAGAAGCAAGAGTCAAAAGAGGTGTCAGGTGACAGAAAACCCTCTCCACCACCTTGAAAGCAGAAGGACTGGGAGAAGTTGTAGCCAACCTCACTGGAGCCAACTCCAGGTGCCTCTGAACTCTGACCCTGCCCAGATTACCATCTTGAGGGAGGAGTCAGACCAAAGATGCCCAGTGCCGAGGCTCTGTGGCGGAGAAATGGCTCCGAAACTCTTGGGACTCATAGGCATCCCCCCTAGATCTGGCACCAATGCTTCAGCTCAGAGACTCGTCCTGCTCAAGGTGGGTCAGTGCCGAATGAGTCAGGGACACAGTCAGCATCAAAGAAGGAGATATCTTCAAATCTGACATTTTGACTCTTGAGGCTCTCAGATCCAACAGCTCCAAAATCACTGGTCAGATCAGAGAAGGAGAGATGATGGAATGGGAAACAGGTTGAAGGCTTATGAATCTGATGGGAGATGGAGCCCGTAAGACACCCACCTGGATCTGAGCTCCGAGGAATTTCCACATCATCTTATCAACATCTGCCTTAGAGAGTTTGGAAGGACCTGATATAAGATGACATGGAAAGTGGGTGAGACAAACTCTTAGGTGTCTCCTGTAAGAAAGGAGATCAGAGACTGGGGAAACCAGCTCCAGAGAGAAGTGAGGATTTTGAGGATGAGGTGACTGTCATTCAGAACACCGGATCTGAAGAGGTCAAATAATGAATGCTTAGGTAACTTAGCAGGCAGCACTGACATCGGACCAGATTTAGGAAAGCAGGTAGGAGAGCGTTTCCTGTGATCCCTGGGCTCTGAAGTAATTTTTGTCCTATTGGATGGGGTCTGAGCCTCTGAAATAGAAGCTGAAGTAGGAGGAGACAAAGCTGGAAGAAAACCCTTAAACACTAACTTGTTGAATCTATCGCTTAGGGCTCTAGAGTTCAACCCTGAACAAATATGGCAAGAGATGAAGAAGGAAACAGATAGAAATTTACCAACAATGGTAATTAAAAAACTACACTTAAAGATGGGTAAAAGAACAATGTTACCAACAATGGTGAACTACAGATACCCAAAGAAAGCTAGCTGGAAAGGAAAAACAAGTAAAGGGAGGATAGGATTATGGAAAAACAACTAGAAATATTAGTGATGTTGGAAAATTTAATAAGATCTGCTTTTAGTCATGACAAACGTGTAGAAAACAAACCCAGAGCAATAGACAGCACAATCCATGTCAGAAATGTACGAGCGGCAAACAAAATCTGAGGTACTACAGGAGTTAGGGCCATTATAGGTAAGGAGAGGAGCTCAAAAGTCGAATCCAAGAGTCTGGAAGAAATGCGGCCGAGACAGATCTGAGGTCGGATCTGAGACCCATTCGTTGAGGAATGAATGAAAATGACATCATCATATCAGTATATTTTGCTGAAATATAAACTCTTGCCAGGATAATCCTCCTTACTTGATACTAACACAGTGCTACCAAAAATCTACCATTATTGTCCTTTTTTTTCATATTCTATCATTGTTGGGGGGCACTCTTGAAAGCAGTATTACTACCCCCTTCTCCTATCTCCATAATATTCCAATGAATTTCCCACCTGATGGGCACCTATAAAGTCACCCCTGCCTTGACTGGCTTAGTCCTCCTAAAGAAACGGAATATGGCCTGAAGGTAGGTATTGGCAAGGCACAAAATGGTTACAAGATGATCAATGACCTTACAATTTTTATAAATTCTATGAAGTCATTCCTTTATAAAATGTATATGCCTATTTCAAC